>NC_138520.1:14040000-14640000 GCF_000230855.2 Cajanus cajan | reverse complement strand
TTTCTTAAAAATTTGACATGAGGCTCATGCACCAAAGAATAAGACATTTATTTTTAAAATAGTTTTAACCTGTTTAACAGGTTTCTAACAAATCTAATTTTTAACAGATTTAATAATTTATTACGTCTTGTATTTTATTTATTTACTTTAATTTAGTTTTTTTTAATAATTCATTATCTATTTACCTGTATTCAGAAAACAAAATTATTTATACAATATTAACAAATATAAACAAACTAAAAGTATTTAATTAATAGTATTTTTAAGAAAACGGATTAATTACAAATATCAAATTAAATAAATAAAAATATAAACAGATATACCCTTTAAAAGGGACTACTATTCACTTCAACCGGCCATGAATAGCAAAATAGAAATATTTACATAGTCACCATTTTAAACAAGATATAACTTTTTTAACAAGATATAAAATCAATTTGGATATAAATTAATTTAGAAGTATTTTAGAGTTTTTTATTAAAAATAATTTTTTATTTTCAGTAAAAAAAAAAAACTTTTAAAAACGTTTGTAACTTACATTTAAACATAGTCATACATAATATTATGTAATTCCTTCCACAAAAGCCACGTCCCTTACAATAAAAATATCCCATTTCCTCCAATACTAGAAATTGGGCTTTAACCCAGGGATCCTTATATAGCCCAATCAAAGGGCCTTAACAATAACCCTTTTGTGAAAAGGACCTTGAAAGAAACTGAACTCAATAGTGTAATACACTAGGTTCAATGAACCCTAAACATGATATCTAAGTTTCGAATCTCGATGCCCCAAAATAGTAAGTAGACACCTACCCATTAAACTGCTTCATATATGGCCCAGAATACTCTTTCTCTACAAAGAAAATATTTTGTTTTATATTCAATTATTATATATAAAATATTAAGTTGACGCACTAGACAAATTTACCACTCATTTATTTATACTATTTAATAACATTTTTTGTATACAATTTTATATGAATATATTTGTCCCTATATAATCAAGTTCAAGTTAGATTCATCTACAGGATAATTTAATTTAATCCGATTTTTATTAGTAATCAACCTTCTTATTATTTTTATGAAAAAGTTGTAATGTAATATCTTTTATTTTATAATAAAATAGATATAGATAAATGAAGTTATGCTAATATTAATAAATAAATAAAAAATGTGTACGATTATGAAATTAGCATTTTTCACCTCCAACAAAAACCATAGCTTGGTTGATATATGGATAAAAATGCATACATTTGAGGTAAATGGACATTTTAGTTCTGACGGATGACAAAATCTTATTAATCCATAAAACTAAAGAAAAAAGTATCAGATAAATCTTTGAAATGTAAAAAAAATAAGTTGTGAATAATATTATTTAAATCACATTGTTTTTTTCAATTTTAAACTAATATGATTGCAAATTTCTACTTTCGAAGACTTAATTGATATTTTTTTATTTTAAGACTAAAACGACAGATTGACAGTATTTTCCAATTTCAGCACTAACAGTAACTTGACTAAATTCAGTAAATACTAAAAAAAGCATTATTTACAGTGATTTTATTCGACTTAAAAATAATTATTACCGCTAAAAACAAAATCACACGTGTTCTAGGGTAAAAACAAAATTACACGTGTCCTAGACAAAACAAAGAAAAAATGGGACAGTAGGAACACACAAATTTAAGTGATGAGTCGAACACAACATATAACTGTCTTTCATTATACAATAATTAATTACTGATAGAGTAACTCACAGATGTTGTAATTAATTAATTAATAATATAATAAAGCAAATTGATAATTAGGTTTTAAACTTTGTGGCCTGAGTTTGTTGGGCATGCCGAAGTGTAGATTCTGTCGGGTCTGAACATTAATTTAATTTGAATTAAAATATAATAATAAATAAGCAACTAGTGGACAAGACAAGTTGGTAGATATATATAATTCAATATACATATTCTTTATCCTAACATGAACCTAATCTCCACATGACAATTACTATTCACAAACTCATTATCCCAAAGATTGTGGTGGAACTCTAATACCATATGCTACATTAATTTTAATTTGGCCATTGTTTAATTTACAAGTCTTGTTATAGGCAAAATTAAAGGGCACCAACTATAGTTCTCTTCTTTTTCTTCTTTTATGACCAGAAGAAAATTTTGATAATGATCAACCAGAACTGTGCACTATAAACCTCCCCCAATAGCAGTTTGGATTTATGTTATTATTAACTTCATGATTTACTGTCACGTGTCTAAATTTAAAAGCTATACATGAAAGTATATCATAAAGATCCAATCCAAGTTCAATATCTAACAATTAAATTTCTGGGTGATCTTATTTTGTCTTGTTTTATGATTTTTAATTATTTTTTTAAAGAGTGAACTTTTGGATAATAGGATAAAGATTTGTAGACAAAAATAAATGGTGGAAATGGACTTTAGAACTTGACTTAAATAAAGTAGATTTTGGTCTAATTTAAATATTATAGGATTGGATATTGTATATAGGTTAATAGTGGTTGGATAGTAAGTAACTTGTTCAAAAATACTTCATAAAATAAGTTATGATATTATCTTAAGAAAGTGAGAATTTCAAATACCGTTTAGGATTAAAAATCTTGTTTATATTATAGAATATTAGGAGATAAATCCAACAACTAAGCCCAGTTGCAAGTGACAATACTGAACATTTTTGTTCTTTCCAGTGAGCAGTACAAACCTAGAACACGTACAAGGAATGCACCAAATTTTGGCATCTAAAAAGATAATGGTTTTACTTTTGCTCTAAGTTTGATAGAATAAAGGAATTTAGGAGAAAACAGAGATGTGAAGGGAATCACTAAGAAGTTGCATGGTTTTATTCTTCTACAGCTAAGCCAAGCAGCAAGCATGCATGGTTCTTTAGATCAGATTAGTTCTACACTTTGGCATTTTGCTTTAGAATATAAAATGCAAGAACTTTAGATGTTAGTCAAATCGAACAAAAATAGAATTTTACATTTAACAGCTTGTAGGTTCAAACCCCTCCACATATTTTTGAAATGAGATCATTGTAAATTCACTCTTCTCTAAGTAAAGTAAATATAAACTCTTTTTATTACTCGCATGGATACTTTTCTCAGCTTGAACTATGTTTTGAAAGATTATTCTGCATTTTTAACTCTTAATTTGGTATTACTATTGCTTCTTCTAAGTAATACTAACTTTGGGACAATTATTTTAGAGGTTATCCTACCCTAAATTTAGATAACATAATCTTATTTTATAATTCCCTTTGTAGTGGTAAACTATTTTATTCATATAATTGTGTTTTGTTTGCCATTGACCTAAAATAAGTTAGACTAAGTAAAATACTTAAGAGATCTATAAAAAAAAAATCTAGACACTTAATACATGATGCATTTCTCGCTTACTAAAGCATTTAATGTAGCATAACAAATGCAATTAAGTATTTTTCTTGAAAAAAAAATAATAATAAAGAGGACTATTTTCACAAAAGTATAAAATTACTTCTCAAATTTACAAATACTTAAAACTAATATTGACTTTATCATTAAAGTTCTAACATGTATTATTACTAAATACCTTAAAATTTGTGATCATCTGCAAAAATTACCATGAAACATATTTGAAGAGACAAATTCTCACTCAACATCACTCCAAACTAGGTGGTCATTTTCTCGCCCTATAAGTTTTTTGTTCTAAGAAAAAGAAAATGAAACCCAGATTCACGATGGCCTAGGATGATAAAGAAGAGATTCTAAATTCTAAAATTCTATTCTAGCTACTAGCATTTTACAGCTCAAACATGCTTGATGCTTTTTTCCAAAGGGTTCGTGATGGCAAATTGGCAATAAATAAGCCACGTGTGAGGAAGATACTATCTTCTAAGTTATTAAATTTGAGAGTGACACCGACACCTCATAAAAATATCCAAATCCAAATGGAAAAGGAAAAGTGCACCATGTTCAACTCCTCAAATTCTATCCTCATCAATGCAAATAAATAAATAGAAAAATCAAATTTGAACAATATTATTATTATAAATTAATTACTTATACATTATTAGTGTAAAGTTTTTATATATTATTAGTGTAAAAAAATTTTATATTGACAACTAATTATATTTTTTAATAATATCATGTTATTTGCTTATTTAATGAAATAAAAATAAAATAAAATAATTTAAAATTTTTAATTAATTATTAGTATAAAAATTTTATACAAACTCTATTATTCTTATCATGTGTTACATATTTAAGATTTTACTTGGTGAGAAAGGTTGGTAGTGGCGTGGTTGCATTATTATCCTATGATAAGAGGGTACTATGTATTATTCGTTGGTGAGTGGGGCCCACAGCACCATCTAGCGAATCCGTGCTAATTGGGCCATGGGCGGCTCATGGGTCTTCCTCATTCTCTCTCTTCTTTTTCATTTATTCTCCTCCACTCCACTTCCATATTCAATCCTTTCATTTAATTCTACTAATTTCTCAATCAAAATTAACTCAATCAAAATTGTATATCTATATATAATTCGACTTATTATGAATAAATAGTTATTGTTTAAAAATAATTCTGATCATGGAGGGATGAACACTTTTGTTTTTTTTTTTTCCTTGTTAGGTAATAGATATTTTGTTATTGTCACCCCACTTAAGGAATATCATTATTCATGAGGGAGATGGCATCCTTGGTGAGATATTTAGCTATAGATATTTTGTCAAGCACTTTAATAGTGTTACAATGACATTATAATCATGTGACATAAGTCGTATATGTGATTTCAAATTTAATCGGTATTTATCTACTTTAATTGTGTAAAAATCAATATTTTCAAAACTATCAACACAAAATTCTAAATATACATGTAGAATTCTAAATTTATATAACATATAATATGTAAGTTTAAGTTTAATAAAATATAATAACAAGTTTACATTTAAAATAAAAAAGTATCAAACTAATAAAATATAATATAAAAAATAAAGATATTAAAAATTGTAAATTAACATAAATTATTAAATTATGTTTATGAGACAAGTATTAAAAATAAGTTATTCTAATTTATAATTTTTTTATTGAATATGATTTTTATTAAAAATATTTTAAATTAAATTTGAATATATATATATATATATATATATATATATATAAATTAGATCAGTTCAAACAGATTTGATTGACTTTTTTATCGATTTTGATCAATTTTGGATCGATTTTATCATTTTTTGACCAATTCAATGTAGAACAATTTTCTAGTCAAACTTAAAATAATTAAGGATCAATTCTCAATCAAATCAGTCTAACTAATCAATGTGATATGATTTTCACAACAATGATAAAAACACATGTCACGTAGTGAGTAGATTTCAGAGTTTAGTTGACTCTAGGGAGAAGTATATTAGGGTTTCTCTGGGAAGGGAACTTCATAAGTTCATTCTCAAAGAAACTTAGAGAGCAGTTTTAGAGAGAAGTACTCTGGGTCCGTGAGCTCTTTTCTCTTCCAAATTTCTCTATCTGATTCCTCTTCTCTTCTAGATTACTAATCTCTTCTGTCTTCTCTTAGAATTCAGGCTAGGAAACTTACTTTTGAAGGATTGAAGTCCACGAGTCGAGCTTTGGAGGAATTTCTTCTTCTACTCTATTCTTGGCTATTTTGAGCCAACTTTTAGGTGAGGGAAGCTAGAATGTAGGTTGTTTGGTTGCATGTGAGTTTAGGAACTCAATTGATGCATGAATTTTGAGAATCAAGGGTTGAATTGAAAGATTACTCATTTTCAGGGTTTTGGAAAAAAAAATGGGGTTTTTTTTAGTGATTTCGATGCATCAAATGGATGCAGTTGAATTAGAGTTTGTTTTCTAGTTGTATGGAGTCTATGTGTTGCATTTCTTGGATTGCATGTGGTGGAAATCTTCTGATTTTCAGGTTTTGATGAAATTTTCGTAGTTTGGGAGGTTGTTTTTTGAATTTGTGTCAGGCGCAAGTTCTTGGCGTCCAGCACGCATTTATCAAAGGCAACCATTTTAAATTCACGCCAGGCGCGAATTTATATGGGAGTCTCTAGATGAGTCACACCGGGCATGAAGGGAACCACGTCGGGCGCGATATCAGATAGTGACCCTGTTTGGCATTTTACTGATATGGCGTTGGGTCCAGGGTGAGTGCGCCGGGTGTGGAGACCCCTAGAAGTCTCTGTTTAGATGGCACCGAGCACAGGGTGCATGCGCCGGGCATGGAGACTCCTTTGAGTCTCTGTCTCAAGGACGCCGGGCGTGGATAAGTTTTAGAACTCTCGGGTTGGGATTAGGCCGGGCGCAAGCTGGCTGCGCCGGGCGTGAGTATGTTTAATGTTGTAAGTTTGGAAATGATGCTTATGCATATTTAAAGTTGAATATTTGATCATGTATGTATGATATATCATGTATGGTGATGTATGATTCATATGTATGCTTGGTAATGATATATATGAATGTTTAAATATGATATGACATGCATGTATGTTCATATGAGAATGATATTGATCATGATGGTGGATTGACCATGTATGATGTATGATGCATTATTGCATGTGATGCCTTATGGCATGTGTCTAGCCTAGGACTTGAGGAGAGGGAAATGTTTTTGAACTAGAAGAGCTCACATATAGTTTCTTAAGAGGGGTGCTTGGATAAGCCACTGATATGAATAAGAGTGGTGCTTAGATAGGCCACTAGTTTTGGATAAGAGTGGTGCTTAGATAGGTCACTAGTGGGTGAGTCTCCTCTAAGTCCTTAGCTAGTATTGGAGCGGGGTATGAGGTCGAGGGTTATTCCCTTAACCAAGTACTAGGGAAGGTGCGTGGTTCCTTGCGGATAGTCGATGGGCGAACTCCACAAGTGACTTGGTAATGCATGTCAAGGTCGTGGTAAGCCTGTATCCAGCTATGTTATACCTGGCGGTGGAACCAGACTTCCAAGTGTGTAAGTGACATCATCCGAGTAAACCCGAGTGAGGATTTTATCCTGTTTAGCTGTGATCGAGCAAGCGCATTGGGCGTGAAAACGATTGGGGTGGTTTCGGTAGGATTGAGATGTCACTTATATTGCTCTGCTGTTAGGGAGATCTCCTAGGTGAATGCATAACAACGCATTAGATGATTGATACGCATTGATATCTATCATGAGTTGCATTTATTGCATGATTGCTATTATGATAAAGTGTATGGTGTTTGACTTCATGATTGATAGTTTAAATGATTGTGTAGTCTAGATTATTGTTCTATACTTGTATGGTTACTTTTTAAACTCTAGCTTACCCTTCTATTTCCATGTTGATGGACTGCAATGATCATATTGTGTATGTGAGCAGGTCAGGGTTAGGTTAGAGCTGGTTGTTGTGACCGCTGCGGGACAGGAGGTTTTGTCCTTGTGTTAGAGTTACCATTTTGGATAACTGTTTTGTCTGTGCTTGACCAGTACTAGGGAAATATTATTTTGGGATGACTGTACATATATGGTGTTATATTTTATACATAGAAACTTAGTTATTATTATTCTTATATATATATATATATATGTCTGTATGTATGAGTTATCCAGTTTTAATATTTCTCATAATTCACTAGTAGTAGTGCAATTCTACTAAATGTAAGGATCATGGCGGGTCATTACAACACACATAGGATTATTTTCATTCCATTTTTTTTATTTGTTATTACAATTTGCTCCAAATTATATTAGACTGTTATTTTACAACATATATTTTGTGGAGATAATTTATGTACTAACTAATTTGCAAATTATAGTATTGATGTTTCTTTTTAATATTAGAATCATTGTCCACCGCAATTAATTTATTTGTTGTTATAATGTTATGAGGATATTACCCTTGATATTGTAATTTGGTTTCATGCTTACTTTTTGTAATTTCTACTCATAAAAATAGTGTAAAAATCGCATAAATATTGTGTAAGAAAGCATCTTTAACATTATATATATAAAAAGATATACTCTTTCAAGTAATTGCTTCGGACACCATGGATCCTTTTGTATTTTTATTTTATTAAAAAATTTAAATCACTTATCCTCTTTCAAATTTTTCCCCAAATGAAGTGTCTCTTTTTTCTCAATGGTAATAAAGTGAATTTGAGTTTCTCTAACTATTCCTACCCGTCAAAGGCAAGAAAAGTTTAGAAAAAGAAAATTTAAACCCATTTCTATCAACTATTTTTGTTGGTTCAAAGAAACTCAAACAAAACCCGTACCATTTTTTTATCAAAATTAATTTAATTATGTGTTCTTAAATAAGTTATATATTAATTTATTAATCTTTTTTCCGTACGAACAATTTATAAAAGTTATAAATAATAAATATCTAAGAAATAAAAAAATTATGAATTAAATAAGGTTTTATTTTAATGTTATATTTAATTATTATTATTGTTATTATTCAAATTACTTAAGTATTAAAACAGTTTTTTTATATTTTTAATCAATGTAAAAAATAGAAGTATGAAAATAAAATCATAATATGTTATAATATAATATATAGCATGCTAAAATATAATTATTGTCTCTCATTTTTATTTTTGTTCTAGATAAGTCTCCTAACTTTAAATTTTTTTACTTTAATTCATTAAATTATTTTTATAGCTAACAATTGATCCTTTGGTTAATTATTTTGTATTAACGATGTTAATTTCAACTGAAATATATTTCTTATGGTTTGACACTTGTTACAAAGTTGACTAAATCAATGTAATAAATTGTTGGAAAGATAAATTTAGTAAAATAAAATCACTTTAAGGGATTAAAATTAAAAATTTTAAAGTTATAAAAAAAATTAAGACTAAAATTAAAATGAGAAATTGAAATTCTACTTTAGGCTCTATAGCAGGACCAGTGTAATTAGGCGTGACAATTACATCCCTAAATCCAAACGCAAACTCACTTTCAACCACAAAGAAAATCTAAAACTAAAATCGAATTTGGTCAAAGTGGGTTTCTTCCAAAAAAAAAAACAAAAATAAAAATTGAGTCATGATCAAATAGTTGAAATTAATTGTCATGACTATGTGCAAGTAAAAAAAAAAAAAAGTGATAGAAGACTAACAAAGTTTTGGCATTTTAATAATATAAAAATATCATTATCTCTTCTAGTTTAATAATTTTTATATATGATTATTTTTTAAAAAAATTAAAACTAAATAAAATATAACAAATATCATGATTTTAAATGTTTCAAATTGAGTTCTAAATATACAAATGTGTTAAATATGTTTTTTACGAGAAATGTGTTAAATATTTATTAAAAAAAATTACTGTCTATAAGAGTCCTATCTAATTTATATAGAATTATCTCTAATAAAAATGACATATCTTCTCATGCGAAAACAAATCATAATTTCGATGGAATATATATATATATATATATATATATATATATATATATATATATATATATATATATATATATATATATATATATTTGTTTTAATGTTAAGATGAAATATTAGTCTTAATATTTAATAAATATTGTAAGTCAACAACTTAGGTAAGGTTTAAAAATTAATTATCATGAAGAAAATTTAAATCGAGTAAAACTAAGTATGCTTAATTTATCGTTAGGGTTTAATTAAGTAGGTTTCATTTTGTTCGTTTCGAATGATATAAAATAATGTCTTCAAAATTATTTATTAAACTGAATAATAATTATTATTTTTATATAATAGAAAGAAATTATGATGACAATAATCAATCTTGAACAGTTGAACTTAAGATTTTAAATACATTATTTTTTATTTCATCATTAAATCAATGTTGGAGATTATACTTCTTTTTACTCGTAAAATCTTGAGTGAGTATATGAATTTAAGTCTTTGGACTGTAAAGCCTATAACTCACAGAATTAATTATCCTATTTTTAAAAAATTTATATAATTATAGAAAAAATTAAGTTTGGTCTATGAAGTCTATGAATTTTGCAGACTTAATCCATGAATCTTATTAGAATTTAAGAGAATTTTTTTTTCTTAGTTTTATGAGAGATTTTAAGGGCATTTTCAATTAAGTAACTCATTTGAGTTGCTTCATGCATTAAAAAATGAAAAAAGTAGTTCCAATGTGGCATGTCAGCATTAAGCAACTCAAACACAAATTTATTCTAATGGTAAGAAATTTTAAGAAATTCAACTTTTAAAATTTTTTTTCTAATCATTTATGAACCAAATTTAAATTTTTATTAAAAAGGATAATTGCACTACAATGAAAGAAAATAAATTACGAGAAAAAATAAACAATAAGTAGATATTAAAAATAAAATAAAGTAATAGTAAATACATAAACATTATACGAAATTAATTTTCATCATTATTATTTCTGATTATGTTCAATAAAATTTACTTGAAATCTAGTAAGGAATGGTTGCTTGAGGAAGTAACTCTCTCTCTTCTTCAAGCAACTCATGTTGCCACATCAGAATCCTCCAATGACAAGAAACCGGGGCTTGAGTTGCTTCATGGGACAAGCAACTCCCATTGGAATTGCTCTAAATAATGAATGATTTTAATATTTTATTAATAAATAAGTATAAATAATAAATATTAAACTTAGTATATTTTATATTTAAAATATATTACATTTTTTCTACTTTAATATGTTTTATATTTTTTTTTTATACATAAATATGTTTTAGGTTAAATATATAAATTTGATATGTTAATATTTTATTATTTTAGTTTAAATATTTAAAATTTTTATATATTAAGACTTTAATTATTTTTATTTTAGTTTGTTTAATGTTTATATTTTTATATAATTTTTTATGTATTTTCTCTCATATATTATTGACATAAAAAAATAATAAATAATAAATAAATAAGGAAAAAAAATAATTTTTTTTATTTTTTTTATTGAGTCCACAAGCTTATCTAATTAACTATAAATTTCATGGGATAAATATAACCCATAAAAAAATATTTATTTTATAAAATAGGTTTATTTAAACCGTTGAAAATATAAGTTCTCCATATCAGCTCTTAAATAGATCAAACTAACTTATATACCTATCTCTAATAAAATATGATTTTTATTGATGAAATATTATTTAAAAAATAACAAAAATCAATCTTCTGTGCACAAGATAGATGTTATAACTAAGAGTTAATCACATATACACTGTTAGTGTAAAGTTTTTTTACACTGACAACTAATTATTTATTTTAATTGTGTTATGTTACTGTTAAAAGTAAATATACTTATAATAACATGACATAGTTAAAAGATATAATTAATTGTTAATGTAAAAAAAAATTATATTAACAATGTATAGGTGATTAACTCTATAACTAATAGTAATAGTAATAGGTGAAGAATATATGATATGTTACCTTTAACACAAAACTAATTTGACAAAATTCCCATATGAAAGTGATAGCACTTACCATTGGAAAGTGTAGTAAAAGGCATGCTCAATTTTCTTTAGATAAAAATAGAGAAAGAAAAGATTCAGCTGTCACACCAAATCATTGATGTACAGATCTAGAATTGTCTACATACGATAATGTTTGGGAAAAAAATGAGAGAAAAAATTGTTAGTTTGTGAATATCAGTGTCTGGAATGGATATCCTAAATAAGTTGTTTGGGAAACACCACGTTTATTGTTTTTCTATCACTCTTTATCTTTGTTTCCTTCTTCAACGTATATTTATGATAAGGCAAATACACACATATGCAATACATAGTATTACTAAATGCCAATGTAGTGTTGCTATTGCTAACTCAACCTTTACTACAATCAAATCCCTTTGGGCCCCTCTAACTGGGCCCATCTGATCTGGACCTTCCACAAGATCCATATCCATTTGTGCCCCATCCCTACACCAAATCCTAATTAATCATTCTTCCCCATTTATAGCATATATTCAGAAATAAATAACAATAAATGGTAGTAAGTGTTAGCTTTTGTAAAAGTTAACAACAATAACAAGTTGATGAAATGATTCATGTTTGTAATGTTTCAAGAATATATTATGACAACTTTAATGTTTATAATTTTAGATTGGTATTAAGTTTTATAAATGTAATTTATCTAAAAGAAACTTTTAATTCGATAAATTTTGAAATTAAAAAGTATCTCATTGAATGCTATAATAATTGATATAAGTTATATTGAAGCATTTAGATTCTCTCTATATATTCATTTAGCCGTAAAGGAAGAAAAAATAAAATAAAAATATGATGAGATTAATATAAAATTACCCTTGTCTTTTTTGAAGAAAAATTGATAAATTTACTTTATTTTCTTACCTATCACTGTTATATTAGTATCTCAAAATTATTTTTAAAGTAATTGAATGTCACTTTCAAGTTATTTTCAAGCTCTTTTTTAATCGAGTTTGATTTTAAAAATTTACTATAATTATTATTATTTTAATGTAATATATATGCTAAATATTTATTATATATAATTAAAATTTATAATAAATTATATATATATATATGATTAAAAATATATATCATATTTAAGATTTATATAAATCAAATATGTTTAAATATATAAATTATATTTTAAATTTATAATAAATAATTTTTTATTGTAGCATAATATTATGTTTATTTATTTATAATTTATTTTAAAAATATTCAAATTTAGTTCATACCAATTTGGATTTGGATTGGATTTGTTTTTTTTATTCTAAAACAAACTAATCTGATTATAATTGGATTGTATCTGATGATTGAATTTATTGTTTTAAAAATAATTTTTTTTTAAAAAAAATAAAATTTTTAAATTAATCTTATATTTATTTTCATATAATATGATTATTTTTAGCATATTTCACTTATACTTTAAGTCTAACAAATTGAGAGAAATAAAAGTATAAAATTATAAAATTGTGTTTAAACTATGGAGTGTTGATTGAAGTATTATATTGTTAAGAGTGAATGGAAAGTTTAATGACTTTTCAGTCAAAACACTAAATCTTTTTTATTTATTTATTGATAAATTATAAATCATCATAAAATATAAAAATAAAGGATATATCAAAAAGCTATTTATTTAATTTTTAAAATTTATATTATCAATAAAGTCTTTTTTGGTGTATACAAATTTTAGACTAAATTATTCTTATAATTCCTTAAACCATTTTCTTAATGATAAAAAAAATTAAAATTTTAAAAAAATTCTAAAAACATTATCATTTAAAAAAATAGCTTTTAGAAAGCACTCTGATGAATAGTAGTGCTTAATATTATTATTCAATATGATTGTTAAATTTATATATATATATATATATATATATATATATATAATGAGAGTTCAAATAATATCGATGTAATTTTTATTAAGAATTGCATTATTTAATAATTTTATATTAAATGTGAATTTTATAAATCCAGTTGTTAGATTGAAAATTCACATCACTCTATATATTTATATCAAATTTTGTTAAAATTGAACAACAAATTGTAAATAATCAAAGTATTCATATTTTATTATATTTTGAAATGTATATATTGTGTCAATTTTGTTTTATAAAAATGAAGTATCAAATCATTTTGGATCAATATAAAATTTTGTATATATAATCTAAGAGTAAAGAACTTTCAATTTAACGATTAAATTTATAAAATTTATATTTAATATAAAATTATTAAACGATGTATATATATAAAATATATATATATATATATAGGGGATATACAAGTTTCTTTTTTCATTTCCATACTATTACGTTAATACATGTACACATGTGTGTTGAATATTTAATAGGTTAAAAAAATTCCTTCATATTTTTATTTTTATTTTGATTTTCTAAATTTAAAAATTTACTTTAGTATTTAAAATATACTTCTTTTAAATTAATTTAGTCTTTTCATTAATTTATTAGTTATTACACCCGCTTGATTAACATAATGACATGTGATAAATTATAAACTTAAATGCACTTTTAATTTTTAGGTTTTGCTGACCCTAAATATTAATAAAAGATATATCTTTAAAAAAAAATTCTCTAATTTTTCTTATTTTATTAAATAAAGAATCACGGAATGCTTATTTCTCTTTATAAAGATAAAAAGGCTACGAAAAATAAAAAGTTGAAAAAAAAATCTAAAAATATTCTCATAAAAAAAAACACTCATAAATGATAATACTTTTTTTTAGAGGAATCATAAATGATAATACTTAAAAATACTATTATTCCACTTTTAACCAAAAAGATATACGGAGGAGATATATAAGATTTTATTTTACTTTTTCATTTCCATACTTAACTTTATGTTAATACACTTACACGTGTAGAATATTTAATAGGTTGAAAAAAAATTTATCGTTTTTTATTTTTATTTTGATTTTTTAAATTAAAAAAATACTTTATCATTTAAAGTATACTTCTTTTAGATTAATTAAGTCGTTTCATTAATTTATTAGTTATTACATCCACTTGGTCAACATAATGACATGTGATAAATTATAGATTTAAATGCACTTTTGAAAATCTCCTTTTTAAAAACAAAAATTATTTTTTTAATAAACAAAAATAATCAGAAATAAAATAAAATATTTGAATAATTATAATAAAAATATATTTTTTCAAATACTTATAATAAAATTATTTTATAATTTTTTATTTAATTAAAGACACTCATAATTATTTTCTAATAGTTAATTAATTAACATATTCTTTTAATAATATTAAAAAATTTGAGTGTTACATAATTATTCTAATGTATATAAAGGTGAGAAATACAAGATTTTTTTTTCGTTTATGTACTTAGTTTTATGTTATATAATCCGCATACACATGTAAAGAATATTTAATAGATTAAAATATATTTTTCTCACAATATTTTCATTTAGTTTGATTTTTTAAATTTATAAAAAAAAATTATGCACCTCTTTTTAAATGACATATTAGACTTAATCAAGAAGTAAGATTTAATATAATATGTATAAAATTTTATATTTATATCCTATTTTTTTAATATTTTTATTATTTTTTTTATTAATTTATTAGACCTACTTGATCAACATAATAATCATATAATAAAATACTCTTAAATGCACTTTTAATTTAGTCTATTCAATAGTTTGATTAACACGTTAACAATATAAATAATAGACTTTAATGTATTTTTAATTTACTCTTTTTAGTATTCTTTTTTTACGCGTTGACAATGATGTGACATTTATATACATATTGATGTGTAAGTAAAATGACTATAATAAAATGTATTTTTATCTACATTAGAAAAATGTTGTTAAATTATGAGTTAATATTGTTAATAACAACATTTTGAAAATATAATTAAAGTGGTATTTTGCAATATTTTAACAATGTTGCTAAGTGATTGTAAAGCTTTATAAAATGATGATTAGTATTAATATAAATTGTACTACCATTTATATTTTATAGTTCTTATCTTTAAGTCCTTTAAAGTTAAACATATATTAATTTAGCTACTGCTAAATATAAATCACATATAAATATAAAAGTTCATTTATCTTAAATTTCATTATATGATCATATATACTTTTTATATGTTATTTTTAGTCAATGTGAGGCTTTAATTTTGGAAACCAATTAGGTATTGGAGCATAGTTTTGAAACTCGACTCGAACTAATTGGTTAGACTGGTTGATCAAGACTCAAATGCCTTACTGGTTCGAGTTAACTCATTAGATTAGTTTCATAAGTAACCCTGTAATGGAATCACTAAACCCTATATTGATGAGTAGGACCGCTTTCAACATGATTCCAATCAACCAACACGATTAGAAGCGTCTCAACAAATCGACGAGTAAGAGCTCTTCCAACATGATTGTAATGGCCATCACAATTAGAAGCAACTTGAAAAATCGTTGAGTAGGCCTCTTTCAACACAATTACAATTGACCACTGTAATTAGAAGCGGCTTGAAGAATTGACGAGTAGGATCGCTTGCAACACAATTGCAATAATTCATCACGATTAGAAGTAGCTCAAAGAATTGAAGTGTAGGATTGTTTGCAATATAATTGCAATCGACCATCACGATTAGAAGCGATTCGAAGAATCGTCGAGTAAAACTGCTTGCAACATGATGCAACTAACCACCACGATTAGAAACAACTCAGAGAATCAATAAGTAGGATTACTTGCAACACGATTGCAATAGGTTGTTGTGATTAAGAGCAACGACTTCATCAACTACATCTTCTTTTAAGCCACTAAGTGTAGAAGTAAGAAAAATCCTTAGTTTAAACAACTAATTTGTTGGCTTCTTTCAACTAACTATGTGATGAAATTAGACATTTTACGATAATAACCTCAACCTTTCATTAAATAGCCAAGTGGAGGTTCTGAACTTGACAACTCTCGCACCTTGTGCTCAAGGTTGGGGGGTTTGTGCACCCTTTCAGAAAAAATACTCCTGAATGTTGTGAGACTTTTAGGCATATTGAAACAAATTATTAGTCAAGGCTAAGGAGCAAAGTCTCAATGGGTTAAGGGGGAATGATATTTATAAACTATCATTAACCTCAACTCGCACCTTGTGCTCAGGGTTGGGGAGCTTGTGCACCCTTTTAGAAAAAATATTTTTAAGCAATATGAAACTTTTAGGCATATTAGAACAAACTCCTAGTCGAGACTAAGGGGCAACACCTTAGTGGGTTAGGGAGGAATGTGTTTATAAACTATCCTTAGGCCCTCCTTTTAACGTCAATATTTTGACGATAAGTCTACTAGCATCATTAAGGTCACCACAGTTGAGGTATTGTCTGTTTCGTCACTCATTGAGATATCATGATTTTGTCCTTAAAAAGACACTTTGGTTGATTAAGGAAGAATAATGTTTATAAATTACTCTTAGCCTCGATTTCTAAGTAATGTGAGATTTTTATGCATACTAGAACAAGCTCTCGAGTCGAGGCTAAGGGACAATTATGGTCTAGGCTCTCCTTTTATAGTGTACCCTCCCAATCTTTTGTTGGGAAGCTTTGGTTGAGAGGTCCTTGTTAAGAGGTTTTGATAGAGTATCCCACCAATCATACTCCTAATATACCAAGTAATTTGACCCCCTCATGGGATGTTGGCACAACTTCAATATATAACTCATATTTGACACAAAATCTAGTCACTAAGGACTATGATTAAATAACAAATACAATACCTAATATCAAGTAAATCTCCACAAAATTTAGGATTCCTGAAGCCTATGAAGGCATAATAGCTAGGTATAAAGTTTCTATCCAAGGACTAGGGGTGGAAAAATGGGTCGTGACCTGCAAGCTCGTCAAAATTTGGTGGGCTGAGCTCATCATTCCAACCTGTCAAGCTCGCCAACCCGTTGGTAATTTCTTTACAAATTTTTTTTTTGCATTTTTTAATATAATACAGGCTAGCCCATCGACCCGCCAGCCCTTTAGCCCGTATTTAGGCGGGGTGGATCAACATTTCTAGCCCTCTTTTCAATGACGAGCTAGCCTGACCCGACCTATTTTTTGGTAAGCTATTGGCAAACTATGCCAAAATAGGCCAGACTAACCCGCTTTGTCATCCTTACCAATGGACAAAAACAAACATATTATACTTTTGAATGCTCGAATTTTAAACAAAGACATCATTAGAATTTCAACCATCTAAAAACATAACATTCAAACTACCTTTTACAAAATCGTGACAAACTAATAAATACTAAAATAAATAATATTTTAAACATGATAATTTTAATGATATCAACAAACTTATATTTAAAATATTGACATAAAAACAAACAATATCTATCTTAAATACGATGATATTAACAATGCCAAAACTTAAAAAGATTAAAATCATAATTAAACTTTTTTATTTATGGTATTATTCAAACCGATACATCTTTTCCTTACAGCCTTTAATAAAAATATAAGAGGAAAAAAGAAGTGTAGAAAGTTAGTGGGTGACGTGGCAGGAGTGACGTCATGACGGTAGTAAGAGGTAACCCCATCCCTCCGTTAGTACGGATAAAGAAAGCACGTAACCGCCCTTTTCCGAATCCTGAACGTACACGTGACACGAAACGACCCGTTTGCTTCACAGCAGCAGCCTCCTTATTATTAAACTACAAAACCCAAAAAACAATGTGGATTCAAAGTGAAGTGCCTCTCTCCTACTTCACTTTTCTCTCTCTCTCTCTCTCTCTCCTTGCACCTTGGAGTTCCTGTTCCTTTTTTTCTTCAACCTTTGATACCACTCTTCTTCTCTTCATATTGTACATAACATAACACATGGATGATGAATATGCTAAGCTCATAAGAAGGATGAACCCACCAAGGTCACTTTTTAGTTTTTGCTATTCTTTTGTGTTTTGGATCTTTTGGTTGATGGAAGTTTTGATCAACTGGGGCTACAAAATTAAACCCCTTTTTGCAGTTTGGTGTTTTCAATTTTCCCACTCATACCGAAGTTCCTTGCTTGGTTCTTCTTTTATTCACTTTAGTGAGCAGTGAAGCATACCATGTTTTCAAAATGTTTATATATATATATATATATATATAGAAAAAGGATGCAAGACTATGCTTGGTCAATTTTTCTAGAGGTTGAAAATTTTGTTAACTTATGTTCATCGTGGCCTTTTTGGCATGTGATTTGATCTGGTAATCGTTATCTCCATGTATGAATTCTTGTGTGAGTATGTTGTGTGCATAAGAGTGAGTGGTGTTGTTTTGTCTAACTAGCTTCATGCGTGCAGGGTTGTGATTGACAACAATGCCTGTGAAAACGCCACTGTTATTCAGGTAAAGTTGATGGTTCCCCCTGTTTAGGTTTCACAAAATTGAGTTGACAATAAGAAAGATTCTTCCTCTTTTTTTATTTTTTTATTTCTTCCTTCTTTCAGTTTTTCTAATGATTATGTTATAAAGCTGGTGTTTTCCTCTGTTTTGGTTCACAAAGTTGAGTTGACAACCTAAAAGATTCCTCCTGTTTTTTTTCTTCTTTCAATTTTGCCAATGATTTGATGTTGCGGAATCCTTGGTTGCAATTTTTTTGGTTTTTTATTTTTTATTTTTTATTGTCAATTTCTTTTTTCGAAAAGATAAATCAGCTATCCACTTTTTTTATTATCTAAAATACTTTTGCAGGTTGATAGTGTCAACAAACATGGGATTCTCTTGGATGTTGTCCAAGTTATTTCAGATATGAACCTTGTAATAACAAAGGCATACATCTCCTCTGATGGAGTATGGTTCATGGATGGTAAGTTCCCTTCTTCATCTGTGGCAAGCTAGAAGGGGGAAAAGACTAAAATTATTATTATTATTATTATTATTTGGTCAAAAAATTATTATTATTATCAACTTCGCTTCTGATCCTAGTATTAATTTGATTTATTTTTTCAGTGTTCAATGTGATTGATCATAATGGAAACAAGATCAGAGATAAGGAAGTCATTGATTATATTCAGAGGGTAGGAATTTGAAGGCTTGCATTTTTTAAAGTGCTTTTAATTAAGGCTTATTTGTGTTTTTCATATCTGTGAAAGGGTCTTTTTTCAACCTCTTGTACTTCTTTGCTAGAAATACTCAGGTTAAGTAAGCAGAACACTGGTATTTGAGTAAGCTTTTAATTTTCTGCTTGCTGATTGCACTAGCTAGCTATGATCTAGTTTAGCAAAGTGAAATGGAGGAAGAGCATGCTCATTCTTAATTGATGCTCACTTGTTTTTTCACTGGTTTATTTATCTTAGTTATCAAAATTCTGTTGGTTCCCGTATTCTTCCAGCAAAGGTTGTATGAAGCTGCCAGATCCATCTGGTGGACACAGTTTGAATTGCTTGTGCTGAAAGATGATAGATAAACTTGTTTTATCACTGTCGAACTGATTTATTTAATAGTATAGTGAACATAGGATGATATGAAATGCAACATAAAATCCTTGAAGAATTTTTTATTGTCTTGAAATTATGAAGATTTGATCTTAATAAATACCATACCATGCTCCCCCACATGTAATAAATTTGAGGTTCTTGAAGTGTCATGTTGGGCTGTGAAGCCTAATTAGGTCCACTAAATAGATGTCTTTTTTGTTTGAGTGATCTGAGAATTTCATAATGCTAAATTTGAATTATATATAGTAGTTTCTGATTTTTATCCTTTCTTTTTTCATATTGTAGAGACTTGAAAACAATCCCAGTTTTGCACCCTCAATGAGAGAATCTGTTGGGGTTGTACCTACTGAAGAACACACAGTAATTGAACTTACTGGCACAGACAGGCCAGGATTACTATCCGAAATCTGTGCAGTTCTGACGGACCTTCGCTGCAGTGTGGTGACTGCTGAGATATGGACACACAACACAAGAGCAGCAGCTGTAGTTCATGTGACGGATGAATCCAGCGGCAGCGCCATCAAGGATCCGTCTCGCCTCTCTACAATAAGGGATTTGCTTTCTAATGTTCTTAGGGGGAGTAATGATCCAAAGACTGCAAGGACAACACTTTCACCCCCTGGAGTTACAAATAGGGACAGAAGATTACATCAGATTATGTTTGCTGATAGGGACTATGAAAGGATTGAAAGAGCAGGAAGAGGGGGACTCAGAGATAGAGATAGAGATAAACGCCCTCTACCTCATGTAACTGTTGTAGATTGTGTTGAGAAAGATTACACTGTGGTTACCATGAGAGCAAAAGATCGACCGAAGTTGTTGTTCGATATTGTTTGCACTTTAACAGACATGCAGTATGTAGTTTTTCATGGAGTTGTTCAGACATTAAGGACAGAAGCTTTTCAGGTTAGCCAACTTTTTGTTGTTTGCTACATGGTTCAATTTTGTTTGCCTTGTGTGATGTTTTTGTTATTGTAGCTGAATTCATATTAATATTTTTGGTCAGTAAAAACTAAATATTTTGATCAGTTGAACTATATGGATTCAATATGTTTACAAATCCAATTGATGCATCAAATGATTACTGGAGTTTCATCTGGTCATCAGCATGGATTGGGTAGACCCAGTCTGCATGAGTTTTTCTGAGTGAGCATTTTTTGCCTTGTCTAGGAGTTTTATATTAGGCATGTCGATGGCTTTCCCATAAGTTCGGAGGCCGAGCGTGAACGACTCGTGCAGTGTCTTGAAGCAGCAATTGAAAGGAGGGCATCTGAGGTGTGTTACTGAACCTATTTGGATACAAGTTTATAATCGTTTTTTTAGAGTTTTTATGCTAGAAAATACTTTTTTATTTTGAGTAGAGAAACTCGCAAAAGTACTTTTAGTTTATATCCAAACAGACTTACCGATAACAACTTGAAGCTCTACCTCAAACTACTTTTTGTTCAATGGTATGTATGCTAAGATATGTTGTATGCAGGGGATGGAGCTGGAGTTGTGCACGGAGGATCGTGTTGGACTTCTCTCTGATATCACAAGAATATTTCGCGAAAACAGTTTATGTATCAAAAGAGCAGAAATATCAACAGAAGATGGAAAGGCAAGAGATACTTTTTATGTCACAGATGTTACTGGTAACCCAGTTGACCCCAAGATTATCGATTCAATTCGCAGACAGATTGGTGACAAAGTACTGAAAGTAAAACAAAACTCTAGTCTTTCACCAAAGGCCCCTCAACCAACAACAATTGGATTTCTCTTTGGAAATTTTTTCAAAGCTCGATCTTTTCAGAATTTTAAGTTGATCAGATCTTATTCTTAAGTCCTCCTTTGTATATTCTCAGCATTTTCATCGTGTTACTTTCAAGTCAAAAAGAAATGTATGTAGATATATATGTAAAAAAAATTGTATATATCAAGATTCCTCCCCCAGCAGAGGGGCTTGGAATTCACACTGTACAGTAGAAAGCTTAAACACCTATGTACATAGCTTAGTGTAAATAGTTGTAAGCAGTAGCATGTAGCCTAGGTTGTATATGGAGCAAGTAGTACCTTTAGATTATCAATTCCAAAAGAGTAAATAGTGCTTTTAGGGTAAATAGTGCTTTTAGGTGGTGTGATTTGGAGTAGATGTAAATTTGGGTTTGTACATGGTGTAAAGAGTACATTTTGGTGGTGTAATTTGGAGCAGATATAAACTTGGTATGTACATAAAATTGAATGGATAAAATGTAATTATGTGTATTATTGTCTTCCACCTTTCCTTTTTCTCTCAGTTCACACAACCTGTTGCTGCACTAAGTAATGTTATTTGCATAGTTGTTGATAAGAATGGTTAATTACTTAGTAGTGTTTTTGGTTTGATTTTTTTGAAACATAAAAGTCGCTTAATGGATTTTGATTTTGTGTTCTATCATGACTATTTTGAATTGATAAGCCTCCTTCTGGTGGCAAATCATATTTGTTCCCACCTCTCCCAAAGTAGCTTCTGAAGCAGGCTATGAGCGTGAAAGATGTTGGAATGATGAGGATTTTGCAATATGCCCTCGAGTGATTAGGATTCTTAAGAAATGTGTGGTAGATTATCAGGAACACTAACATGATAAACACAAACAACCGTGGAAGGTTTTTCTAGTAACGATATAAATGAAACTGGGAATCCTTGTGAACTACTTTTTCACTATCTGGAATAGAATCTTTCTTATAGTTGTGAATCATTGCCAAACAAAATACTAGATCTTAAACACCATCTGACTCTCTATTCATTGAGAACTTGTGACTTACTATCACCTGTTGGTAGTAGTTTGGGACATGTTATCAAATTGTAAGTCAAGTTTTGGGTGAAAGAAAAATGTGTTACTCTAGTATCCCCAATCTGCATGAATCATGAAGAAAATAATTTGAAAATAAGAGTATGTTTGAATATATACTAATTAGAAGCGTTTTTAAGAACTTGTTTATTAAAGTAAAGAATTATTTTTAATAGAGAATTTTTCAAAAAATAGTTATAAATTTGTATTTAAACAAAATTTAAGTCTCATGCATCTAATGTTGTGTCTGCACAAATAATTTAATTTGTTCACTCATTGCAAGTGTCAAAATTTCCAAATACTCGTTATTTTACCTCCTTCACCCAATTTGGGATCATTAAATGATTAAATAGTTCAAAAATCAATATTCTGTCTTAATTGAAACAACCCAGACAAATTTGTACTATTTGAGTGGTCTATACTCTACACTGAACCATAATGATGAGTTGTCACAATTTTTGAGTGGTGTACTAGGATAGTAAACAAGCAAAACCACTCTGGCCATTACCAAGGCGAGTACCCTCACCCCGACCGAACATCATGGGCACCTGTTAAGGTTGGCCACCCACGAATAACCATTCGGCTATAATGAAAGCCAAACATTTACGTAATTAGTAGACTGAAATGAGCCGTTCTAAACTACTAAATAGGCCTATAAATCCTAGTTGAGAATGGACCGTTTCAAACATGGTCGTTGTGAGTTAAACTCAACTCCAAAACGGGTCGTTCTAGTTTAAGAATAGACCGTTCTAGATGTGAGTTTTACACATGATGAAGGAGTGCAGAACGGGCTATTTCGGATCCGAAACGGGCCGTTCTGGCCACTCTAGACTTCTATAAATAGGTCACATGTATGCAGTTGAAGAGAAAAAAAGGGGAACTTAGAGAGAGGTTTTAGAGATAAGTTTTAGAGAGAATGACTCTAGGTTTGTGAGCTCCTTTCTCTCCCAAATTTCTTTGTATGATTCTTCTTCTCCTCTAGATCACTAATGTCTTCTGTCTTCTCTTGAATTTCAGACTAGAAAGCTTGTTTTTGGGAGGATTGAAGTCCAGGAGTCGAGCTTTGGAGGATACTTCTTCTTCTTCTTCTTCTTCTTCTTCTTCTTCTTGGCTATTTGGAGCCAATCTTCAGGTGAGGGAAACTAGAATGGATGTTGTTGGTTGCATGTGAGTTTAGAAACTCGATTGATGTATGAATGTTGAGAATCCGTGGTCGGATTGGAGAAATTTCTCATTTTCGGGGTTTTGGGAAAATAAGGGTTTTTGAGGATTTTGATGCTTGAATGGTTGTACGTTGAAATTGAGTTCGTTTTTGAGTTGTATGGAGTTTATATGTTGCATTTCTTGTATTGCCTGTGGTGGAAATCTTCTGATTTTCAGGTTATATAGTTGTATATAAAGTTGTCAAGTTGGTATGTGATGTCTATTGTTGAAAGATGCCTTAAAGTTGTAAGTTGCCTTAAAGTTGTAAGTTACTTTAAAGTTGTTGAAGTTGAGATTTTGTTGACTATAGTTGCTTAAATTGTTTACTCAAGCTGTTATTAAGAGTCTTATCGTTGTAAAGACGGCTATTGTTGTAAAGTTGTTAAGTTGGGGATATATGGCTGAGACATATATCCTATGTTGAGATACATAGTACTAAGAAGATAAGTTGAAAGTTGTTTTTAAAGTTGAATCCCTTAGTATTATTGGGCGATATGAAAGTAATCGTTTCATGTCATGGTTGAATGACCAATGTGAGTAAAGTATCTAGTTAGAGATGAAATCTTTGAC
Organism: Cajanus cajan; assembly: GCF_000230855.2. Classification (NCBI taxonomy): domain Eukaryota; kingdom Viridiplantae; phylum Streptophyta; class Magnoliopsida; order Fabales; family Fabaceae; genus Cajanus; species Cajanus cajan. The sequence continues at coordinate 14,615,569 of NC_138520.1, read as the reverse complement.
TAGGTACTGGAGGGTGCATGGTACTTGGAGGGCAGTGGGTAGGCTAACTCCATATGTGGATTGGTGATGCAAGTCAAGGCCGTGGTAGGCCCATACCCATACCCTTCTACCTTGACAGTAGTACTGGACCTCCGAATCTAAGTGGCACACCTGAGCAATCACCTATTATTGTCTATACCTGATTCTCTTCGGAGTTCCTAACGATGCTCTATACCTGACCTGATTAAGATAGGTCAAATGTTGGATTCGGTAGGATTTATGCCACCTAGACTGCTCAACCTCAGTTGTTGGAGATCTCCTAGTTGTATATGTGTGACGACACATTAGTTGAAAGTTGTATGTGTTGTTGTACTCATGTTGCATATAAGTTGTATGAATGAGTTGATAGTTGAGCTTTCATGCTGAATTGTGTGGTTGTGTTGTGATGATGATTGGACGAATGAGTAGTATAGCATTATCCTATACTTGTATGGTTGTTTATTGAACTCTAGCTTACCCTTCTGTTTCCATGTGGATGGACTGCGATGATCATACCGTGTATGGGAGCAGATCAGGGTTAGGTTGGAGCTGGCTGTGGTGACCGCTGCAGAGAGTAGAATTTTGTTCTTGGTGTCAAAGTGACCCTCTTGGGTACTTGTCTTTTTGGTGCTTGACCGACACTAGGATAGTATTATTTTGGATGACTGTATATGCATAATATGATATTTTGTATGTAAATATTTATTTTCTTATTCCTTCTTACATATATGTATATTCTGTCATCCAGTCTAATATTTTATTTTAGTTCACTAATAGATTACTGCGATTCCACTAAGTGTAAGGACCATGGCAGGTCGTTACAAAACACCCATTCAGATGACATAAAAACCGAGCACCCTCTCGATCATCAGGCAAACCGAACACCCCTTCGGCCGAAATACAAACCGAACTCTCCTCTCACTGATCGGAATAACGCAGTTCAATCACAATTAAGCGATAATTATTCACATCATCCTAGATTAAGACATAATCCCTTAATCACCAACATCTTAATTCAAAAAGCCCATCAGACCAAAATACATCATTATAAATACAAGGTTGATGGAAGTATGATTTTTTAATACTACATCATTTATTACTCTTAACTGAACACTCACTTAATCGTTGGAGTGTCTTTGCAAGTTCCTTTTCCACCATTTGAATATAGGAGTTGGGTAGTCACCATCTCATGATCGAAGATCAAGACTGTCTAAAGAAATATCACATTAAAGTGTTTCTTACATGAACAAGTGACATTTCTAATTCTAGCACCGCAAGCTCCCTTACTTTCCTTGGAGCAATTCTTTGTGCTAAAGCTTTTGTGTTGCTTCAAGTGAGTCTTGAGAACCTAATCTCGTGATATTTGTAGTTTTTAATGAATTGAAAGATGCGAAGAACAATCATCTAAAATACCTTTGTAGCTGCTGAATTTAGAGCCCTTTGAGGAAGAGTTTAGGGTTTAGGCTTGTTTGGATTAGGAGTGAAAAAAGAAGAATGATAAAAGATATATTGTTTAAAACAAAGGGTTGTGCTAATTATGTTCACCTACCAGTACTAGACTTCAGCCATTGCTCTTGCGACGTTGCTTACATATATCACTCCACCTACATTTCCTTTCTACCAATCTATTGAATCTATTCACACGATTCTTTGCCACCTCCCAATATTCAATCTCATCAAACATAGAGTGATGTCCGACTCTATAAGTGATATATCAAGATTACGTAGTAAATGTAATTAGCATAAAATTGGTGAAACACTAAAATGTGATATCAAACAATGATCATGTATAAATCTATCGATTTGAGGACATAAAATTTGTCTGTTATGTAAAGCTTTACTCAGTTATATTCATTATAAAACTTTATCATAAAGTTATTAAATTATGTTTCTTTTTTTTAATTTATGTGAATAAATTAATAAATTAAGAAATATAATTTAATATTTATCTTAATTAATTATATAAACATAACAATTTAAGTGGAATAAAATTTATTATATTTAAGTATAAATCAATCACAATATTATGTTTAATTCTTTGTAATTTTAAGCAACAAAATATATAATTTTATTTAATTAAAGATGTTATGACTAGTTAATAATTCATTAAAATTATCCAATATTAATTACTAGCAACATAATGCAATTATCAGTCGAACCAAATCCAAAAACATTACAGCTAATTAAATGACACTAGACTTTTTTTTATGAAAATATTTAAAATTTATAACATTGGCTTCATTGCTCCCCACATACTTAAATCCTTGAATTATAGAACTCTCAAGTTGAAAATAAGGCTTTCATTAAAATAAATTAACCCACACCATCTCAAAAAACAAACTAATCCCTTGCTTGATTCATCCTGCCTTCCAGCGTCACGTTACAAAATAACTTCTTTTTTTTCAATAATCACAATATTTTAAATGACGTTATTGTTATTGTTAATATTTGATAGGTTTAGGAATTTTAGATTAATTTTAAAAAATTAAACTAATGAGACAAGTATCACTATTGCATTACATGATTTTTGTTTTATATTAACAAATTGTAGGAAATATGATGAGACGTACTTAAGTATGAAAACATGCTAAATATGAATTTAATTCTAACAAACAACGATGGATACAATTAATTCTCTTTGCTTCTATTCTATTCCCCCACCAAAATCGTTGGAACCATCCATCCACATTATAACAAGCATAGCCTCCTCGTATATACACTCATCAGGGACTCTGTACACACTCCTTTCAAATGTAAATCTATTATCCCTCCCTATCGTAAAAAAACACATGTATTTGAAAGATTATAGCTATGCTCTAGCGGACTGTACATCATTCTTCATCCCTCCACCCAGGAAAAAAAAAAAGGAAAAATTTTACACCTAATCTACATGCAATTAAGTATCAATCTTCAGGGCGTTGAATCTCACCCATCATGATCCGGTTACTGGAGACCTTGAAACCAAGAAGAGAAGGGTCTATCTGTTTTCCTTTCTTCCCTTTCTTTTTCCCACTACGCCCTGCTTGTGCTGCATCAGATGACTCGGTCCCAACTCCACTGCCAGCATGCGAGTCCACCACCTCAGGAAGAACGGGTTTCTTAAGCATGTCTATAAATGATGTCTCTGACACAGCACCTTCACTGAAGGAAGAAGATCTAAACCGAACCTCCTTTTTCCCAGCAGCATCTGTCATTGACGAATTTCCAGACGATTCCCGTCTCCCTACCATACATACAATCTTATGTTTCAGACTGCTCAAATGTTAAAAACAACAAGAGCTGTTAAAGATTCGCATACCTTCATTGGATGTCACATTTATTAAGTTATTTTGATTGACATGGGGCACGGATGGCTGGTCCGACTGGACATCAGGTGAGGATAAAACCCGAGATACATGGGCCCGCTTATGGAAAGCATTATCAAACCCCTTTGTTGAAGGAGGAATTCTGAAAATACAAGACAATAATAATCATTCAACTATATCAATTCATACATTTTTGCATGCATATATATAGACTTGTATATGAACCGTAGATATATCCAAACTGTCGCTCTTGACAATAATTACTTGGTACAAAAGCAATAACAAGATCTTTATTATTCTGCTGCTACTATCCATAAAGATGTAGTCCCAACCCATTTTCGCCATTTCAGAAGATTAGTTAGTTGCAGCAATTTTAGATAAAATTAGTCAATGAAACTCTTCACAGGTGCATTCCGAAAGTGTACAAAGATTATCTGCATCAACTATGTGGAAAATTTTGTAGGTAGTGCAACAGGTTCATGAAAATGATTATCGGCTATCCAAACTACAATTCTGTGCAAAGCCAACTCAACAAACATGTAACAATGCAAAAGAATCGAAGAAAATTCTAGACCCGAATAACCTAAACAATTCTAGACAAAAAGGTAAAGCATGCCAAAAGCCCAAAAGATATTACCTTTCACCAGAAACCTCATCTCCACGCAAATTATTCAAACCCATCAATGAGCCACCATCACCACCTGCAAAATCTCATTTAATTATTTTCAACCATTATATACAAGCACAACTTAAATGAAGGATAATAATTAGGTGGTATATTACCTGCACTGCTCAGTGAGCTATGTCTACTATGGGCAATTGCAGGCAGTTCCACCGAATTCATGATGTTTTCCACTTGCTCTGACATGTCTGACATCCCAGGAACTATATTGTTAATTGGGCCCATATATTCATGTCTCTGTCCCTTAGTTGCCTCTAACTCAAGTAAGTCTTTCTCCATAGATGATTTACCAATCTGAAAAGGAATTCTGTAATTGGGATGTAAAGCGTCCTTATTAGCAGATAACACTGATTGTTCTTCAAGTAATGAACCAGATCTAGACCGAAGAGGGATTCTTTCAGTATTCCCTAGATTGTTGTATTGGTCAGTGATATGCATGCTGGTTAAATGATCGTGCATTAGGGCACTGGAATTAGCACTTTGAGCCCTTTCCAAGAAAGGGTCGTTCAAATGGACTTGCTGATCTGGAGGAAGCTCAAAAGGATGCATCCTTGAACTAGCCTCAGGAACATGCCAAGATTTGTCGCTTCTTGATGAAAGAGGATGATGCCATTTATCAACAGTTGATGGTTGTGTGGATTGAACACCCAGTTTTTGATGAAGTAGGTCCATAAAGCCTCGTGCTGAACTCTCTTCGTGAATGCCGCCAGATGCAGATATGTTTAGATCTGCTGATGTAACAGTATCCACCAACTCTCTTCTCTGCCTCACAGCTTCAAGATGCTGTAGTTGCAACCGGGGATCAATCCAGCTATTTTCCACATGCCCATTATTGCCTGAGAGTGAACTCTTGAATGCATCAGAGTGGAGACCAAAAAGATCATCAGATGATTGTAGGTGATGAGAGGATATAGAACCCAGTTGATCACCTGGATGTAAATAGCGACGGCGGTCATGTAATTCTCTTCCTTGGGCAGAAATCGGTGCAGACCTCTCAAACATCATAGGATTATCATAGAAGCCTCTCTGGTTCTGCTCAGGAAGATTCCTCCCCAAATAATTTAATTGCTCCTCTTGTGTCACAAGCCTCTGCTGCTGTTGGTGAATATCTGAAACATTAAATCCTTTGGAATGACCAAGTTGATGGGCTGCTGGATTTCTAACCAACTGTCCAGTTTCATTAATTGGCCATGACCTACCAAAATGTCTTTCTCCTTCCAACCCCAACTGCTGCCTAAGAGCCAAAGATATCTGCTGTGCCTGCAGCTGATCTTGCTGAAAATGAAGCTGTTGTTCAGAAGGCAATAGATTTCCATGCCTTGCTTGCAACAAGAGGTCTGACAAATCAGCTTGCCTTCCTTGTGCTGCATTGATGCCCATATTTGCTTGGATAATTTGTTCCATTGATGGATCATGGTGCCTTAAAGAATGTGAATTTTGCTGTAAGTCATGCATATATCTCCTTAATTGTACTTGATCTAACAGGTTATCCCTAGGGTCATGTTTTGACTGTCCAAAATTGGGATCAGGCATCTGCTGATGCATAAACTGTTCAAGAAGCAACTGCTGAACCTGAGACTGTTGCTGGGGCTGAAGTTTCATTTGTTGGTGAAGTAGTTGTTGATGATGCATATCTTGCTGTTGTTGAAGCTCAAGCTGGCGTTGTTGAATCTGAAGTTCCAGCATACGTTCAAAATCTGATCCAGAATTCTGCATCATCTGCTGTATGTTGGAGCTCTTGCTCTGAGAAAGAGCAAAACCTGGAAACCTCTCTAAATCTGACCCATTAAGATGAGCAGGGAAATGATTAGATATATTACTCTGCTGCTGAAGCCTTTCTTTCTGAAGCTTGTGCAACATGAGATGCTCTGCCACATCAAAATTGTTAAATTTAGGTCCCATATGGGACAAGAACTGATCCTCTAATGAACCTACATGTGGATTAGGATTAAAATGCCTATTTATCCCATATTCATCAGCCCATGTCTCCCTGAAAGAAGGCTGATTAACCATACCACCAACAGAGCTTTGATCAGCAAAAGGAGCTTCTCTATCAATTAATGGATCTAGAAATTGACCCTGGTCACCCAATCTCAAAGAACTATTGGAAGATTGTGCACGCCTTAAATGAGAACCATCTCTGAGTTCAGACATCAATAACCCAAAGGGGTGCAACTTATCAGCCTCATTATTGTGAGTGTCATTCATTGCAACTTCATTTGAGACAGGTTTTCCACCAGGATGGGAATATGAAGCATTGACATCCATAGGCCTCATCAGAGGTTTTTCATTTATGCTTCCAGCCAATTTCGACAAAGTGATATCTACATAAACAAATATGTAAATAAAAGTAGAAATAGATGATGCATACATAACATACAATACCACACAAATTGATATGCAACATGACAATAATAGTAGATAGACATGACAATGACAGAATGAGAAAGCAGATAACTTACCCTCATCATGTGCAACAATATTACTGAAGCACTGATCATCAGAGAACTTGACCTCAGAGTGATAACTTTGATTGGGTATTTGGGATGGAATACCAACACTTGAGGTATTATCAGGTCGTGAAGAAGACCAAGGTTGATCATCGCTTACAGAAGACCCATCATAATCAAAATTATGTACATCTACTTTTAGATTCCTTCCAATGGCATCGGATGGTTCTGATTGAATAACCCTGTTACTACCAGAACCTAATCCTGACTTGACTTTCAAGTGAGGCATAATGTCACCAAGTTCATGAAATGGTGATCCATCAGGAGCATCAGACAAGCGAACAGGCAAGTCCATCCCAAAAAATCCTTGTTCATACCACAAAATGATGTCAATCCCAAGAAAGGGTCCTTGAATTTCCCCTTGAGGGTCCAGATAGCACAAACTCAACTCCTCAAGAGCAATAACACTTTCAGGCGGATATGTCTTCTCATTAATTTTCATGTCCTGTTGATTAATGCTTGGAGCTTGCTGCAGAGATGAAAAATCAAAGAGAGAGCGAGAATCATCAGGTAGATTACTACTGATTTCAGAAACAATTGAGTCAACCCCATTCCGATTAGCATGTTCCTGAAAACCAGAAGCTTGTCCCTGATGGAGATCAAAAGTTGTTGATTCAGCAACTTTGTTTCCAAGAATGCTTCCCTCCGCAATGCTGTTGACATAACTTTCATCTCTCCCATGCACACCAATAGTTGGCATATGTTTCAGCTTGCCTTCTTGAAAAGTTGCAACTTCTGAAAATGATTTGTATACAATCAACACATGTAAATAAATGGAAAAAACTTTACTTTCAACATATTAGCACAACAGAAAAAAATATATATATATTCATCTCTCACCCTCAGTTATATTTCTCAATAAACTACCAGCAGTTGATGATGAACCAATTAAAATTTGATCAGAATCATCTAAGACATCACTTCCTGATATAACCTTTGCACCACTGCCAATTAAAGGTTTTTTTCCTTCACTTGTAATACCAGGACCTAAAATCAGCCAAGGAAGAAAATAATATGAAAAAAGCATGTCAACTATATTACAGGAATTAAAAAATCAATGCATATAAGTAAGTCACCTGAAATATCATCATTTGACCCTCCATCCTTTCCTCTCAAGGAATAACCAGAGACTTCACTGCTAGTAATTTTTCCTTTCCATATTTCTTTAAGGACAGTCTGAAAAAACATGCAAAGTAAAATCAATATCAATGCTGAAACGCATAATATAACTGTTTCTTCATCTTTTCTATTCTGCATACCTCTTCCTCAGCAGCAGGAGCAACAAATGCTAATGGTTCAACAGAGCCAAGTTGAGTTAATGGTGATGTGTGCTCCATCTCAGCAGGCAAGCTATCAAAATTTGGATCCACCTTTTGCTTGCGATATATGTCAAGGAGCTTACCCCTTGGGTAGAAATATGAACCAGCACCAAGACTAGACTTCCCCAATATGATTTTATTCTTATCCACAAGTGCAGGTCCGCCACTAGAGCCTATAGGTGGCCTTACAATTTGTAGATTTCCATTAATATTTGCCCTCCCTCTTCCAGGAGAAAATCTCACACTGGAGCCTTCAGTACGCCCTTTCTCCAGCCCAAATCCAGGTGCAGCACGGTATGTGGCCACACCAGCAGCTTGAGCTTCCAATCGATGTCGTGGCCTCCATTTATCACGAGAATCATTGTCACGATCAGACCCCATGCGATTGCCAACACCAGAAGACTGTTTTTCAGAGTGAACATCTTCCTTCTCAACATCATTTCTTTTCTCACTTCGAGAATCCTTCTCTTTATCTTCAGGACCCCATCTTGATGACCACTTATTCTCTCTTCGAGAGTCATGGCCAGAACCACGGCTCTCATGCCAGCGATCAGAGGGCAAAGATCTATTCTCTGAGGTTGAAGTATTCTCCAAACGACGATCTTCTTTTCTGCGATCCCTTCTCCCAAGCAAGCTTGTTTCTCTCTCCTCTTCACGCCAGCGGCGACTGATGTCAACATCAGGAGCTGTCCTCCTCCAGTCTTTCTTGTCCTGAGACCCCTCCAAACGCCAACTGTCTTTCAGTATAGGATCAGTTGAGTTCACCTGAAACACAAAAGCCAAGTAGATGTATATCATCCTATCATTTTCCTATGATCAGGCAAAAACTATGATAGTAAAGAGATAAAAAGTTAACATCAAACTCCACAGTTTGACTAACCACTCAAATTCAACCTGGAGAAAAAAAAAATATACACCTACATAAGTATTCCACTTTTACAAAGCAAACCTGATTAATCAACCAAAAAGAGATGAATAGGTAAAACAAACTATAGAATTCCGGTTACACCATTGTATTGAACAATTTTCACTCTTTACAAATATAAAAAACACAGTAACTCCTACCATGCTAATTGAGCACCTAATCATTAATAATTAATAATTTAACTACAACCCCATGATTTTGAGAGACAGCTGCTGTAACAAGTAGATTTATTGTCACTGTTTTAAGTTTAATAACAATAGCACCTGGCAAACTGCAAACAAAATTCACTAATTCTAAAATTGAAAAAAATATTAGAAAGGAGCCAGTAATCCAAACACTTCCCCTTCACTGTTTCCAACAAAATCAGTGCCAGCATTGTAAAACAAATTTGCATGCACAATACTGCAATGTTAAACTCTCCAGTTTCCAAAATGATAAATTCTTAGTCACCAAAATGATAAAGAATATACGTAAAACCCCATCACACAGATGGATTTCATGAAGGGGGTAGGGACTCTGATAATGCAGGTAAAATCAAAACATAACATAAAATATTACATACCCCAGCTGGGTTGGCAGTTGCCCTTGCATCAACAGGTTTGGAATAAAGCCACTGTGGGGATAAGGGTATGCTGTTGTCAGATGACACTTGATCTGAAAGAAAAACTGAATTATATCAAAAAACAGCCACCGTTTTGCCATAAATGAGAGAAACGACAATACAATTTAACTTCATTCGAACAAACAGTAACGGATACCTTTCGAATCATCAAGTAGCGCCGCAATCCCTTTTTCTCCACCATGTCCTCCGGAAGCTTCATCTACACAAACCAAAATGTAAATATCAGTAGACATGTCATCCAAATTGGTTAATATTATTAAAAAAACGTCTACAACACCCTTAGGTAAATTGGATGATAAACTTTTCTGAAAATGCCAAAAAAAAAGGCACTTATATGTTGCTTCCTCATAAGCTACAAAGAGTATCTTCTGAAAAATACATAAAAATTATATCATAAAAGTTCTTAATGACGGGATCTGCACTGCAGTATCCCCACCACATTCAATTACATACCGTCGAAGCTTTTTTTCATAAAAGTCAACAAGCAAATCAATTCACACAAACCATAAAAGCTGGAGAAAACAACTCCACCAACAGCACAATCAAATCAGCATCCTAATGCGATACAAAAAAACACGATAATTCCAGATTCAGATTAAAAACAACAGCAAACTAAACTCCCCCCAATCCATCCAACCACGGCCTCAGAAACCCCCACTTCTCAGCAAACACCAGTTCATACAACACAAACCACACTCACTAAATCAAAACCACGCCAAAAACAGATCAATCCTCAACATAAAGTCAACTCAACCCAAAATTATAAAATAAAAATAAAAAATAAAAAAAAGAACACTACCGAAAACAAAGAGCGCAGAAAACAAAAGCAAAAACAAAAACAAAAAACAAAACAAATCTAAAGGCACACAAGCATGAACAGGCGCGTCTGTCGGGGCGTGCAATTGACACGCATAACGAATCGCGGATTGAGATTCCGCGGATCCAGACAGCGAGATCGAGCAATGATTGCGAAACAATGAAGACGCTACGGAAACGCGAAACTCGAAAAATCAAGAAAATTAAAAGCCCTAATCTAAAGAGAAACGAATCAAATCACCTCTGAGGGAATCGGAGAGCTTGGAGGAGAAGAGATCGTCGGGGAGATTGACCTTGCCGTCGCCCATCGCCGGAATTCGGAAACGGAGAGATCTGAAAACGAAACGGAAGAAGAAGAGAAGAGAAAGAAGGGGAAAATGCGAAAAGAGGAACGAAATGCGAGAGAGAGAGAGAGGATTGAGCGTTGCAGTGCGCGTCGAAGATTGAGAGAGAGAGAGAAAGCGAAGGGTAGGGTTTGCGAATTGCAGGGTATAAGATAATAGAGAGAAGGAGAGAAGAGTGCGAAGAAAAGAGAGAGAGAGAGAAAGAATGAATGGGGTAAGGGTTTGAGGGCTCAGGCTGTGGTGTGCTTTGGTGTGGTAACATCAGGAGCAACCACGAGACTGTCATATATTATTGCATTTTTTTCTCTTTTCGTTTTTATAGCACATGTGAGAAAATTTAATTCAATAATAAATTTTCATTTTTACAATAATGCAACAGATAAATTAGTGTAGCCTATAGAAAAAATGTTTACAATGAATAGTTTTTCATATCCAATTTATGTTATTTCTAATGTTTTATACAAGAAATAAACAAAAATATCTTTTCATATGGAATGTATATTATTATCTCTAATTTTTATATAAGAAATAACAAAATTTAACTTTTCATTTAATTCATGTACTTATTCAGATTTTGTGGTTTTACTTATATACTTTTAAAAAAATTATATTTTAGGTTTCTACACAAGTATTTTTTTAATATGTTTTTAGTTTTCATTTAATTCATGTACTTATTCAGATTTTATGATTTTATTTAATACTTTAAAAAAATATTTTAGTTTATACATGAGTATTTTTTTTAATATACTTTTAGTTTTTTAAATATATCATAAATTTTATTTTAATATTTCAAATTTAAAATAAAATTTGTCTTTTTAATTTGAAAAGATCACATCTTACTTCTTCTAGTCAAATATTATTAGTGAATATATCAAACAAAATATTTTAAGGGTACTTTTAATAATATAACTCATTTTGAATTTTTAATCCAATTTTTTCCTCAATACTTTCTCTAATTTTGATCTAATGAAAAAACCTAACTTGAATTCTGAATTCACTTAAAACTTCAAGTTTTTTAAGAGAATAATAAAATAATATTTTTCATTAATAAAAACTTATTTTTTTAAACTTCTTATAAAAGAATAATTTTTATATCGTGTCAATTTTGGTATGGGAATATGTCAAACCTTAAATAGAGAGTCTATAACTTGATCTCTTTAAAACATGGTTTGACTTGACCTATTTAATAAAAAGGTCAAAATTAAGCTTTTAAAAAGTTTATTTATATAAACAAACTAAGTTTAAACTTATAAAAAAGTTTATTAGGTCTTGATAGGTCAGCCTATTTATTTATATAATATAATAAAAAACTAATATACATATATTATTAAAAATAAAAATAAAGAAATACATTTATAAATTAAAAATAAATTATTAATATTTAAAATATTTTTTATACAATTATTTTTCATTTTAGGTTTATAAGCTTATTATTTGTGCATTAGGGTACATCAACATACATGACACGCATGAATTGTCCCTTCAACAAAAAATATTCATTTTTTTCCTATATTTCTTTTGAAATTTAAATTTTAATAATATTGAGTAAACTATATTTTAAAAATAATTTTGTTGGACTTTTTAAAAATTAAGTTTATTAGCTTAATTAACATTATTAATTTAAATAAGCTAATAGGCTAGGACAAATTTGAAAAATGTCAGACCAGGCCTAAAAAAAACTTAAGATAGATAATAAGTCAGGTTTAGGCTTTAATTTTGTAGAACATGCTTAATCTATATATTCAAAGTTTGGTCTAACCTAACCTATATTCCTCCTTACTTGTCATCCACGTCAAAATGCTCCAATTGTAAAATTTAAGAACTAACTCTTGTATTTAAGAACGTAGTTAAGAACTCTCTTATTAGAGATGACTTTATTTTCCAATCAATACATTATTTGGTTAAATTATGTACCTAAAAATAATTTAATTATCTTGGTCTAAAAATATATTTTGTTATCTTAATTATCTTAATATTTCTCATTTATTTAGTTATGTCAACACTAAACTAACTATAGTTAATGGTAGGGACTAAAAAAAACATAAATAAAATGTCTAAAATCGTGAAGAAATTTTTTTTTTTTACAAAAACTAAAACAAGACATAGACATATTTGCATGGATTTAAAACATGTTTAAACTTTTTAACTTTTGATTCATGTACTTATTCAAACTTTATTATTTTACTTATATATTTTAGACTTAAATATGTTTTTAATTCCTATAAAATTAACAAGTTTTGATTTTAGTCCTTATAAAAAAGTTTCTTTATTTTTCATCCTTATAAAATTAAAACTATTATTTTTGTCCCTGTTTTTATGTGATCATTTTTAGCTACTTTTTATTTATTAAAAAGTTAAGTAACCATCTTAAGTATTACTTATAATCATTATTGATATCATATCAATATTTAACACCTCTAAAAAAATTTATAGATGCTTAAAATAAATATTATTTATTCACTTTAAAATGATTATTAGGGACTAAAAATAGTTAGTTTAAATTTTATAGGGATGAAAACCAAAGAAAAATACTTTACAAGGGATATGTAGTCTTTTTACATACATAAAACTTTCTTTCCTAACTCAAGAAAGTTGAATTTTCAGTCTCACCTCCATGGGAAAATTTTTGTGGGAAAGTGGGATAAAATTGGTTCCAAGGAATCTTTTCTTTTAAATAGCTATCAAACATGAGAAATCTAATATTCTTTATTTAAGATTTTTGAGAGAGTAAAAGCATTCTGCATACTAAACATCCCCTCAGTGAAAACATCGTATCAAACTCAATTTGTCCCTATTTGTGATGCTACTGTTGGTTATAAGAAACTAAAATACGATATTTAAAAATTATATGACTAAAAAATTAATTTTGTATATGATGACCTAAAACAAATTTATTCTAAATTTAAAATATTAAAAATATATTTAAATCATTTTTTAAGTTTCTATCTTTAATTGACAAGTAAAGTTGTTAGTTTTAGGTATTCTAATGCAATTACATAATCAAAATTTGACTATGTAAAATTATTATAAAAAAAATCACTATTTGTATTAGTTTAAATTATAAATGTTACTATCATCAAAGTGATATTCGACAATAAAGCCCCTTCCTTTGTATTTTCATTTTGTCATGCTTACATTTTTCTTCTTTTTCTTTTGTACCCTGTCATCTTCTAATTTGGGGAGCTTGAGTTGAGATTGGTGGTGGCTTGTAGCTACAACAAAAGAGCAAACCAAATTTCAAATTCATTTAAAAAGTTGAGGGGCAAGTGGTTTATCACTAGTAACTTATCAAGTATTGCATGTTGGTTTTTTAATAATAACTTGCTTTGACTTAATTTCCTTTTTTATTGGATTGTTTCTTCTTTATTTTCTTGGCCATATATTATAATTGTATTTAAAATTTTAATTAAAAGTTGATTGAGTGAGTTACCAAACCAAATTATTGTTTTTATGGTGTGGAGAGAAATATCATAAAAGGTTGGGGTTTCACTCCTTATTGTTAATGATAGAGGATTGTGCTGAACTTTAAGTTTAAATAAAACTTTAATAAGGATAAATCTAAAAGTCAATTGAGTTTTAATGAAGACAAATCAAAAGTTAAAGAGTCAAATAGAGATAAAAGTTTAAATCAATGAATAATTAATAAGAACAACAATTGAAATAAAAAGGAATTTAGCCAAAGAGGATATAACAATCTTGAAGTTTAGCAATGTGAAGGTAAAGAGGATATAACAGTCTTGAAGCTTAGCATTGTGTTCAACCTCCTAAAAATCATGGTTAAACCTAATTTAGATTGGTGCAAAACGCATAGGGTTGAGTGGGACCAATGGAAGGTAACACTTTTGAGAAATCTTTTTACCACAAAAAAGTGTTTGTGTTGTCAAATTTTTTTCCTAATTTGTTTTGATTAATGTTCGTTTGTTAATGCTAACAAACAAAGATAATGCAAATATTGTGTTGGAATTTTTCATTTACTAAAAGGGAATATAGTGTTCCTTCTGCCAAAAAAATATTATTTACTCTGTCGATAAAACTAAGGAGGCAATTCAAGAAAAGTTGAAAAATTTAAAGAGTTAAGTGTTAGGAGAGGGTGCAAACTTTCATGTTGATGACATTACTTTTTTATGTGTGACAATAAGAAAAAAATATATTGTAGGGATTTTGGTAGGGCATATGATTTTGGGATTGAGTTAATATTATAGGACTTCGACCTATGTTTATAGAATTAATCTCCTATGCCACATATTAGGAAAAAAATGAACAAAAATTGGCAAAAATATATTTTTCGTCCCTTATATTATTTATTAGTGTTAATTTAGTCCCACTTTAATTAATTGAATCAATTTAGTCCCACATCTTTAAAACTTATCTCAATGTTTGATCTTCCGTTTCCTCCGTTTAAATACTTAACGAATGTGACACATGTTATGCCACGTGTCATGTTATTATACCACGTGTGGCATGACATCATGACACGTGGCATTATGACATGACACGTGGTATGGTAGCATGACACATGTCATGACACATGTCAAATATGTTAAATATTTAAACGGAAGAAACGGAAGATCAAACATTGAGATACATTTTTAAGATGTGGGACTAATTTTATTCAATTAATTAAAGTGAGACTAAATTGAAACTAATAAATAATATAAGAGACGAAAAATATTTTTTTACCAACAAAAATTCTATAAATTTTAGGCCTTATTTCACTTTTATTAATACAATTCATTTCAAAGATAACTTAGGTTGGTTGGGTAATCAAATACATTGGTGATTATGATTTGCCCTATTTTAGTTTATGAAAAAATGAGATTTCTTTAATAAAAAAATGTCAATATTATAGTATATAATCACATGCACTATATGTACTAAAATATGAAACTATATATTTAAAAAATGGTGATTTATTTTTAATCTAGATGCCAATATTTTATATTGTCATTGTTTGTGTCATGTTATTTTATATTTTTAATATTTAATATGTTATTTGTGGATAGGGGTGGGTATACAGACCGGTCCGGCCCGTTTAAGGCCCGGCCCATAAAACCCGCGTCTTATACGAGCCAAACAAGTCTGGTCGGTAAAATAAATGGACTTATTTTTTAAGTCCGTATCTGGCCCGCCAAAATTCGTTGATATAACGGACCGGTCTGCGGGCCTAAATAATGGTTCAAAAAAATAAATTTTTAAAAAATAAAAATACATAAAATTAGAAGAAAAAAAATATATTTTTTTTATTTATAAGCTAAATTTTATCATACTAAAATTTATCAATAGTTAAAATGGTTTAAAATACTAAATATTAAAATAAAAAATAATTACAAATATTTAAGTAATAGTACCAAACTTTCAATAATAAAAGCATCAAAATATCATAAAAATAATTCAAATGACAAATACATACCAACTAAACATAATTTTAATATCATAATAATTTAAAAAATTAAATACACAACTTAATATTAAAATCGTAATATTTAAAAATATTAATTAGTAAAGTCCGCGAACTAGCTCGCGGATTAAATCCGCCAAGTCCGCAGACTTAATGGGCCGGACTCAAAAATTAAACATAGTCATACAGATTTGAAAAAAAAGGGTCCGTTATTCGCAAAATTCGCGGGCTTACGGACTGGTGCCCAGACCCGGGTCCATCTACCCACCCCTATTTGTGGATGATGCATGACTCATATCCATCACAAAACAAGTCCCACTTGACTCCTTACAACATACTTATGAGTCTATTATTACCTTTCACAAGTTAAACATTATTGTAGTTTAATATATTATTCAAAAAAGAAAAGGAAAATTAGTTGAAGAAGTCTACTCCGCTAAGTAAAAATTTAATAATAGCTCAAATGATTTTGGACAATATTTTTAAGATTGTTTATTGTTAAGATTATATTGCATAACTTTGTGTTTGAGAATATTGTTCTATTATATATGAGCATGCCTAGTGTACTTTATGCTACGAGATATATAAAGAGACCACATGTCATTGAGACAATTGACCTAGCATATGAGATGGTGAGAATGGGCTCATGTGATGTTTCAATAGTGTCTTGCTTAACTAGCGAAGGGCAATGATAGGCTCACATGTATGTTGAGTCAAATGGGACTTGTTTGTGATGGATATGAATCATGCATCATTTTGCATTGAGTTATTGAGTTAGGGTGAAATAGACATTAGTTAGATGGTGGTCACAATAGGATTGAATCTTGAGACTTTCAATGACTTGGTGTGAAAACTCCAATGTCCTATTTTGATCCCATAGGACCAAGGCGTATTAGCAAAGTTGGGTAACCCTAATTATTCACCGAGTGGATATCATTCTAAGGCATTGAAATCTATATCGAAGGTATCAAACATCAATGACACTTTTTGTGGGCAAACAAGTATGCTTTTATGCTATTTCACGAGTTAGAATTGGTACCACATGGCATATAGAGTGGAGTTAGGATAATAATGCATTTCATGCAAACATCATTGAATATACTTGTTAAATTATTACATGTTGTATGGAATCAAAGAATGTACAAATTAATATATATATATATATATATATATATATATATATATATGAGGTTTAGGATTTAAGGTTTATAGTACTCACACTTCTTTTATAGTAGCACCCTGCACCAAAATTTCAGGACAAAAAGCTCATCCTTTCATTTTGTTTTAGTTAATTTATGATGAGAATAATATGGTAATTTAAGATCTATTTTTAAAAAATTTAAAAGTTTTTCTTTCTTCGCAATCCTCCATTCTTTAAGTTTCTTTGGTCTCTTATACTACCAATCTTTTTCGCAGTGCTAGTCATTTCCTATTATGCGTTGTGCTCTTCACCATCAAAAAAATAGTGCACCTTCCAAAAAATTATATTCTTTGTAGTCAAGTATGTAACACCCCGAATTTTTCTACTAATACTACGAATAATTATTATTTATTTTTGTACTTATGAAGATTATTTCCTTATAATTATTTCGATTAATTAAATGGGTTTGATTAATTTTTTAAAGGTTTTTAATAATAATAATTTATGAAAATTATTTTGTTCAATATTATTAATTATGATATTTTGTTATAATTATTATTTGAAGAAAATCATGTTTTAAATTGTATTGATATTTTATTTTAATTTGATATATATATATATATATATATATGTATGTTATTTATTTATTTATTAATTAGCAATTTTGGATTTTCATAACTCCAGAACGGGCCGTTCCACTTTGGGAACGGGCCGTTCCACTTTGGGAACGGGCCGTTCCAACTCAAGCATGCATGGGTAAAATTTCAACTCAGAACGGGCCGTTCCACTTTGGGAACGGGCCGTTCTGGATGTGATTTTAAAGAACAAGGTATTGACTCAGAACGGGCCGTTCTGTTTTTGGAACGGGTCATTCTGGGAGAGGCTTTTGTACATGTAATATGTGCCCAGAACGGGCTGTTCTGGTCGTGGCCTGATGCCTATAAATAGAGCGTTTTGCACTCTCTAAAACTCATTTTTTCATTTTCTAATATTTTTCCTCCTTCCTCTCTGAAGACGAAGGGGAACCTAGAGGGGGCGACCAACAAGTTTCGGCTCCTGCTTATCGAGGTAAGGGGGAGTGAGAAACCTCGCTTTGGATGTGGGAATATCTGTTGGGTAGTGGGATTGACCCCCAATCTTGTGTTTGCTGTATTTTTTGTATGCTTATGTATGAGGGGTTTCTCCCAATTGTATCTGTTTTGCTTATTATTTTTCTTATATGCAATTAATTGTATGATTTGAGATCTCTATGGGTTCTTATGGGAAACCCTATGAGAAACAGACAAAATATGAATGTTTTCTGTTTTGCTATCTGATTGCTCTATTGTATTCCTTGTTGAATGTAATGTGTAAGTATGCGATTAATTTTGAGAATAAATATGTTTTGATATGATTTAGAGTGCTCTATGGGTTCCTGCGGGAAACCCTATGAGAAATAGGCAAAATATGAATATTTTCTGTTTTGATTTCTGATTGTTCTATTATATTCCTTGTTTGATGAGATGTAAAAATATGTATTTAATTTTATAAATAAACGAGTTTTTATATAAATTAAAGTGCTTTGTGGAGGCTTTGTGAATATGATGAGATAATG
This sequence comes from Cajanus cajan, assembly GCF_000230855.2. Classification (NCBI taxonomy): domain Eukaryota; kingdom Viridiplantae; phylum Streptophyta; class Magnoliopsida; order Fabales; family Fabaceae; genus Cajanus; species Cajanus cajan. The sequence continues at coordinate 14,596,895 of NC_138520.1, read as the reverse complement.
TGAAATGTGATTGAGACATTGTTGCGGAAACGTCTAGCAAATTTTAAACCAAAAGCAAAACAAAAAAGAAAGAACACCAAGAATTTAACGAGGTTCAGCCAATTATGCCTACTTCCTCGGACACTACCAAATATATTTCACTAAGAAATATTACAATAGAGAGAGAAGAGAAAACTACAAGCCTTAGAAGTTACAAATGAACTTGTAGTTGGGATAATCTCAAAGTGAAGGGAAGGGTTTCTATATATAGAACCTAAGGCACTACACATTCCCAAACCTATCCAATGTGGGACTGATTTGGCCACATAAAAAAAAAACTTATTCGATGTGGGACTAAATTTGCCACACCATATTCAACAAATCTCCACCTTGGCAAATTTCATATTTTCAAATCTCTCATCTTTGATAGTGTCTACCAATGCAGTCTTCAAATTTTGATAATATTAATCAAGTCCAAACAGTGTTGGAACTTGATTGAATCTACTACCTTTGTCAACATATCAGCTGGATTCTCTGTGGTCCTTATCTTCTGGATAGCCACTCCACCTTCTTCGATAATCTCTCTTATGAAGTGGTAACGAACATCAATATGCTTCGTCCTTGCATGGTAAGTTTGATTCTTTGCCAACATGATTGCACTTTGACTATCACAATGCACCTTCACATGCTTTTGTAGAATTCCTAATTCACCAAGCAACCCTTGAAGCCAAATTGCTTCCTTCACAGCCTCTGTCAAAGCCATATACTCTGCCTCTGTTGTAGACAAAGCTACAGTTGACTGTAAAGTAGACCTCCAACATACCGGTGCTTTAGCCAAAGTAAAAACATAGCCAGTAGTTGATCGACGATTATCCAGATCTCCAGCATAGTTGGAATCACAATATCCAACCACATTTTGACCATCTTGTTCCTGCCGCATATGCCATAACTTGGCCGACTCCAACTCCTTCTCGTCACTGGATGCCACTGCTGCAGTTCCAATAATAGTAGTACCTTGGTAATAGTACAACCTATTATTTTTCCGAACTCCTTTCATTACCACCAGAGCTCCAGAGATTATCTTCATTACTCCACCTTCTGCGTGCACCGTGAAACCCTTATCTTCTAAGGCTCCCACAGAAATGAGATTTCTTGATAAACTCGAGACAAAACGAACATCCTTCAAAGTTCTGATTGCTCCATCATGATTCTTCAATCGAATAGAACCAATCCCATGTGTGGTAAGAGGAACATCATTTGCTGTATAAACAACTCCTTCTTCTAGTTCTCTGAAATCATAGAACCATTCTCGATTAGGACACATATGATTGCTGCATCCCGAATCAAGAAGCCAAGCACTAGAAGAGCTGGTTGAACCAGAAACAGCAAGTGAACAATCTGAGTCATCAACATACTCAGCTACATTTGAATCTGCAACAGTCTTAGATTGACCTTTGTTTTTTAGTTTAGGACAATCTTTCTTCAAATGCCCCTTTTCTCGACAAAAGGCACACTCATCTTTCCCAACTTTAGCCTTCGACTTCGATCGCTTCTTCTTTCCTTTCGCCTGGATCACCGGACGTCCTCTTGCAACCAAAGCTTCATTAGCCTTCTCTGAGCTATCTTTTTTGTCTTTTCTCCTCAGTTCATAGCTGTATAGGGCTCCACAAACTTCATTTAGAGACACAGCAACCTTCCCATGGAGTAGAGTTGTTTCCAGAAACTCAAACTCTTCAGGAAGTGATCCCAACAACATTAGGGCAAGATCCTCATCTTCAAAAGTCACGTCCAGGTTTAACAAATCAGCAACAAGCTGATTAAAACTAGTGATGTGATCATTCATTGTGGCACCAGGAATGTAAGTGAACCGAAACAGCCTTTTCTTCATGTGAAGTTTATTCTGACTGCTTTTCTTCAAGAACTTTTCCTCAAACTCCGTCATCAACTTACTAGCAGAGGTCTCTTTGCAGAATGCATACTTCTGCTCTCTTGATAAGCATGACCTTATTGTACCACATGCCAATCGATTGAGGGTCTTCCAATCTTCCTCTCCCATACTTTCTGGTTTCTTTCCTTCAATTGTAATGTCTAGACCTTGCTGAAAAAGAGCATCTAGAACCTCACTTTGCCACATACCGAAATGACCGCTGCCATCGAAAATCTCTACCATCAACCTTGGATTCCCACCAACAGCTCTTTGCAAAATGCTTGAAGAAGCATTCAAAGTTGATGATGTAATTCTAAGTGGATTTTCTTCGTTTGCCATCTCAGCTCAATTCGAAAAGAGTGTTTAAAATTTGCTAAATGTCAAATAATAAAAATAGGTCCAGGATTAAGGAAAAATTTTCTGATGTGCCGACTATAGAATACCTACAGCGCACAGAGCATAGTGTTTTTTCCTTAAAATAACCAGGCTCTTGATACCAATTGTTGCGGAAACGTCTAGCAAATTTTAAACCAAAAGCAAAACAAGAAAGAAAGAACACCAAGAATTTAACGAGGTTCAGCCAATTATGCCTACTTCCTCGGACACTACCAAATATATTTCACTAAGAAATATTACAATAGAGAGAGAAGAGAAAACTACAAGCCTTAGAAGTTACAAATGAACTTGTAGTTGGGATAATCTCAAAGTGAAGGGAAGGGTTTCTATATATAGAACCTAAGGCACTACACATTCCCAAACCTATCCAATGTGGGACTAATTTGGCCACATAAAAAAAAAACTTATTCGATGTGGGACTAAATTTGCCACACCATATTCAACAGACATGAGATATGAAATGTGATAATGAAATGTGATGACAAAATGTGATGATGTGAAATGACCATGGGAAATGATAATATGATATGAGAATGCATAGAGTCTTGATTGACATGCATCATTTGCATAAGTGTTTTAAGGGTACGATATGAAATACACCACCAGAGAAGGCCCCCTAGTGTAAAAGCTTTGGGGATTAGTCCTTGGGGATAGCTCAGTTTGGAAGTCTCAGTCTCGCCCATTGCGTGCATGGGATGTATCTTGTGCGGCTTAGCTATACCGACGAGACTCTGGTAGTATATCCTTCTAGTGAGAGTGCGCAGAGGGTGTGACCCGGCATGTACTCCTAGACTACTCTTCGTGTATTGCTAGGGCAATATGCCATGTGATGTTTTACTGGCGCCACATGCATGATAATATGTAGTCCATGTCCATACTTATGCATTTTTAATGTTACATGATAAAGTGATGGTTTATGTCTTGTATGAGTGTGATGTTATTATTAATTTATTTATGCTATACTTGTTTTGTTTGTGTTTGGCTATCCGGCGTATATTTCTACACCGTGAGCTAGAGTGAGATGTTTCTCACTCCCTTTTCTCGTGTTGTTTTGTTGTGACTGTTATACAGGTGATCATCAGCGTGAGGCTGAAGATGTTGGTGATGAAGCTTAGGCTTCTATGTTGGGTTTTGCTCTGATAGGACATGTGACATCGGGACATAGATAGGATTAGTTTAAGATGTTCTTATTAAATCATTTTGGAAAATTCAGTTTTATTTCTTTGTAATTTTACCGACATGTTATTTGGATTAAGTTTATGAATATGAACTCTTTACCCTTACGTGATTGGAAATTTGATTTTTTAATGATGAATTTTTTTTTTATTTTTATAATTATTGTATATGTATGTTGGGGTAGAGAGTGTCACAAAGTACTATTTGTATTTTATTTTTAACAAGTGATATATTTTTCTATTAAACTAAGTGAGTATAACTAAATTAGAAAGGAAAATGTTGGCAGTTTTTAATTCCCTCCTATCCCTTTTTACAAAGTGGATGCTCTCAGATGCCAAAGAAATATAAAACAATCACTGTAATTGGAACCTAACATCTCCCAATTTAATAAACATTTGATTCCTTTGATAGTAGATGTCTTGATATAGAAAAGTCATCGTGTGAATGTGGCATGCAACAACAAATAAAATCAATCCATTTAATTATGTGAAAGTGAAAATTTGGAAAGAAATCCACTCAAAAAAGACATAGGATGATTGTTGCCTACAAAAGGATGGTGAAAAAGGTGGCCCAAGGAGTTGAAAAAGACTAGCAACATTAGAAATGAAAAAAGATAGAGAAAATAGTTAAATAAGGGAGAATCGAGGAGAGAAAAAAATATTTTATTTTTTTAAAAAAATATATTCTAATAACTATATGATCCTCATCATTCATAAATTAATTAAAACATAATGAAAAAGATAGGTTATTTGTCTTGAAATTTTGGTGTAGTTGTTAATGTATTCCAACTTAAAAAGAGGTGTGAGTACATTACCAAACTCATGTGTTTGTGTGTGTGTGTGTGTGTTTTATGTATTATTCATGTTATACTTTGAGCCAAAGCAAGAATATGTTCTCACTCTGTATGTTATTTTTTGCATTTGTTTAACTAAACACCATTTGTTGGTGATGTTTATTTGAAACTTAATCACGAACTTGGATTTTATTTTCAATTATTTAAGTTACTTTAGGTTGCAAGCTATGATAATTAAGACATCAAGACATAGTTTTAGTTAGTTTTTAAAGTATTTTGTTACAATTACTTTTTTTGAAATTTATGCAATTGGAGTGTCAATTGTTTTATTTTTGCTTTTAGTACAAATTGAGTTATCAAAATGCAGACAATGTGAATTGTTTTCCTCATAATTTTTTCTAGAAAGTAATGAGTTTCACATATATTCTAAAAATGTTTTTTTTCAATATGTTATAATGATAATTTTATTTAATTGAGAAATAGTTATGTAGTGATGAGTGTCACATGTTTCCTTACAATGCTCCCTTTGGTTGAGAGAGAGAGAGAGAAAGAAAGAGTGAAAAAGGGGTTAGGATGAGGGTTTAGCTTGAGCTTCATAAGCAAAAGAAAAAGATTCTCTCTCTAGGAATTAGGAGAAAGGAGTCTAATACTAATTAAGATAAGGAGGAGAAAAAAGCATTGCTTTTATAGTGTCACATATGACTAGGTTTATCTAATCATTTGATTAGGGTCTTTATGCTTTTAATTTCCTTAATCTAATATAATTTATTCACCTAAATTTAGTGTTATTAGAATTTGACTAGTGATTGATTTGGTCAAAGTGTTATATTACTGAGCCACTAGTTGAATTGGTAGGTCACTAGTTAAATGCATAGATCAGTATATTATTAAACACACACACACACACACACACATATATATATATATATATATATATATTGACAATATTCTATAGAATTTATTTTTGTCATATGTTTTCAACAAAACATGGTTGGTGTAGTGATATTTGTTGCTATCTCTTAACTCCTAAAGGATTTAAGATCAAGTGTTGCCTAATGCAAAATTCCAATTTTTTGTGCTAAAAAATTATAAAATTTGGAACAACACTTAGAAAGGCCTATAATCTTTCTATAATGTAAATATATTAGTTCACTAATAGAGTATCAATTTGTATGTTTAATTACTTTGTTCGATTACTTGAGATATGGACTTTAAGTTGTTATACTTTTTAATTTTAGAAGTTGGGAATTAATTATTTAACTTTATTGTGTTTTTCTTTTTGTCCATCACTAAAGAGTATCCCTAATCTCTCAAGGATTTGACAAATATTGAATAGGTTTACATTTTCTCCAATCTTGGATTTTCTATATTTAAAAGAATTAGAATTTGATTCGTGACACTTTAAAGAAACTCTCACAATTTTGACTTTAATACATTTTTTATCTTTAAGTATTGCAATTGTACATTTTTAGTTCCCAAAGTTTTAATTAAACAATTTTAATTCTTCAAATATTGCAATTGTGTCATTTTGGTCCTATAAGTTTTAATTAAGCAATTTTAGTCCCTCAAGTATTGCAATTATACAATTTTATTCCCTCCTATTAAAAATGAAATAATTTTAAAATTATACATATATATATATATATATACATATAATGTTTTAAAATCTTACAATTGTTGACCTATTTAAATTATATATATTATGATTTCAGTCGTGTATCAAATGATATCTATTTATTATTACTAAATAAAAAGACTTATATATTATTAATATTGCTAAATTAATATCAATAATATTATTAGTATATTTGTAGATAAATTAATAGCTTCATAAATATAAATTAGTATGTATAAATATACTTTTACAAAAATATAAATATATTAAAAGAAAGATAACTAAAAATATTAATACATCATGTCACTCCATTAGCGCTACATCAATAAATGTTTTTAGATTTTTAATATGATGGACTAAAATGTTAGTTTATATTTAAACTTTTTTTTATATTTGTTATCCAAAAATAAATATTTTAAAATATCATATTATACAATAAAATAAAATAATGCGATGAACTACTAAATAATTTTAAAAATATGAAATTTGATATACATGATATTGAATATAATATCACATAATTTAATTGTTAGATGAGTTAAATTTGTAATATAAAAAAAATTGTTAAAGGATAAAATTTTGTGTAAATTATTATATTTACACATATATATATATATATAATATACAAATTCAAATTGTCATGAAAATCAATTAGCTCCTTTGGTGTAATGTGCGGTGTGATTGGATAGTGTCCACAACTCTTAAAATAAGAGTGACTCAAGTTCTCTTACATCGGTTCGAGTCATCGTTTTTACTCGTTGAGCATAAATCATAACTAAATCATACAAACTAGTGGTACGAGTGCCTCAATTAAAAATAAAATAAAATAAAAATTACGTAATAAAATTATAATAATTTAATTAGTATTATGATTAATTTATTAATTTTTTTAAAATTTTTGAAAAATAAAAAGATATAATAATCAATAAAATATGAAAATCAAGATAATTATTAAAAGAGATATCCCCATTATATATTAATATATATTAGATGCATATTCAAAATACTAATCAAATCAAATGATCGATTATGATTGCAATTTTTTTATTGAACCAATCAAATTCAAATTAAATAGTTCTATTTGAATTTAATAAAATTGATTAACAGGACAATTTTAATCACTATAAATAAATATGAAAAAGTCAAATTTTTGTATTATTAAACTTCTAGTTCTAAATTTTAGTATTTAATAATAACAATATTTTATATTCAAATAAGTATGATAATCTATTTCATTGATTTCTTTTCAAAATAAATACTAAGAATTAAGCGTGAAGAACCTATAAACAAATACTTTATGAAAATATTAAGGAAATTTATATCATATATATATATATATGGATAATTATTTGATTTGTAAACCATATATTCTCCTTCACAACCACTTTTATAAGACATAACTATCTTTTTATATTTTTCATATTAAATAAACAATTTATTATCTAACTATTATTTTAGTATACATATTATAGGTTAAATGATTATTTTATAATAAATTATATATACAAATAAATATTATATTTAAATATATAAATTATATTAAAAAATTGTATAAATATATATTTTGAAACATATAAATTATATTTTTTATTTAAGATAAATAATTTATATTTTGAAGTAAGATTACATTTAATTATTGTTAATTTATTTTTTAAAAATATTAAATTTTAATTCATAAATAAATATGATAAATATAAAATTGAGTTTCATAAGAAGTTAAAAAAATATCTAAAAATGTCATGGTTGAATAATAGTTTCTAAAAACACTCTATAATTATCTACGTTTAATATTTTAACTTGTGTAAAGCACATGTTAAATGTTTATTATAATAAATTATATATACAATTAATACTATATTTAGATATATAAATTATATTTAAAATTTGTATAATTATATATTTTAAACATATAAATTATGTTTTAGATTTATAATAAATGATTTATATTGTGGTATAAAATTATTTTTAATTATTAATAATTATTTAAAAATTAGTAAAATTTCATTTATAAATAAATATAATAAATAAAAATTAAATTGGATAAGAAGTTAAATTTCTAAAAGTTTATTGTCAAATTTATTTTAAAAATATTAAAATTCAATTCAGACATAAACATGATAAATAAAAATTGAATTATATAAAAATTTAAAAAATTGTAAAAAAAATTATCAATAAAAAAAAGTTCCTTAAAATTCTTATATGCAAAATAGAAATTTGTATTTAATATATAAATATTAATATATATTTACCATAGCCATGATACCTAGTAAAATTGTTTAAATTAGTATTTTAACTTCTGCATACACAAATTAAATATTTTATTATGTTAAATTATAAATTAAATATTATATTTAAATATATAAATTATATTTAAAATTTGTAATAATAAATATTTTTAAACATGTAAATTATATTTAATATTTATAATAAATAATTTATATTATAACAAAATATTAATATTTTATTTTAAAATTATTAAAATTTATTGTATAAATAATTATTGAATTCGATAAGAATCTAAAAGAATGTCTAACAAATTTATCGTCAAATTTTATTTAAAATGTATTAAAATTTAATTCACAAATAAATTATAAATATGATAAATAAAAATGAAATTATATAAAAAAATCTCAAAAATTCCTAGAAACATCCTTGTTAATGAAAATTTTCTAAAAATACTAGTAGAATTTGATGTTTAATATATAAGATTGATAAGTAATACCTGAATGATATATATATATATATATATATATATATATATATATATATATAATTTCAAAATTTAAATATTATTTCTTTATATCTTTTTGATATTTACTTGAATATTATTTTAACCTTTTATTTCTTAGAATATATCATTTTCATACTTATTTCAATATTTTTTAACTTCTTATCTCTTTAAATATATTACTTTCTTATTGATTTCAATAATTATTTTAAAAAGACTAACAATAGTTTAAAATAATTTTGTATCATAATATAAATTATTTATCATAAATTTTAAAATATATTTTATACATTAAAAGTTATTTATTTATTATAAATTTTAAAATTTAAAATAAAAAGATAGCAAATGGATTTGTTTGAGTTTCTTGTATTCTCAATGGAGGTATTGTGACACCCTACTACCCATAGTTTTAAAAACTGGACCGGTCATCGAACCGGTTAAGGTACTGGGTCAGTGGGTCAAAGGTTGAACCGGTGGGTCACTAGTTGAACCGCATGACTCGGTTTTTATTTATTTATATTAAAAAAATATTCATATTAAATATATTTTATACTTATAAATTTTAATAAATTTATATCTTATTTTAAATTTCAATTTTTCTATCTTATTTAAAATTATTTTTATTTTTATTTTGTAAAAAATATATAAAAAATTACATATTAAACTGTATATTAATACAAATTAAAAATATAAATAATATGTACATATATAATATGCTTGCAATTGATATTACAAAATAATATATGTAATATTTACATATATATTATATTATTAAATATATAATATAAAATTAATAATTTACTATAAAAATTATTTAAGTTGTATATTCTATAAACAAATACATTAGAGCAAGTAGTTATTGTTATATTTAATAAGAATCTTTGTTCTTCTATTAAAAGATTCAATTTTCATTATTATTTTTGTGGTTTATGGTCCCTTAAAAACTAAAAAAAAAAATAAAAAAAAATAAAATAAAAATGAAAAAATAAAAAAAAAGTGGTTGAACCGGTTTGACCCACCGGTTCACCGGTTGAACCGGAAAATTGACCGGTTCAATCCGGTTTGAAACGGGTCGACTGCATAACCGATCCAACTTAAGGTTCGGACCGGCTGGACTACCGGTTCCCGGTCCAACCGGTTCGACCGGCCGGTTCGGTCCGGTTTTTTAAACACTGCTACTACCCCAACACATATACTGCAACTTTACAAATAAATGTTTAAATTTTGGTAAAAGGGTTCACATGAGAAACTTCAAAAATCGTTCTTCAATAACCACAATAATAAAGATTTAGAAAATGAATCACGAGAGTTCACAAATTATTTTCAAAATGATATTTACAATTCCAAATCCATATAAAAATTCTGTTAATAAAAGTCCTCTGTCCCGATGTCACAATATCAAAGCATACCCCTAAGTTGGCATTTTAGATGCCACTCGCAGCCGGATCTTCCTCACCTAAAATATCCACAATTTGTACGGTAAGAAAAGAAAACATTTATATGAAAAGCACACAAGGAAAACACAACATAATCATAACTCATTATAACTTAATATTCTAAATATTTCAACATATCATATTTTAATCAATCATGCATCGTGATCACTTCATAATTCTCAATCACACCAATCATCACAAATCTTGCACTTCACACTATGTCAAGGTCACGCTACCCACGTAACAATCCAAGGCCGTGCTCACCCCTGATATAACACTGTGCCAAGGTCACGATTCCCCTGTAGCATATCTAGCCTAGGGTCGTGCTCACCCCCGACATGTTATTCAAGGTCACGATACCCACGTAACAATCCAAGGCCGTGCTCACCCCTGATATAACACTGTGCCAAGGCCACGTTACCCCTAACCCAGGGTCGTGCTCACCCCTGACATGTTAACCAAGGTCACGATACCCATGTAACAATCCCAGGCCGTGCTCACCCCTGATATAACACTGTGCCAAGGTCACGTTACCCCTAACTCAGGGCCGTGCTCACCCCTGACATGTTAACCAAGGTCACGATACCTATGTAACAATCCCGGGCCGTGCTCACCCCTGGTCATAGGTGTGAAGAACCACAATCACATCTCATTCACATTCCACACAACATCTCATAGTTCAATTCCTTATCACATACACAACAGATAAGTCTAACAAAATAAGGGTTTACACATCCCTCAAACAATTCACATCTAGATCATTAATTCTTATCAAGTAATATAACAATAACATTCATAAATTAATATAATAATCAATGTGATTATCAATTAATATAATTTTAACATAAACAGTAAAACCCCCAATTATTCCAAAACTTAACTCACAGACACTTTTCTACTGTTTCGTTCTCCCTCTCAAATCATTATTCTTACAAATTAAATATATATTTCTAATCTTCAACACATACAGAATCTAATGGGATCATCAATTTCTCAAACAGAAATTGTACTGTCCGTACTGCGAAACTGAGCTCCGAGCTTGGTATCACAGCGCAAGATGACCTCAGGCACGCGCTACGTGACGTCAGCCCAGCATTTAAGTAGATCATAACTGATATCAGGGAATCTCGCCCCAGACGGGATCCACTACCTAATCTTATCATATCTCATCTCAGGCCCAGGGCCCAAAGCAACCCTAATTCACACTAAGGTACGTGCATTACTTATACGAGACTTATACTCACACAAACCCTAACTTTAGCATCGGAGTCTCTTTTGCAGTTACACCCCCATCTTGGAGCATCGAGCGTACCAGCGAAGGAGGCTCACCAATCTTACTCGGAGGATCATCTCTATAACAAATTTCCGGTAATAACATTTGGCGCCCACCGTGGGGCCGATCAAGACAGCTCTTATCGGCCACGCTTATGGTTTTCACCAGAAGCCATAGCAGACGCACAACAGACGACGCAAATCACTCAACTACCATGGATAACGAAGCAGCATTGAGGAGACTAATCGACCAGGTCGAACAGATGCGGCAGCAATATGCCGCCGACCTACAAAACATGCGTGCCAAGCACGACATTGACCTAGCGGCAATGCGTACCGCTAATGAAGCCGACCTGGCGGCACTACGCGCCGAGAACAAGCGAATCCGTGCTTAACTCCCTCGGCACCATGCTAATCATCCTCCTCATGCGAGCAACCATAATGAGGAGGAGGAGCACTCAGTCTCTCAACCCCAGACCGCAACTAGGGCACCGACTCAACGACCTGCCACACATCAGTCCCATGCACCAACACACAAGTCGGCCCACGAAGTCAGCAAGGCCCCTACTCATATCCCAGGGGATCAGGCGACCTTCCTCCGCCACCCTTTCGTGAATGGCATCATGGAGACACCACTCCCTCATGGGTGGAAGCCTCTCCACCTCGATCGTTATGATGGCACGACGGACCCAGATGAGCACATCGACCTGTATACAACGTAGGTAAACCTCTACACTAACAATGACGCTATCTTGTGTAGGGTTTTTCCAACCTCGCTCAAGGGAGCCGCGCTCAACTGGTATACCCAGCTGCCCGCCGAATCCATTGATAGTTTCGGCACCCTAGTCAGAAGGTTCACAGCGCAGTATGCGACGAGCCGACCTCACCATGTCACTTCAGCCGCCCTAGCCAATCTCAGGCAAAACGACGACGAACCACTCCGGGCGTTCATGGAACGATTTACCGCCACATCGGTTAAGATCAGAAATCTGAACCCCAAGGTCGCCCTGCATGCCATGCTTATGGCACTCAAGCCCGGACCATTCGTCGACAGCCTATGTCGTGAGTCTCCTTGCGACATGGATGAGCTTCGCGCTCGCGCGGCGGGCTACATCCAGATGGAGGAACACTCTGCTTTCCGTGACCAGGTTCGTAGAAAAGGACCAGTGAAGCCAGAACAGGGGCACAAGGAGAAAATCAAAGTCAATAATGACAGCCAATTCAAGAAGTCGACTAGGGCAAACAGAGGGGGAAGATATGACTTCTACATTCCCCTGAATGCCCCTAGAGTCCACATCCTGGAGGAAGCCAGCAACAACAACCTACTCGCCCTTCCACCACCAGGCCACACTCCCAACAGTGCTGACAAGTCCAAACACTATCAGTACCACAGGAACCATGGTCACACCACGGAGGAATGCCGCACACTCCGGGACCGTATCGAAGAGCTCATCCAGGCCGATCACCTCGGCCAGTACGTCCAGCGACAGCAGGATCACCGGGGGGCTATGGTGGACGAGGGCGAGGCAGAGGTCGTGGTTCCGGAGCTCGCACGGACCAACCCTCGGGCTCCCAACAAAATACCGGCGGCGCAGTACAAGCTGAGATAAGCCAGGAAACAGGGTCAGCTCCCCTACGGGGAGTAATCAACACAATTGCAGGAGGTTTCGATGGGGGAGGCGCCAGCAGCTCGGCCCGGAGGAGACACCTGTGGAACATCAATTGCGTCCACTCTACCACCTCGGCTTCGCACCAGAGCTCACAGCCGATCCCTTTCTCTAACGAGGACTACGCAGGCATCAGCCCTAACCAAGATGATCCCATGGTCATTGTCGTAGAAGTAGCCAACTGGGAAGTGCAGAAGACACTCATTGACCAAGGGAGTTCGGCCGACGTCTTGTACTGGCCGACGTTCCTCAGGCTAGACGTCCCCCATTCTCTCATCCAGCCTCACGCGGAGCCCCTGGTCGGTTTCGTAGGAGAACGAGTGAACACTCGAGGATACGTGGACTTACTAACCACCTTCGGGAGCTCCCCGGAAACAAGGAGAATCATGGTTCGATACCTCCTTGTGGAGGCCAACACCTCCTATAACATCATCATTGGGAGGCCGACATTGAACCAGCTTGGGGCAGTGGTGTCCACTCCGCACCTCACCATGAAGTTCCCAGGAAGCGACGGTAAAATCATCTCCGTCAAAGCAAATCAGAAGACGGCTCGGCAGTGCTACACCAAGAGTCTGAAGATCTCCTCGTCCAGCAAGCAAAGCAAGGGAGATCCCCCCACCGTAGCTCACATCACCCGCAGGAAAGCCACTGACCTCGGCCCGAGGGCCGATCCTTGTAGTGAAAGACCGAGCCCCGCTAGCAAGCCCGGAGACAAAGCTCAAGAAATCGGAGCGCTTTGACTACAAGAACACGGCAAAGAGCCAATGCCGCGAACTCGGAACGCTACGCACCTTAAGTTCCACTCCAATTAATTTTGTATGAACGAGTTGTGCACTCTTTTCCCGCCTCAGTCTTTGTCTTGACTGAGAGGGTTTTTAACGAGGCACACATAATCAATAAAATGACTCATTCTGTTCAATCCATATTCTTTTTTTATGTTCTTATCCGAGGTCGAGTCTGAACCTCGTTAAAATTTGAGGTCTAATATGAACCTCAATACTCTTATCCAAGGTCGAGTTCGAACCTTAATAAAATCATTTCACTCCAATTTAAGGTCGAGTACGAACCCTAAGCACGCTTATCCGAGGTCGAGTCTGAACCTCGTTAAAATTTGAGGTCAAATACGAACCTCAATACTCTTATCCAAGGTCGAGTTCGAACCTTAATAAAATCATCTTACTCCAATTTAAGTTCGAGTACGAACCTTAAGCACGCTTGCCCGAGGTCGAGTCCGAACCTCATCAAAATTTGAGGTCGAATACAAACCTCAATACTCTTATCCAAGGTCGAGTTCGAACCTTAATAAAATCATTTTACCCCAATTTAAGGTCGAGTACGAACCCTAAGCACGCTTATCCGAGGTCGAGTCCGAACCTCGTTAAAATTTGAGGTCGAATACGAACCACAATACTCTTATCCAAGGTCGAGTTTGAACCTTAATAAAATCATCTTACTCCAATTTAAGGTCGAGTACGAACCTTAAGCACGCTTATCCGAGGTCGAAGTCCGAACCTTGTTAAAATTTGAAGTTGAATACGAACCTCAATACTCTTATCCAAGGTCGAGTTCGAACCTTCAACAGATACCATGCATATCTCTCAAAACGCGCAGAAAAGAAACATCAGGCTTAAACGCAAAAGCAAAAGAAAACGCAACAAGACAAAAATACATATATACAAGTGATGTTTCCAGAGTTCTACACTCGAATTCGAAAGATAAAGTAGAAAAAACTTAGCTAAGCCATTACAAAATTGGCCTACGCAGAGGCATTCTCGCTGGAGCTGTCCTCGACATCATCCTCCCTTACCAGCTTCCCAAAGCGGACGACCTTCTCCACATGCATAGCGGAGAAGTCAAACCCCGGCGCAAGGAGCCTGGCCTGGCGAGCGGCCTTGAGAAAACCCCTCTTATGCTCTACCACAATAGAGTGCTCGATCTCCTCGAGTTTCCTCTCCAGCCCCGCTTTGGCCTCCTCCAGCTTCGCGAGGTCCACCTCGTCGCAGAGACGTTTCTCGGCCGCCGCCACCAGCTCGGCCTTTTGCGCAGTGACCTCATCCTCCAAGGCACGCATATGAGCTCGGGAGGCACTGGAGAGCTCCTGCAAGTTGCGAACCTGAGTAGCATAGGTCTCGTTCGACCGCAGGGAAATATCCAGAGACTTCCGAAGCCTCTCCACCTCCATCCGAGTAGCTTGAAGCTCGGCTTCGTTACGCAGCTTAGCCTCCTCGAGAGCACCTGCCAAGGCCCGGTTCTCGTCCTTCAAAGCTTTGCTCCCCTCCCTTAGGGCCTTGGCTTCCTCCTTCAAGGGCTTAACTCGGCCCTTCAGCCTGGCCAGGTCCTCCTGCTGCTTGGACCACTTGTGCTTCTAGTGGTCCACAATAGCCATAGTCCTCTAAAGGAAGACTTGCGCAGCGTCAAAGCCTTCCACAGGCCCGACCTCCTCGATCATCCCCTGATCCTCCGAGCTTGGCGTGCCCTCGGGGAAGAATCTCTCGGCGGTCACCCCAGCGCTCCACAGCGAGTTCAGGTCGGCCGAGGCGCTCACATGGTCCAGGCGCACATCAGAGCGACCCTTCCAGAACCGATGAGCAATATATCGGCTCCGGGAAGCCCCCTGTGACGGCCCTGACGATGGTGCAGAAGCCACGGGCGTAGCCGGAGGAACCTTGGAACTTGGTCCCTTGCCGCGAACCGTAGCAGAAGTAGAAGCGGCGTCCCCCGCTCGGCAACAGGGGGGTCCACGTCTGGCACCTCCGACCTCGGAGACACCGGGGTCTCGACAACAACCCCTTCCTGCAAAAACTGACCTCATGTCAAGAAACAAGAATCTAACATACAGGATAGAGGGAAAAGCGAAAAGTGAGGTACCCACCTTGGCAGCCTGAGCGACCTGCTCAGCAACCACGACCTCCACCTCGGCAGCTACCCCAGCCTACAAAGAGAGGCAACACCTCAACAAACCAAGCCAAATCAGCATAGAAAATAAATTAATGCACAAAACACATACCTCGGCAGAGGGAACAACTTGCTCAGAAGTCCCTGCAACAGCCACTTGGGGAACCTCCCCAGGCGAAGGGCTCCCAGTGAGATCGACTGCATCGGCATATGCAGCCATGGAGGTCACCTCCTCCATTCCGCGAGGGGCAGAGGTTTCCCCGACCTCTTTATCACCCCTCTTTCTTTTTCGGTTGACCTTCAGGTGGGAAACCTCCTCCTCTGGAGGCTCAGGGACCACGAGCTCGGTGACGTTGTAGCGGTGCTTCAGCTCGCACCACTTATTCCTGCCCATTATGCCTACAAACACAGCATACCGAAGCACATCAAAAAAAGGATTTTTCGCAAACCTTGATAATCTAAAAAGAGGATGAAATACTCACTCTCCAGGCCCCTCTCCCTGTATGCCGAGTTCGCAAGCGACAGAACGAGCTTGCAATCCAGCAGACGAGAAAGCGCTGCGAGATTCTCAACGGCGGCCACCTCCGAAGCCGTCAGTTTCAATTGTCCAACCCCATGAAACCTGGACGTTTCGGAGCACCAGTAGAGTGGGAACTTCGGCAGCCCGCCGAAGTAAAACGCCCCATCCTCCGATGGGTCGACACCTACAAGAGCTACCCGAAAAAACTTTTGCTTGAAATTCTTGTATGAGTGGGCGTAGAGGGTAAACAAACCACCATCCCTACTCCCGCTCAGGGACAGTATGCCATAAGGCGAAACGCCTATTTTCAACTGATTAAAAATGAAAAAAAACGGGAAGGGACACCTCTATCCCTAGAACTGTACAAAGGACTTGAAAAGCCCGCAGAAAACCCCAACTGTTGGGGTGCAACTGGCAAGGAGCCGAGTTGACAAAATTCAAAAAATCACACTCAAAGGGGGTGAAGGGAAGGCAGACACCTAAATCCCTAAAAAAACAATGGTACATATAGAAATGGGGAGAGTCAGTGGACTTCCCCATATACACGCCCTCTCCGGCCTGACACGGTTCAAGATGGATCATTCGGGACACAAAAGAGTCACAGATTCTAAGCAATCTCAAAACCGCATTGACTTCACGAAAGGACCGGAAAACACTTTGGGCCTTTGCCACCTCGCGCCGAACCCAGTCATACCCTGGAATGCCTAGAACGAGGTCCGAAGGCGGAGCGACCTCCCTCTTTTTCGTGGCGACGGTCGCTCTGGTAGCCGCCGCCTTACCCCGTGCCTTGCCCTTGGCAGGCGCAGAGGAACCAGTACCACTCCCTCCAGCCATGAAGACGACAAGAAAGACCCAAAGAAGAGTGGGGAAGAAGGAAAAAGAAAACGGCAGAAAGAAAGTACCTGGTACTCCTCTTCAGAAAATAACCCTAACAATGACTGGGTTACCGAAAACGATGACGGGGACTGTGAAAATGGAGACGGGGAACGAACGGAAGCAAGAAAGCAAACAGAATTATCATACTCGAGAAGCCAAAGAGTGGAAGAAAATAAAGTGAATGAGAAGAGATGCAGGAGAAAAAAAGAAAAGGGTTTTTCCCCAAATTCAAAATGGTCATGGCACGTGTCAGCCAAAAGACACGCTTGATCACGCATTAAATGAAGCCATCATTCAATAACCGTCGCGCCCATTAACGCGCCAACCTCGGTCATCGAAATGGGAAGCGACAGTTACGACACATGGCACCCTGACAGGCCAACGTACGCGAAAGGTCACTTCCCTCCAGCGAGCTCGGTCTTAACTCCTTGACCTACGGTCTTCGGAGCTCGGGGGGCTAGTGTACTGTCCGTACTGTGAAACCGAGCTCCGAGCTCGGTATCACAGCGCAAGATGACCTCGGGCACGCGCTACGCGACGTCAGCCCGGCATTTAAGTAGATCATAACTGATCTCAGGGAATCTCGCCCCAAACGGGATCCATTACCTAATCTTATCATATCTCATCTCAGGCCCAGGGCCCAAAGTAACCCTAATTCACACTAAGGTACGTGCATTACTTATACGAGACTCATACTCACACAAACCCTAACTTTAGCATCGGAGTCTCTTTTGCAGGTACCACCCCCATCTTGGAGCATCGAGCGTACCAGCGAAGGAGGCTCACCAATCTTACTCGGAGGATCATTTCCACAGCAGATTTCTGGTAAGAACAGAAATAATTCAATTTTTCCAAAACCTAGCTCACAGACACTTTTTCACAATTTCGTTCTCTATCCCAGACCATTATTTTTTACAAATTAAATATATATTCATGATCCTAATTACATACAGAATCACATAAGACCAATAATTATCCCAACAGAAATAATTATAAAATTACTCATAATCCTACGAGCTTCCTCTTCTACCCAATTCCCTCATGTAACTTTGCATACAAATAATCCCCTTTTCTCCCGTACCTGGATAAACAACATTTGAACTAAAACAGGGATCTCTTGGTCTCCTCCTCTAAGTGCCCCTTGGTCTTCAGAGAGAAGAAGAGAGAAAGAAGAGAGAACAAAAGCGAATAGAAAAAGAGAGATAGATGTGTGAAAATGAGAGGCGAGACCCCCTATTTATAGGAATCTGCCTCACTAACCCGGAACGACCCGTTTCAAAAGTGGAACGGCCGTTCTGGACCCTCCAGAACTATGCAAAAATCTCAACTGGAACGACCCGTTCCAAAATCGGAACGGCCCGTTCTCAATCCCAGTAGAACGGCCCGTGCCACTTCCAGAACGACCCGTTCTCCAAACCAAAACGACCTGTTCTCCAACTGGAACGGCCCGTTCTCCAACCAGAACGGCCCGTTCTCAACTACGTTTTTTAGGCAAATTCTTTATTTCGGAACGGCCCGTTTCACTTTTGAAACGGCTCATTCCGGATAACGAATTGGGCCCACAACCTAGTGAAAATTGAGCTGTTACAAGTATAAATATGTTTAATGCATGTTTGGTGTTGGTCATTTTTAAAGGAAAAATATTATTTAAAGTTTTCTGGATAAGATGATAATAAATGACATCTTCTATAGCCTAATGGAAGTACTATATGACATTTATATTTGATAGATAAAAGTATAATGAGATTGCTCAATTGAAATTATTAGGAGAGACCACAGATTTTTTTTACCATTTCTTTTAATTTTTTTCAAGTGTTTCATTTTATGATATGATTTTATCAAACTTTTATATTTTTCATTTTTAAGAAGATTTTGGTGGAAACTTTTATACCGATGCAGTTTGAAAATAAGGAAGAAACTTAAAAGAGTGTATTTAAATTTGAAATACAAGTTATTTTTTTATTGTGTCCAAACTCCTCTGACTATAATTTTTTTGTATGTTTAAATTAGATTTGTATCTAGCAATTAAGATGACACAACTTCTAATAGTGTGTTTGGAAACCATTTACTTTGATGCAAACAAAAAATCTCACTTTTCAATGCATAAAATTACAAAGCAAGTATTTGTAACTTTTGTTTTAACGCTGGTTTAAGGGACTTGAAATATCACCCCAAATTTGATATCATGAATTTTATAAAAAAAATAAAATAATATATAATATTTATTTTAATATTTTAATGTGTTTATTAGAAGGATTTTTAATATTATTTAGTTATGATATGAGCTTTATTTTTATATAAAATATATGTTTTTTTTATTAAAAGGGAGAAATATATTTTATATTATTTATCTATTGTATATGAGCTCTATTTTAATATAATATATGATTTTTAACTAGTATTTTGGTTATTTGATATAAGACATTTTTACGAAAATGTACTTTATTTAGAGTTAAATATATTTTATTTATTAAAAGGAGAAACCATGTTTAATTATATTAATTATTTTGAGAGGGAAGGAAGGACGTTGCGATCATTTGGTAATTAGTATTATTATTATTATTACTAGTAGGGAAACGCACTACGTGCTTGCATTGTATTAAAAGAAAAAAATAAATAAAAATGAAAAAAACGTGAAAAGTTACTCATAAAAAGATAGTTATTAAAAAATAAATAAAGGATAAAATAGTCCATGTAAAAATGAAAACAAAAAATAATTATTGACAATGATATCCCCTTTATATATTAGTAAAAATTATTATTAGTTTATTAATTTGAGAAAAAGGAAGTTATCAGAAGTTACCATGAGTCATTTCACGTATTCACTCTTTTAACTCATTTCCTTTCTATGCTTCTGAAGACCAAGGAGAACTCAAAGAAGAAGAAAAACCGGATTATGCTCATGCTTCGACTTCTGCTTATCGAGGTAAGGAAGGAGTGAGAAACCTCACTTGGGAGTGTGAGAATAATTATTGAGTAGCAGGATTGACCCTCAATCCTTTGCCTGATGTTTGTTTATAGAAACAGACACTTTATGAATGTTTTCCATTTTGATTTCTGATTGTTCTATTGCGTTTCTTGTATGATTCTGAGTGTAGATATGTGTTCAGTTTTAATAATGGATATCTTTGATAGTAGAATTGGTCTCAATCCTTTGCCTGATGTATGCCTATGGAAATAGACACTTGATGAATGTTTTCTATTTTGCTTTTTGATTGTTCTATTGCGCTCCTTGTATGATTCTAAGTGTATATATGTGTTCAATTTTAATAATGGATATGTTTGATAGCAGAATTGACCCCAATCCCTTGCTTGATGTATGTTCTTAGGAACAAACAAATTTTGAATGTTTTATGTTTTGACTTCTGAGTTTTCTGTTGTGATCCTTGGTAATTGTTATGTATATGAATACGTGTTTAATTTAAAAAATAGATAAGTTTTGACATGAATTAGAGTGCCCTATGGGTTCCTGTGGGAAACCCTATGAGGAATAATTAAGAATATGATCTTGTGATAAGAATTGAGGTAATTTATGCAAAATTGAGTATGGATTCATGTTCTAGATGTTATTTGGAGGATTTTGACTAATTGATTTAAGTGATTTCATGTCTGAATGTGGAAAACACATGATTTCGCAAACTTGAAATGAATAGAAACAAATGATAACACTCATAGGAATATTAAAACTCATAGAAACAAATGATAACACTCATAGAAACAAATGATAACACTCATATGAACATTAAAACTTGAAATGAATAGAAACAAACAAAAGGGAGGTTGGATGTATGTATGTGAATTTGAAAAATGTTTTTGCAAGGACATATAATTATAAGTTTAAAAACAATAGTCTAGGGAAAATGTGAGAGAGAAAAAGGAGATAAAATATTTGTTTTTATACTAGTTCACTAAAAATTGAGTCACACCCAATTAACCTCAAACTATAAGAGATCCACTAACCAAAAAAGGATACAATGAGTATTCTTTTGTAACTTTTGGCCACACAAGTGTTCTTAAATCGTCTTTTGATGCTTCTTAAATAGATCTTAACTTTACCTCCCAAGTATTTTTTTTTTTCACTGAGCCTCTTTAGACTTTCAAAACCAAATAAAGGTTTAACTAAAAAAATTAACTCTTAATATGAGGATATAGAAGTTTAAGCACAATACAAGATAAATGTTTTTAAGCAAAATATATAACTATTTAAGCTTATACAAAAGATCATCCAATGGACAAATAAAAACAAGTATTTAACAAGAATATACGTATTTGTTTTAGCATATTTTCAACACTTGAAATTATTTTCTATTGTTTGATCTTTGAGACTTGTATTTATAGTGTCTTCTTGAGATATTTGTTAGGGATGCTTTGACAATATTATTCTCATTCTAACTTACCATTAATTGCATGGGAAATTCTTCATGTTATGCCAATGAATACCTTGCGTCTAACTTGAGGGATGTTGTATAACTCAACTATCTTGCTTCATGTAGTTGATAATAGTTTGATGAAGTTTCAAAATCGTAATTCCTTACATTGATTTAACTTCCTCATTAGCCATAAAGCATAAGTTGTCTTTCTCATTCAATTTCAACTCATATGAAGAACTCGTGTCATTTTCATCCCATACTATATAAGCCTTCTTCATCCTTTTGTTTTTCTTCACTTTTCTTTTCATTCTTAGAGTATGTTTGTGTATATATATATATATATATATATATATATATATATATATATATATATATATATATATATATATGATATTTGGCTTTCATGTGACCTTTTTTTTTCACATTCAAAGCAAATGTATGTTGTTGTTTTCATTTTCCTTGTTAGCCTCCTAAAACTTAATAAATATCATTTTTCCTTTTTATAAGGAACTAGTTGAATCTTTCTACTACCATATTGAAGTTCTCACTTTTAGTGTCTTCCAAGTTTAAGCTTTAAACTTTTGTATTGTCTTCTTTGTTAATTGACCTTTGAGAATAACCTTTCATCTTTTTTTCATTGTCTTTCTCAATAGCAAACAATTATAGTCTTTTCTCACGTTCTCTCAACTTTCCAAAGAGCGCGATAAAGAGATTTTGGTTAGATCATTTGCTTCAACTATGGTACTCATTTTTAGTTGCCAAGTTTGATGAAGGCACTTGACACTAGAAAAAAAAAAAGTGATTTCTAACAGTTATTTTTGTAATTTTTGGGGGTTAAAAACTACCACAAATCGCATTTCTAGCGTTATTAATAACCGTCAAATTTACGGTCGCTAAAAACGATTTGTGGCAGAAATTTTCTAAATGCTGGTTTTGCCCGCAAAAAAATTCAGTCAATTTTGTGACTGTTTTTAACCGCCACAAAATGTATTTGAATGTTGCTTGATTCAATTTTTTTTGCGATTTTAAACCACCAAAAATGTTTTTTTTTATTTATCTCACATTTTTTGACAGTTTTAAATTGTCAAAAAATAAGAATTAGTTTTTAAGAAAATCGGTGAATGTAGAAATAATGGGATTCGAAAATAAGGATGAAAACTTAGAAAAATCTTACGCAAAATAGAAGGCTAGTATCTTTGTAATAATAAATTTATGAAACTCATACAAGTTTGCTTTTAGCAATTCACATACTATTAGCAAATGTTGCTGCCATACAATAAAAAGGAATCAAGAATGGTAAAGTCAGCAAAATATGGTGTACAACTATTAATCAAGAAGGCCACTCATAAATTAACAAAAATAAATATACAAGATAAGATAGATTGCAAAGTTAAATGACCATAGTTCAAAAAACAAATTCTTCAAAATTCTCATTTTTTTTTTTTGGGGTTTAAAATTTCCATACTTTTATTTAATACACAAATAGTCCTATAAGGAAATATAATATTTGACAAAATTTAGTTCCAATGTTGAAGGTTTATATCATATCCAGGAATACAATGCAAATTTCCAAAATCAGAAACATTAACTCATTACACAGCAGTTTCATAGTTAAAAAACTAACACAAACAAGTGATATTTAATATATATAGAAAAAATAATAACTATAAGCAGTAGTATTCAACATCACCTAAATAAACTATGTGAATACAATATAAATAAAAGTCCAAATAGAAACTATAATAAAAGTATTCAACATCACCTAAATAAACTATGTGAATACAATATAAATAAAAGTCCAAATAGAAACTATAATAAAAGGAAAATATATGTAACACAAAATATAGGAAATAAGTATATGTGCCTAAAATTACAACTGGTTAATTTGAAAGTGTAACGCCCGATTCTAATGCCCAATTTATATAATAATAATTATATATTTTCTTATATAATATTTTCACAATTATATCGTTAACAATATTTTTTTTAATAAAGATAAAGGTAAAGAACAATCATATTTTGTGAATTTAATACATGATATATCGTTCTAAAATATTTACAATAATGTATTATTTTACACAATATATTTTTCTTTCACTTTTATTACAATATTTACATTGATAGTGAAAATAAATTTACAAAAATTATAATAAATTCATCAAATAGCCTCCACATTCCAATTCCTTCCAAGGAAGACCACAACTATATCAACTGCAAAATGATCTGGAATCCAAAGTAGATCCATCTATTTTGTAATATATTTAATTTATAAAAACAAAGAAAAGAGAGGAGTAAGAACAATATCCAATAAATACAATAATTCAAAAGAATATAAAGAATTATTTATAATCAATATTAAACATATATATATATATATATATATATATATAATATATACAAATCATATATTAGATTTTCATGATGCAATAAAATTTGAATTATACTTGTAGTGACTAGTCAGGATAAATGAGCATCATCATAATATCAACCAATAAAAGGATATTTCACCTTAATCAACAATAGGATATTTCACCTTCATTTCTTACTCATTTAAATCCCCAAGGTCAAACCTCCAGCTACAAATAATTCAAACTTTATCTTCTATGGCCATAGAACAATATTTATCTTCATAAATATGTGAAGAAATAACAACAAAACGAGTCCAAGATATCACAATTATAACATAGTTGATTATAAATATATTTACAATAAATATATCTATGTAAAAAGAATATATTAAGAATACCAATGATATAAATAAAAATGACCATCATTATAAAATAATGAAACAATATAAAATATGAACACCTTAATAATTATTATAGACAAAAATAATCAAAGGTTAAGCAAATAAATGAGGTTAGGGACACCCCACTAAATAAATATACATAAAAAATAACATAAATAAATAAAAATAGAAGTAGATAAAATTTTAAAGAGATAAGGTTCTCCTCTCCCTTACCTGGATAAGTAGGAGCTAAAACTTGAGCAGAACCTCCCCCCTCTGGATTCCCTCTTTCTTTCTCTTTCTCTTTCTCTCTCTCTCTCTCTCTTTCTCTTTCTCTCTCTAAATTTCCACTTCTGGCTGTATGATTTTTCACAGCCCCCTGCCTCCTATTTATAGGCAATCTGACGCACCCGGAACGGCTCGTACTGATTTCGAAATGGCCCGTTCCGGAACGTTCAAATATGCGTAAAATTCTCAACTGGAACGACCCGTTCTAATATCGAAACGGTCCGTTTTCAAAAAGCAGAACGGCCCGTTCTAAAATTAGAACGGCCCGTTCTCAATCTCAGCAGAACGACCTGTTCTCCCTCCGGTACAGCCCGTTCTCCTTGTTGGAACGGCCCGTTCTAGGCCCGTTCCCAACCTAAAATTTTAGCTTATTTTTAATGCTCAGAACGGCCCGTTCCACTTTCGGAACAACCCGTTCCGAGTTACTCAAATACCCCTAATACCTTTATAAAATTATGAAAATGTCCTCAGTAATTACAGAAATGCCATTACTAATAAAAATATCCTTTTAAAGAAATTGGGGTGTTACAGAAAGCATATTGTAATAGTATTCACAGAATCAATGGCAAATCCACTTACTTGATAATAGAAATAATCATATAATCAAAGAATGTGAAATTTATCTACAGGATCATGCTTATTGACATACTTGAGAAGCTTGATCTCATCAAGACTTTGGTAAAAAAAAAGTTCCTGTTGTTCTTTATAATTTTAACACAAACATCCATGTATGTATGTAGGTCATGAGCTTGTATAGCTTTGCTAAATGCAGTAGATCCTAGATACTCAGTAACATGATACCTTCCAGCTGGTACAAAATTTAAAACAACATGGAAAATTGTCCTCCTCAAAGCCAATTTTGATTAACAAAACTTAATTTAAGAAAGACTATCAAGATTAAAAAAAAGGGAGAACATAGAACAATTAAGAAATCATACTTTAACATAACAAAATATCATGACAGGCTCATTAAGATCCCTTTATAAAAGGTAAAAATTAAATGATTAAAAAGTAATGCAATCATTAGCACATATATTTCACATGTTGAAAAAGAACCCCATCATTTCAACAATATCTTTGAAAGAGGTTTCTTTATAGAGAAATGCATGTTAAATTTTCTCAAATACTTATTTATTGAAATATGAGTAAAAATTAAGTATTCAACCAGCTTTAAGAACTCACAACGATCAACTAGTCTATAGCACAAGATTACTCTCAATAATAACTAACAAATATCATCAATTTAAATTAAGAAAAAAAATATCTAAATCTGAATTGTTGTAGACAAACATATGAACACTGCAAATTCCATGGCAACTAGATGAAGACACACACTATGTTCACAACATTGTTATGACAAATAACGCATTTTTATTTATGATGAACTGTAAACATACATTGTTCACTTAGTTTTGAATGTAGCCTTATGAAAGTAGTGGGGGTTATACAAATTGAAAGGGAAATAGTAGATCAGCTTCCATCCTGAGTTTTATCCTAGTTTCAGTTGATAACAAAACCAAAAGTTTCATGAAATGTTTATAATATGGCTTTTTAACCAAGTGCCCATAGGCTAAGAAAAATGACAGTTATGATATGCAACAACAGATTTATAATTAACATATTATGAATTTGTAAGTATAGAGAAGAAAGAAAGTTAAGCTAAAAGAAGTTGTTTCTCATATAAAAACTTGAAACAAAATTGAAGGATACACAAAGTGTATATCGAAGTATAGTTTAAAAAAAAACATAAAATAATTTCAAGTCATCTGTAAATTGAAGTAATACAATACTTGTAAGTACCATGATTAGGATTACATAGCACAGATCAGCATATAAACACATTGTTACACACATTAAAAACATGTCTGTTTTTCCTGTGCACAATCTTTAGATTGAAGGTTTCAAATTCCTCTTCCTGTGCCTTTATCTACCTTACTTGCTCTTGCACAGCAACCACCTCTTCATCCTCTAGTGATGCTCCTAGATCACCTTCCCTTGGAATTCCAACTTTTTCGTCTTCTTCTATCTTCACATGCTCTCTTTTAGAATATCCATAATTTGATAGTGTTGTCGGAGAAGAGTTTGTGGATCTTACTATGTTGACATTATTGTCATCCCTAGAACTTTTAACAAAAATATATGTATCACAAAAATAGAATTAATTATTGAGAAGTAAATCATCAATAAATTGTAGTTAGGTGTACCCAGAATGTTGAGCAGATTTAAGGTTAATTATATAGATTCTAGATGGAGTATTCAACTCATAGCACAATGATTATGGTACCATTTCCCTGTTTATTTTCTTTTCATGATGGTAGAGGTAGAGCTAACATTGTTTTTTTAGATTATGCACAATTCTTTTTATATAACTTTTCTTCTCTTCATTGAATGAAAATTAACAGAGGAAAAGAACAAAGAACCAATCTTTGCTCATTTCTTGCATCTCTATTAAGAAACTATAAGAAAATAAAAAGATATCCATAGAAATAAAAAGAAAGTGAAATCCTACATATGTCCAAAAAAAAGAATCATTTATTTATTTCAAATTAATACCTTATTTTTCTTCACAATCACCACAATGTAAATATTCAAACATTTGTATCTAACTTTCGAATTTATGGCAAACCTTCTTCGAGAAATTTATCAATTAATTTTAATCTCCTTCTACAGATAACCCATGTCCTAAAAAGAAAATTCCAAATTAAATTCCTAATCTTATCAACTATGTACAAATCAGTACTCTATGCTGGTTCAACTAGCTATTTAGAACAATTTAATATGTCAATTTAATATATTTACTAGGATAGAAAAAGGAACAAAACATAAAAGTATATTTCCAAAATGGCTAAATGTACTTCATGGAACACTATTCAGAATTGTGTAGAAACTATTAAAAGAAATAACTAATAAACCCCTTAAATGGCTTTAATTGATTACTTTTGATTGGCATTTCAACTATCTATAATTACTTGGACACCTAATTATGCAAAACTATATTTTCTAGGCTTAATTAACTTATAGAACAGTCTATTCTTGACTAGCCAAAAATATCTCACACAGTTAAATAACACAGATGTAAGATTCAAATACTGAAACCCTTAATTAAGCATACAAAATAAGCTATTATCAAGACCAACCTACAAAATTAGCTACTATTGAGCCCAAAAGGGAAACCATTAATTGCATGGCCAAATCCTTGGTCGTCGGTTCCAATACAACTAGGTTTACCTCATGCTCTCCAACGCAACCTCTGCAATCCTTAGTTGGGATCCTAAACCCTCTCCACGTACAACTCTAGCCGCTGCTTCAATGCCAAATCCTGATCAAACTGCACAAATTACCATAATCGATTTTCATTTTGTTGCAAGAGAAAGTAGAGTAGAAATTTGCAGTCTAGAACGAGAAAATTTTGAAGGGAGGCTTTTGGATTCACCATATCTTCGTTCTCGACCTTCTTCTTCGTAACGACATCGTCTTTGGCAGTGCTCATACCAGAGCGATTAGGATCGGGTGCCATCGAAGAAATTGAAAACTCTAAAAGCGAGAAGTGGAAGAGGATTGAACTATGACAATGAAGAATTTTGAAAGAAGTTTGGAGAGAAAGAAAAGCGTGGGTGCTCAGAATAAGTTTTTAGTTTTTGATCTTTATTCTTTTAAAAATAAAAGAAATTAATTAAGTTGGTCAAGTGTGACAGGCCAAATTAGAAAAGGTATTTAAAGATTATGGCGATTTTAAACTCCAAAAATATAATTCTTTTTAGCAGTTAAAATAACTGCTAGATTTATAATATTTTGTGACAATTTTTTAAAATCGCTAAAAAAAACCCTACTAATTACCTACTTTTTTTTTAGTGTGAGATCTTTTATAATTAGGTTTTTTTCTTCAATTTGCTTCCTAAAATAATCAAATGATTAACAATGTGCATAAAACATTTTTGGCATTCCAAAATGGTTTCACCATTTTTCATTTTAAACATTAATATTCTTGCACAAATGTATGCTTTCTATAACATTTTACAACAGTCGTACCCTCATGCATAACTTGAAATGTATCCCAAATATAACATCTTAATTTTTAAAAATAAAAAAAAATTATTTTAATAATTTTTATATTATGGACTTAATTATTTTATTAATAAAGTTTATAATATAAGTTGTGGATGTTTTTATTAAATAAAATAAAGATAGAGTGTAGGTTTGTGAGAAATATTTAGAGAAAAGATGTGAGAATAATAATTAATAAAGAGATGAGAAATTATAGGATGACGTTGAGTTTGGGATGTATGAGATAAATGTGAAATGAGATACTTATATGTGAATTGATGAGAGAACTTGTGAAATGTTGTGAATTTGAGACTTACAAAAAGAGACATTTAGGTATGATGAGAAAACCTTAGATGTGATATGAAATGTTATAAGTATTTTGATGAGAACTTTATGCGTGATGAGGTATTATGTTGTGCCATGTGCTAACATAAGTTGTGATGTTCATGAGTGATATGATGAGAACTTCATGACATATGATATTTATGTGTGATATGAAATGCATATGCGTATTATGTGTGATGAGGTGTGATAAGAGAACATTATGAGATGTATGTGATAAAAGGTGTTGTTGTTTGACTTGAGAACCTTGCATGCAACATTTAAGACATTTGACATATTTTGGAATGATGTTGATATGAGGAAGTCCAAGTAGAGGCTTGGTAGTGAGAAAATACAAGCCGAACTTGGTCATTTGAGAAGTCTAAATACAAAGGTCTAACAATATGATGGAGATAAGATAACATTATGAATTTACATTTGTTTGTGTTTGATGTGATGTGTTTGGAATTCATGCATACATGCATAGTTTATTTGTAAATAGTTGTGTTTCTATGTAGAAAGGTCTCTATGGTCTTCTACATTGGCCTTGTGGTGTTATAGTGGACAACCTCTAACATTGGATGGGAGACAACCATGTGCAACTATGATACTTCAATTGGCTCCTAATAGAATTCCTTCTAGTGATAGTGAATCGTGTTGAGATGGGTGCCTATTGTGTGGTGGCCTTGTGTTTTGTCTATGTGCTCCTAGACTACTTTGACTTTGAGCGCCTCGTGCATTTTTGAGATTTGTACCACATACATTTAGAATTAAGAGCATGAGCCTTTGAGTTGTGAAAGTGTGTGATTTGAGATTAATGTATTGAATGGATTATTGAGATTGAGATATGAATATGATGAATTAACATGAGATACGATTGTAGTGTTTCATGTACTAACTATATTACCTATATATGCTTAAGCATGTGTGAGATATATTCCCACTCATTGCTTGTTGTGTTGTTTACTTGTTTGGGCAAAAGTTGATCATGTAGATGAGTTTGAGCCTAAGGGAGGTGAAACTTAGGCTTCAGTTTTCTAATATGATGGGTTTGCTCTAATTATTATAACATCAGAGCCTTAGGACTTAAAGTTTATGTTTTCTTTGAAACATTGTGTATTTTATGCTTTCATTGCATGATGATATGTAATATGATTTGTGGTGTATATGTTGTTATATTGTTGTTTTGTGGTTGTTAAAACTCAAAGGGATATGGACTCCTTAGAAGCTGAGTTGTTTGGAGTTAGTTTAGTTGATGGCAAAGTTGACTAAGAACGGGAAAATGTATATAAGATTTTTAGAGAACTTGATTTTCATAAGTTAATTTCTCTGAATTCTATAGAGAAGTTTTATAAAGATAAGCTTTGGAGCCAAGGGAGACCACTTCTTCTTTTAACTTCACCAAAAGCATCTAGATCCTCCCCTGGAGCTAAGATCAAGTGGTAGAAGCTTGGATTCTAACAAAGAGTTTGGAATCTTAAAGAGAAGTTGATTGATAAGGGATTGCTGAGTTATGTTTTTTCTTCATTTTCTTCTTTGCTTTGAGAAGCAATCGAGGTAAGGAAAGTTTTTTGTTTGATTCTTTAAGTTAATTTTAAGTTGTTATTGTTGTTGTTTAATCCCATTGGTGGCTTAGTTGGTGAGAATTGTTGATGTTTATCTAAGTTGCGAAGTTGGAGTTTTAAGAGAAAGGAAAATTGAGACCTAAAGAAGTTGAGATTACAATGAATTGGTCTTGCATGTGAAGTTTTATGTTGAATTCATATTGTTTAAGTTGTTTAAATGCCTTTTGATGGATTGCATGTGGTAGATTTGAAGTATGGTGGCTGGATTTGTTGAGAGGAAATGAACTTCCATGGAGAAATTTCATATTCTTGCCCATCGAGAATGCATGCTTGTTCGTTGTATATTCATAGTTACTAATCCTTTATCCAAATTTATATTATTGCTTAGCGGTATGATTATTGCTTAGTGAGAAAATGAATCTAGGGTGACTCTCGCAAGAGCTTGCATACTAAGGCATAACGTGTCCAACAAGATAACCCACAAGGAATTCTGTTCGCCTAGATCACTTGACAAGAGGACCCACAAGGATTTAAGCTTGTCCAATGAGTTGTGGCCACCTAATGATGAGCTCTAGAAAATTTTGATCTCCCAACAAGTTAGAGCTCGTTCGATGAGGAAAGCCACTAAGAGTTTTTCTTGTTAAGTGAGAGTAGCCTACCCAACAATGAGCTCCAAAGAGTTTTGATTGCCCAACGAGACCACTCCTTGCCCAATGAAACCCTTATTTTATGAACTTGCTATATTTATGTATCTTTACAAGTTATGTTGATAAATATTTTTGATAAAAAACCTTATCCATTGTAGGTTGATTCTTTTGTATCATATGATGATAGTGTATGACTAAGTTGGATGAGTTTAATAAAGTTGAGAAGTATGTTGTTTTAAGTTGAAAGAAGTATGTTGTCCTAAGATTGAATATGCATGTTGAATGTTGTTTCAGATGCAATGTAAGCATGTGTTACATGTTTTTAAGTTAAAAGTTGCATATAAACTAGAAGAGAGAAAAAGTTATTTTAAAAATTAAAATATCTCATTATATGGATATAAGTTGTGGTGCTCGGTGAGTATAGCGTTGAAACCCCTTAGTGTGGAAGTTTCCCTTTAAGTAGGGAGTTACTTTAAAAGTTGTATTCTCTAGATATTTTAAGTTGAAACAATATGATGGACATATAGAGCTATACATTTCATAATTGGCCAACGAGTAAGGAATGACTCTAGGGGTCAAAATCCCTAATTAAGCATTGGAAAAGTGTGTAGTATTTGGAGGATAGGTGTCCCACTAATTCCATATAGGTTTAATTAATACATGCTAATGTCATAATAGACTTATACCTAAGATGTTTTATTCTTGATAGTAGTATTGGACTTTTCTGGTGTAAGTAGCGAAATCTAAGAAACCAAAATAAGTCGTTAAACATGTTATCATGTCTGAAGTTGCTGATAAGAGAAACAATAATAGAATAATCAAGAGTGTAACACCCCAGTTTTTATTTCACTTTTTATTTATTTATTTTAATTGAGGGTATTTTGGTAATTTTATAAAGGAGATAGGGGTGATTTAGTAGCTTGGAACGGGCTGTTCCGGAATTGGAACGGGCCGTTCCAAACTACCAAATTGAATGTGAGTTAATAGCCCAGAACGGGCCGTTCTCAAGATGGAACGGGCCGTTCCGGACTATTAAATATGCCATTAACCCTAAATGGGAACGGGCTTGGAACGGGGCGTTCCCAAAATTATGGCCGTTGGGTGTAATTAATGCACACTAGAATGGGCCGTTCTGGTTTTGGAACGGGCCGTTCTAGATGTGATTTTTAGCCATGGTTTAAGGGTCCAGAACGGGCCGTTCCGGCACATAATGCCTATATATAGAGCTGTTTGCCACTCCCAAAAAGCACACCTCTCATTTCTGATTTCTTTTCTTCTTCTCTTTCTCTTCTTTCCTCTACTTTCTGCTTCAGACCGAGGGGAACCCAGCGACGGAGATCAACCAGATCTAGTGTAGATTCAACTTCTACATATCTAGATTCAGCTTCTTCTTATCCAGGTACGGGGGAAAAGGGAATTATTTATATGTAAAGTTACATGAAGAAATTGGGTAGAGGAAGAACCCTAATTTTATAATTATTTATGTTTGAAGAATTATTGGTCTTATTTGATTATGTATGTATTTAGGAACATGGATATATGATTAATTGGTAAAAATGATGCTCTGGGAGAGAAAACGAAATTATAGAAAAGTGCCTGTAAGTTAGGTTGTGAAAAGTTGGATGATTTCTGATTGTGGAATGGATGATCCCATTAGATTCTGTATGTGATGAGGGTTATAAATATGCCAATAACTAGGGGTGATTGTGGAATGTGAATGAGATGTGATTGTGGTTCTTCACACCTATGACCAGGGGTGAGCATGGCCCGAGATTGTTACGTGAGTATCGTGACCTTGGTTAACATGTAAGGGGTGAGCACGACCCTAGGTCAGGGGTAACGTGACCTTGGTACAATGTTATATCAGGGGTGAGCACGGCTCAGGATTGTTACGTGGGTATCGTGACCTTGGTTAACATGTCAGGGGTGAGCACGGCCCTGGTATAGGGATAACGTGACCTTGGCAGTGTTATATCAGGGGTGAGCACGACCTGAGATTGTTAAATGGGTATCGTGACCTTGGTTAACATGTCAGGGGTGAGCACGGCCCTGGGATAGGGATAACGTGACCTTGGCACAGTGTTATATCAGGGGTGAGCACGGCCTGAGATTGTTAAATGGGTAGCGTGACCTTGGCATAGTGTGAAGTGCAAGATTTGTGATGATTTGGGTGATTGAGAATTATGACGTGATGACGATGCATGATTGATTGAAATACGATATGTTGAAATATTTATGAATATTAAGTTATAATGAGATAATATATTGTGTTTTCTTATGTGCTATATATATAGATGTTTTCTTTTCTCACCGTGCGATTTGTGGATATTCTAGGTGAGGAAGATCTGGCTACGAGTGGTATCTAGAATGTCAACGGTTGAATTGTCGGGATGCTCTGATATTGTGACATCGGGGCAAAGGATTTTTTAGAACATAGGTTTTTATTGTAAATGTTATTTTTGAAAATAATTTGAAAACTCTTGCGTTTCATTTTTGTTATTGTGGTTATTAAAGGATAATTTTTAAGATTCTCATGTGAACCCTTTTACCGAAATTGAAAAATTTATTTATAAGTTTTTATTATTACAATATATATGTTAGGGTAGTAAGGGTGTCACATTTAGTGGTATCAGAGCAGGTCGATCAAATCGACCATGAGTTATGAGTCTACTATGCTTGTTTGGTAGATAATTGATGGAATGATTGATTGTGGAATTTGTTGATATGTTAGTGTTATGATTGATTAAGTTTATTGTTTACTTATAGTATAATTGTTAACTTTTCTGGTGATCAGAAAAGTAATGGCAGGAGGTAGGAACGACCGTGCAATCGCTGATGCTTTGCAAGCGATGGCTCAGGCTCTTGGTAATATGAACGAACAACCAGAGGTAGATTGGCTGGAGAGATTCCAGCGAAATAATCCACCAAGCTTCCGTGGGGGTTATAATCCTGATGGAGCTACTGACTAGATTTTTGAAGTTGAAAAGATATTCCAAGCTATCGGATGTCCTTTGATACAGAAGGTGACTTTGGATGCCTTCATGCTTTCTGGAGAGGCTGGCATCTGGTGGCAAGGTGCTTTACAAAGAATGATAGCTGCAGGTACCCAAGTGAACTGGGAGAATTTCAAGCGGCTATTCTTGGAGAAATACTTTCCCCGAGATGTGAGACATAAGAAACATGTGGAATTCCTTGAATTGAAGCAAGGAGAAGATTCTGTGGCTGATTATGTGACTTAGTTTGAAGACTTGGTTAGATTCTGCCCTATGTATGATGGTGTGGGCAATAAGGAGGACAAATATGTGAAGTTTGTGAGTGGTCTTCGCCCTGAGATTAAACAAGTTTTCAATTATCAAGGGATTACTCACTATCACGAATTGGTAAACAAGTTCCGAGTATATGATGAGGATAACCGTGCTAGGGTAACTCATTATAAGAGTGGATGACCCATGAGGAATAATAACTTTGGGTCATCTAGTAAGGGTAAACCTTACACCAAGTTTGCCGGGAATTCGAGTTCTAAGGTGAATAATCAAGGTTCTGTGCAACAAAGAAGCCAAGTTCCCACGGCTAGCCAAACTTCTAGAGGAGGAAGTGTGGGTTCTGTTTCACACAACAACTGCTACAATTTTGGGAAGCCAGGTCATAGGGAATATGAATGTCCGTTGCCTAGAGAAATAACGTGTTTCAAATGTCAAGAGAAGGGACACAGAGCTCGTGATTGCCCCAAGAACAAGACAACAGAGGTTAGAGGGAGTGCTAGCAAACCTCGAGCGACAGGAAGGGTATTTGCCTTGAGTGGTGCTGAAGCTTCACAATCCAAAGACTTAATCCAGGGTATGTGTTTCATCAATGGAACTCCTCTAATTATTTTGTATGACTCTGGTGCGACTCACTCTTTTATATCACATGCGTGTGTGTCCAAATTAAAATTTCCTGTTTCTTCCTTGTCTTTTGAGTTAATAGTAAAGACACCAACTAGTGGTTCAGTGTCTACTTATGATGTCTGTTTAAAATGTCCTTTGATTATTGAGGGTAGAGATTTCATGGTTGACTTAATTTGTTTGCCTCTAAGTCAGCTAGATGTTATTCTGGGTATGGACTGGTTATCTTCCAATCATGTCCTTTTGAATTGTGCTGATAAATCTATTGTCTTCAGTGAGCCTGTTGAAAAAGTGAGTAAGGATTATTTGACTGCCAACCAAGTTAAGGTATCTTTACAAGAGGATGCTCAAGTGTACATGTTGTTAGCTTCTTTGAATTTTGAGAGTAATATTTTGGTGAATGAACTGCCTGTTGTATGTGACTTTTCAGATGTCTTCTCTGATGATATGTCTAGCTTACCACCTAGAAGAGAAGTAGAATTTTCCATAGACTTAGTACCAGGAGCAGGACCTATTTCTATTGCACCTTATAGGATGTCACCCGTAGAGTTAGTGGAGCTTAAGAAACAAATAGAAGACTTGTTAGAGAATGGGTTTGTGAGGCCTAGTGTATCACCTTGAGGAGCACCCGTACTATTAGTTAAGAAGAAGGATGGTAGTATGAGATTGTGTGTAGATTATCGCCAGTTGAACAAGGTGACCATTAAGAATAAATATCCATTGCCTAGGATAGATGATCTTATGGACTAGTTGGTGGGTGCTTGTGTATTTAGTAAAATTGATCTTAGATCGGGGTACCATCAGATTAGAGTTAAGGATGAGGATGTACCTAAGACAACATTTAGGACTCGTTATGGACACTATGAGTATCTAGTAATGCCTTTTGGTGTAACAAATGCTCCTACAATTTTTATGGATTACATTAACCGAATTTTTCATCCGTACTTGGATAAATTTGTAGTTGTCTTCATAGATGACATACTAGTTTATTCCAAGACTAGGAGAGGGCATGATTCCATTTGGGTTATAGTTGATAGGTTGACTAAGAGTGCACATTTCTTACCTATTAACATTAGGTATTCTCTTGAGAGATTGGCTAGACTATATATTGATGAGATTGTGAGATTGCATGGGATACCATCTAGTATAGTGTCAGACAGAGACCCTAGATTCACCTCTAGGTTTTGGGAGAGCCTACAACAAGCTTTGGGGACCCAACTTAGACTTAGTTCAGCTTACCATCCTCAAACTGATGGTCAGACTGAGAGGACTATTCAATCTTTAGAGGATTTACTTAGAGCCTGTGTGTTGGACCAAGGGGGTAGTTGGGATAGTCTTTTACCTTTGATAGAGTTTACCTATAATAATAGTTACCACTCCAGTATATGTATGACACCTTATGAAGCCTTGTATGGTAGGAGATGTAGGACCCCTTTGTGTTGGTGCGAGCCTGGTGATAATGTTATCTTAGGACCTAAGATTGTGCAACAAACCACTGATAAGGTTAGATTGATACAAGAGAGGATGAGGACAGCTCAGAGTAGACAGAAAATTTATGCTGACAGGAGAAGGAAGGACTTGGAATTTCAAGAAGGTGACCATGTGTTCTTGAAAGTCACTCCGTGGACTGGGGTTGGCAGGGCATTGAAATCCAGAAAACTTACTCCTCGATTTATTGGTCCTTTCCAAATTCTAAAAAGAGTCGGTAGTGTTGCCTACCAAATTGCTTTGCCTCCTAATCTGTCAAATCTCCATGACGTTTTCAGCATTTCCCAACTTCAGAAATACATCTATGATCCTTCGCATGTGATTGAGTCGGATCATCTTGAGGTTAAGGAGAACCTAACTGTGGAAGCTACCCCGGTGAGAGTCGAGGATTGAATGGTGAAGCAACTTAGGGAAAGGAAATTCCTTTGGTAAAAGTTATTTGGGGAGGAGCTACACCTGAAAGTGCTACTTGGGAGCTAGAGGAGAAGATGAAAGCTTCATATCCATTTTTATTTGCCACTCCCAAAAAGCACACCTCTCATTTCTGATTTCTTTTCTTCTGCTCTCTCTTCTTTCCTCTACTTTCTGCTTC
The DNA here is from genome assembly GCF_000230855.2 of Cajanus cajan. Lineage (NCBI taxonomy): Eukaryota > Viridiplantae > Streptophyta > Magnoliopsida > Fabales > Fabaceae > Cajanus > Cajanus cajan. The sequence goes on along the minus strand of NC_138520.1, from coordinate 14,559,688 downwards.
AGACCGAGGGAAACCCAGCGAGGGAAATTAACCAGATCTAGTGTAGATTAAGCTTCTACATATCTAGATTCAGCTTCTTCTTATCCAGGTACGGGGGAAAAGGGAATTATTTATATGTAGAGTTACATGAAGAAATTGGGTAGAGGAAGAACCCTAATTTTATAATTATTTATATTTGAAGAATTATTGGTCTTATTTGATTATGTATGTATTTAGGAACATGGATATATGATTAATTGGTAAAAATGATGCTCTGGGAGAGAAAACGAAATTATAGAAAAGTGCCTGTAAGTTAGGTTGTGAAAAGTTGGATGATTTCTGTTTGAGGAATGGATGATCCCATTAGATTCTGTATGTGATGAGGGTTATAAATATGCCAATAATTTGTAAGAATGATGATCTGGGAGAGAGAACGAAATTATAGAAAAGTGCCTGTAAGCTAAGTTTTGGAAAAATTAGAATATTTCTGTTTGAGAAATTAATGATCCCATTAGATTCTGTATGTGTTGAGGATTAGAAATACATATTTAATTTGTAAGAATGATGACCTGAGAGGAAGAACGAAACTGTAGAAAAGTGCCTGTGAGTTAGATTTTGGAATAATTGGAAATTTTATCGTTTATGTTAAGATTGTATTAAAATTGATTATTATATTAATTTATGAATATTATTGCTATATTACTTGATAAAAATTGATGACTTAGATGTGAATTGCTTGAGATGTGCGCATGGAATTGAATTATGAGATGTTGTGTGGAATGTGAATGAGATGTGATTGTGGTTCTTCACACCTATGACCAGGGGTGAGCACGGCCCGAGATTGTTACGTGAGTATCGTGACCTTGGTTAACATGTCAGGGGTGAGCACGACCCTAGGTTAGGGGTAACGTGACCTTGGCACAATGTTATATCAGGGGTGAGCACGGCTCTGGATTGTTACGTGGGTATCGTGACCTTGATTAACATGTCAGGGGTGAGCACGGCCCTGGGATAGGGATAACGTGACCTTGGCACAGTGTTATATCAGGGGTGACCACGGCCTGAGATTGTTAAATGGGTATCGTGACCTTGGTTAACATGTCAGGGGTGAGCACGACCCTGGGATAGGGATAACGTGACCTTGGCACAATGTTATATCAGGGGTGAGCACGACCTGAGATTGTTAAATGGGTAGCGTGACCTTGGCATAGTGTGAAGTGCAAGATTTGTGATGATTTGGGTGATTGAGAATTATGACGTGATGACGATGCATGATTGATTGAAATACGATATGTTGAAATATTTATGAATATTAAGTTATAATGAGATAATATATTGTGTTTTCTTATGTGCTATATATATAGATGTTTTCTTTTCTCACCGTGCGATTTGTGGATATTTTAGTTGAGGAAGATCTGGCTACGAGTGGTATCTAGAATGTCAACGGTTGAATTGTCGGGATGCTCTGATATTGTGACATCGGGGCAAAGGATTTTTTAGAACATATGTTTTTATTGTAAATGTTATTTTTGAAAATAATTTGAAAACTCTTGCATTTCATTTTTGTTATTGCGGTTATTGAAGGATAATTTTTAAGATTCTCATGTGAACCCTTTTACCAAAATTGAAAAATTTATTTATAAGTTTTTATTATTACAATATATATGTTGGGGTAGTAAGGGTGTCACGAAGAGTACCAAAGTACGAAGCGAAAATAATTCCCCCAACTTGCAAAAACCAACGAGGAGCAACAAAACAAATAAATGGCAGAAAATAATCACAAAGAGACACAAATATTTTTAACGTGGGAAAACCCTCTCAATGTGAGAAGTAAAAACCCATGGGCACAAGCCAGTCAATCAAGCTCCACTATGACCAAATTAGGGTACAAGAGAGTCTAATCAAATGCATAAACAAATGCTTACAACCAACCGATATATTAAAGCAACAAGGCTTTCCAACTGAAGAATAAAGAAGAAGAAACCTCAAATTAGAGAAACTGTACAAAATTGATTTCTCTAACCACAGACCTTTAATCCACGATCCCAACGGTCAAAACGAAGATCACTGTGCTAAGAATCTGTTATCAAATTTCCAGCCCGATCCAACGGTAAACAAAGTGGGGATCGCAATTTTACTGAAACTGCTCTGTGTGTGGGAACCAAATTTTTGCTCTCTTTCTCTATTCTTTCTCTCCCTGACGGCTGTGTAATTTTTCTTTCTCTCTTGTTCACCTTAAGAAACCCCTCTCCACTTGGTTTTTAAGTGAGTCAAAACTGGGCTTCTCAATTTTGGGTCTTTTCTCCACATAGGAAGGGAGCCCAATACCCAACAAATCTCCCCCTCACAACTATGTGGAGATAACTGCCAAACCGGCAATCTCACAGCAAACTTCAAATTTTCCTCTTGGCAATGTTTTAGTCATCATATCAGCACCATTATCATCAGTATGAATTTTAGCCAACTCCAACAGCTTAGCATCCAAAACATCACGTATCTAGTGATACCTTACATCAATATGTTTGGACCTAGAATGGAAAGTTGGATTCTTGCCAAGATGGATAACACTCTGACTATCAACAAATAAAGGGTATTTGTCCTGCACAAAATCAAGCTCCTGCAAGAATTTCTTCAACCATAGCAACTCCTTGCATGCTTCAGTAATAGCAATGAACTCTGCCTCTGTAGTAGATAATGTTACACACCTCTGTAACCTTGATTGCCACGCTACAACTCCCCCTGCAAAGTTAATCAAATAGCCCGAAGTGGACTTTCTAGAATCAACATCTCCAGCCATATCTGAGTTTGAGTAACCCACCAAAGTAGGCTTATCTCCTCCAAAACAAAGCCTTAAACCACTAGTACCATGAAGATACCTCAAAATCCATTTCACAGCATTCCAATGCTCTCTACTTGGATTTGATAAGAATCGACTTACTGTACCAACAACATATGCAACATCTGGTCTTGTACATACCATTGGATACATCAAACTACCCACTGCATATACATAAGGAACTTTACTCATATATGTCTTCTCAGCTTCATTTGAAGGACTCTGCTTAACACTCAATTTAAAATGAGCTGCAAGAGGAGTGCCTACTACTTTAGAATTTTCCATTTGGAATCTCTGTAATACCTTCTTAATGTAGTGCTCCTGTGATAGCCAAAGTTTCTTCTCTTTTATACTAATACCAAGAATCTTTTTAGCAGCTCCCAAGTCTTTCATGGCAAATGCCTCGCCCAGTTGCTTCTTTAACCTGTCAATCCTGGAAACATCTTTCTCAACAATAAGCATGTCATCAACATACAATAACAGGATAATAAAGTCATCATCAGAAAACTTTTTAACAAAGACACAATGATCCGAAGTAGTCTTCTTGTAGCCTTGCTCACACATAAAAGACTCAAACTTCTTATACCACTGTCTTGGAGCCTGCTTCAAACCATATAGGCTTTTTCTCAACCTACACACATGGTCTTCCTTGCCTTCAACAAGAAAACCATCGGGTTGTTTCATGTAAATCTCTTCCTCCAAATTACCATGAAGGAAAGCTGTCTTCACATCCATCTGCTCAACCTCTAAATCAAGAGTAGCAACTAAACTTAATACAGTTCTAATGGATGACATCTTCACCACAGGTGAGAAAATCTCATTGAAATCAACATCGTTTCTCTGTCTAAACCCTTTCACCACTAATCTGGCTTTGTACCTCGGAGATGTCGAATTACTTTCTTGTTTTACCCTGAAAATCCACCTGTTCTCTAAGGCCCTCTTGCCCTTAGGCAATTTTACCAAGTCATAAGTGTGATTATCATGCAAGGATTTCATCTCATCTTGCATTGCATCCAACCACCGTTGCTTTTTTTCACTTTCCAAAGCCTCTTCAAAACACTCAGGTTCACCTCCATCAGTCAAGGCTACATACTCATCAGAAGAATACCTGGAAGAAAATTGTCTCAACTTGTTGGACCTCCTAGGAGGGACTTGTGGTAATTCATGAGCATTATCAAGATCATCGTCATGTACCATATCATGTTCCTCTTGAGTATCATCAATTGGAACTTCTAATACATCTCCATTCTGTTGATCATCAACATCACCATGTTGCTCATCATTCGGAGCATCAGTCTCAACATTATCCAGATTGTGAATAGGCAACCGCATGGGATTACCATCAGTCAAATTATTATCTTTCTTGGGTGTAGTCTTCTCCACCTTGTTAATATCTTCAATGGTTTGGTCTTCCATGAGCTGCACATCATGACTTCTAACAAGCTTCTTTTCAACAGGATCATACAACCTGTAGCCAAATTCATCCTGACCATAACCAATAAAGATACATTGTCTTGTCTTCGTATCCAATTTGGATCTTTCATCCTTTGAAACATGAACAAATGCCTTACAACCGAAGACATGCAAGTAATCATAACTAGCATTTTTGCCAAACCAAATTTTGTCTGGCACCTCACTGTCAAGAATAACAATAGGAGTGAGATTAATAACATGCACCGCCGTATATAGTGCCTCACCCCAAAAATGCTTGGGTAATTTAGCATCTGAGAGCATACATCTCACCCTTTCAAGCAATGTCCTATTCATCCTCTCCGCTAAACCATTCAACTGAGGAGTTTTAGGAGGAGTCTTTTCATGTTTGATACCTTGCTGCTTGCAATAGACATCAAAGGGTCCATGGTACTCACCACCATTGTCAGTACGAATGCATTTCAGCTTCTTGCCTGACTGCCTCTCAACCAAAGCATGAAATTCTTTGAACTTTTCAAGCACTTGGTCCTTCCTCTGCAACGCATAGACCCATAGCTTCCTGGAACAATCATCAATAAAAGTAACAAAGTAAAGTGCACGACTAAATGACTTTACCTTCAATGGGCCACAAACATCAGAATGCACCAATTCAAGCAACTCTGACTTCCTTGAGGGATGATGCTTATTAAAAGATACTCTGGTTTGTTTACCAGCCATGCAATGAGAACATTTCTCCAACTTTGCACTTTTCAATCCCAAAAACACATTCTTTTTAGCCAAGCAATTAAGCCCCTTTTCACTGATATGACCAAGCGTTCGGTGCCACAAAGATGCCTCCATATACATAGCATTCACACTGTCCTTAGCAACCAAAGCTTTAGTCCAATATAATTTAGAATTTTTTCTCTCGTCTAGCCACAACCAAGTTACCTTTAGCGAGTTTCCACTTTCCAGAACCAAAGTGGTTATCATAACCACCATCGTCAAGCATCTGCACAGAGATCAAATTAAAACGAACATCAGGAGCATGTTTGACTCCTCTAAGCAACAACTGCATTCCCATGTTGGTTTGCAGGCAAACATCACCAACACCAATCACTTTAGACACACTATCATTACCCATCTTCAACACTCCAAAATCACCAGAAGTGTAAGATGTGAAGAACTCATTCCTTGGTGTAACATGCAATGTAGCACCACTATCAACAATCCACATGCTCTCATCTGATACCTGAGAATAACAAGATCACCACAAGTAGCAGTAGCAACACGATCATCATCATGATCGTTCTCTTTCTTCTTACCTTTCTTGCCTTTGTTCTCCTTTTTCCATAGAAAACAATTCTTTTGGATATGCCCAGGTTTATTACAATAATAACACTCTACATTCTTGTATCTTGACTTGGACTTGCTCCTGCTCTTCTCTCTACTACCCTTCAGTTCTCTTTTCTGACTTCTCTCCCTATTTTTTGCGATAAGTACCTCATACTGAGATGAAGAACCCTGTGCCTTCCTTCTCATCTCTTCATTAAGAGCACCACTCTTTGCCGCTAGCAAAGAAACAACACAATTAGGGGTCGAGTTGGTAATAGAAACCTCAAATGTCTCCCAAGACTCAAGTAAAGTATTCAGTAGCCATAGTCCCAAAACTTCATCGTCAAATTTGATACCCATTCCGGATAGCTGATCTAGGAGCCCTTGAAATTCATTCAAGTGATCTGAAATGGAAGAACTCTCCCTGTACCTCAAATTCATCAGACAATTCAACAAATATAATTTATTATTCCCTGATTTAGAAGCATACAAGGACTCAATCTTCTCCCGTAAAGCTCTAGCATGTGTCTCATTTTGAATGTGATTATAAACATTGTCTTCTACAAATTACCGAATAAAACCACAAACCTGTTGGTGCTCAAAGTCCCATTCTTCTTCAAACATAGAATTCGACTTTTGAGTAGCAAAGACAGGAAGATGCATTTTCTTCAAAAATAGCAAGTCTTTCATCTTGCCCTTCCACAAATGATAATTTGTACCATTCAAAGGAACCATTTTTGTATTTGCCTCCATCATTTAAGCAAGTAAATATAGCCCCAAACCAAAGAGCTCTGATGCCACTATGATAAGGGAAACAATAACAAAATAATCAAGAGTACCAAAGTACGCAACGGAAATAATTCCCCCAACTTGCAAAAACCAACGAGGAGAAAAAAAAATGGCAGAAAATAATCACAAAGAGACACAAATATTTTTAACGTGGGAAAACCCTCTCAATGTGAGAAGTAAAAACCCACGGGCACAAGCCAGTCAATCAAGCTCCACTATGATCAAATTAGGGTACAAGAGAGTCTAATCAAATGCATAAACAAATGCTTACAACCAACCGATATATTAAAGCAACAAGGCTTTCCAACAGAAGAATAAAGAAGAAGAAACCTCAAATTAGAGCAACTGTATGAAATTGATTTCTCTAACCACAGACCTCGAATCCACGATCCCAACGGTCAAAACGAAGATCACTGTGTTAAAAACCTGCTGTCAAATTTCCAGCCCGATCAACGGTAAACGAAGTGAGGATCACAATTTTACTGAAACTGCTCTGTGTGTGGGAACCAAATTTTTGCTCTCTTTCTCTCTTCTTTCTCTCCCTGACGGCTGTGTAATTTTTCTTTCTTTCTTGTTCACCTTAAGAAACCCCTCTCCACTTGGTTTTTAAGTGAGACAAAATTGGGCTTCTCAATTTTGGGCCTTTTCTCCACATAGGAAGGGAGCCCAATGCCCAACAGTTGCCTATACTTAACCTAAAGATAACAGGTCATACGTTGTGGTTTGGTAGGTTTAAGCTACTTAGAGTATACAATAAGTTGTAGGAGATCCCTTAAGTTGAAAATGTGTGATGATGCATAACTTGATAAGTTGTTAAGTTGTGAAAGTTGTAAGTTGTTAAAATTGGCATGATGTTCTTAAGTTGTAAAGTTGATTTGTTGTTAAGTTGTTAATGTTGTTTGAAGTTGATTATTTCTTATATGATATGTTATTTTCTTTCACAAGCTTACATTTTCCTTTTCAAGTGTTGAACTGTTATGACCATACTTGTGAGAGAGTAGGTCAAGATTAGACTAGAGGGCGAACACTATTGGATGACCATGCTAGAGATAACACTTTTCTTTTGTTAGAATTGTTCTAATACAACATGTGTATAAAGATGCTTGACCGAGACTAGGGTTTATGCTTTCAATACTAATGTATTAGATGTATATGTATATATGTAATGGGATTGTTTGTAACCCGTAAGGGATTTATGTTCTCAATTTAAGATTGGCAAGGAATGTTTTATGTTTTTTGTATCCCATACAAATAATTGTTGCATGAATATTGATATATTTTTTACATGATAATCCTGGGCTAGGAGATGTTTATGTTTTTTTGCTACATCGTAGTTGTATCATATCAAGTGTAGTGATTTGACGGGTCATTACATAATTTATGCTTCATATTGAAAGCTTTGGTTATGACTTTAGAATTTCTATATTAAGTTGTTTTCCTTAATTTCTTTTGAGAACTTATAAAGGCGGTTTTACCTAGGTTCTTTTTTCCAAAACTCACTTCTATTAATAAAAGTGAATGAAGTTTTATTCAATTAAATAAGTGATGTGAAACCTTTTACCTTGTGTGCAAAAATTCTTTTAATTTAAAAAAGGAACTCATTTTCTTAGTCTCATTGTATGAAAATGATTTGGGATAGAAAGGTGTTACACCAAATATCTTTGGTAGATGCACATTGTGACACACAAAAGAATTCATTTATAGTTAATGCATATATTAATATGTTATTTGCTTTCAAGTGAAACTGTATTTCTTTTTCTTTTCATCTTTAGTCCAACCAATCCAATTTTTTAACAACTATTTTACCTTTTACTTCATGCACTATAATAAATAAACCATTTTTAATTGCACCCTATATAGTTTTATCTATTGATTCTATAAAGATTTTCAATTTTCCAATAGATAAAATTTTCTTCATGTAAAATCAAGGGACAATTGAAAGAAAGTTAGAAACACATTCACCATAAGGTAAACTACTTCCAACTATTTTTAAAGAAAAACTTGAAAGACTATTGAGACCAATTTTAGATAGGGGTGGACAAAATGAACTACACTCAATTAAACTATTCAAAACTTCATTGAACCAAAAAATAGTTCACCTAAACTGAACTAAACTAAAAATTAGTTTAGGTGAACTGAAATAAACTATTTTTTGCTTTACCAAACTGCACTGAATTGTAATATGAACTAAACTAAACTATTATGTACTATAATCTATTTTTGAACTGCACTATTTCTGAACTAAACTATTTATGAACTATTTTCGAACTATGTTGAACTTTTTTTTAAAACCTTAAAAAAAGGAATGAACACCCAATGTTAAATTTGTCTATGCTTACCACTTTTTCAATAAGCTTTCTCAATATATATAAAAAAATATCAATAGTCTAAATGATAACAACAAATTAAAATAAATAAATATAAAAGATATATGTGGTCATAACAAGTAAGCATGTTTGAAGACAATCATTTTTCTTAATCACTCAGTTCAGTTTTTAATCTCTAAACACGTTCTTGTGTCAAAAAAGTCATATAACTTCAACAGTTTGAAGAAAAACTTGTTAAACCTACTTGTGGTTTGTTTTGCATAGCTTTATTATAAAAGAGAGAGCACCCCAATCACACTTTTCAAGTGCTGATCATGTGTTTGGCAGGCATCAGATGAAATTGTGTAGCAAAATTAAATGTTAGCACCTCACAAAGATAAAGTAAAGTGAATATTAGACAAAAGAGTCTGAGATCAAGCAGAACCAAGGGAAGAAAAGAAAAACATGAAAGAGAAAGAAAAAAAACTAAACTAACCTTTTTCGGCATGTGGGAAATGGCTTGTCTCTATTAGTCTCCATGGTTAAAATTCTTCAAACTAAGGTGTTGTACTAGGTGTTGAACAATAATAGGTGCATGCATATAATATAAGATTTCGTATTCAGAGGGGGGAAATAATTATGTGACAATAAGAGGGGAAAAAAGTGCATTAAATCATAAAAGATTGAGAAATAGACTAATTAGAGTATGTAGTGAACTTATTTTGAATGTTATGGCTAATGGATTCATGAAATTAGTTTGTGTATTTAGAAAATAAAGGTACAACTAGTACCATGGAACATATCATTATATATTATGCTCAAATATAATATAAATCAGTTAAACCCTTTAAACCTTATAGTACTTGTGGTCTAGTCAATAATAAATAAGAAAAATGATACTTAATATATATGCTTCCCAAATGACAGTAAGGTTGAATCTTGTCATGAAGAGCATGTTTTTGGTTCTTTATTAAATCAAAAACCTTCACAAATGATAGATTACTATGTCCATACCAAACAATCAAATATTTTATGACTTTAGTAAGTAATAATTAATCATATAACTAAGTAAACAAGAAGGATTTGTCTCTACTCAAGAATATAGGTTCTCTCATAAATAGCAAAATCAAAAAATTATTACATCTTCAAATATAAGTTGTATCATAAAATACAACTTATCAAGCATATCTTCAAATTCATCTTCAATCATCCAAATGAATAACACTTGAAGGTCCTATTTTATCTTGAGATGTTATCTCTACAAAAAATAAAATATTCCATCATTTTTTAAACTTAAAATGTAAACTAAAAAATATATAGACTTTTAATATAAACTCCCCTTGCTCAAATTTATTAACCTCTTTAAGATCCTCATCAACAAGTATAAAGAAAGGTGTTCCTTTCAACCAATTTTGTGTGCAAACAAGTACTTATACTATTTTAGGCATTAGGCAACTATGATAAGGACTAACCACCCTTTCTCCTATGCTAAATGCACATTCTAATGCTATGGTAAAGATGGGAATGGCTAACACCTCCCAAGCCATGTTCACAAGGATAGAAAATCTAGTTGAGTTGACTTTCTATCACTTTAAAACATCAAGCTCAACTGACTTTGTAAAAGGTTCAAGATCTTCTCTCATATATTTATCAAGCTTTGATATATAATCAAATCTACGTCTAATAGCTCTTAGGTAGAAATTCATGCCATGAGGATCATCATCTTCATCATCTAGTTGTGATTCTTGTTGGCTACTTTGAGAACCTTCCTCAACAACTTGATATTTGTTAAGTCAAAAGACGATCTTGGATCCCTTGAACTTAGAGTTTTAATGCTAACAAACAGAATATTTTCATAAAGAGAAATTATCCTCAAAATAATATTTGAGAAATATATTTGAAAACACTTATCAAATGAAGTGTAAGACACAGATCGTCTATAAGATATTGTAAACTTGACAAAACATACAATTTATCTCATATACATTAAATGTTTATTATTTAATGAGGCTAATAACAAAGCCTCTTGCATGCTTCATTCCTTAATAGATTGAAGTAGAAGATCATCTCAGAACTCACAAATCTATTAAAGAGAACAAGATCATACTTTTTGTCAAAACCAAGGACAAAAATCCCTAAAATCACAAAAAAAAAGCAAATAAAGTCATTGTTACTGCTGCGTTGCATTGACATTACTTATACAAGCTCTATTTGATATGAAAAGATGATAAGTAACCTTCTTAATTAAATAGGAGGTACCATTTGGTGAAATACAATTAATGCTTGCATTAATTAAGTCGAATGGTCACCTACCATCATAAGGAAAGACAATGATTGTGAGCTAGACTCAAAGTGTTGCAACGACCTTTTTCTCCAAACTATTATATAAGAAGATTCAAAGTTCAAGAAAGAGAGATTGATCATATAAGAGATATTTTTACATAAAAGATACATCTTTATACAAAAACATGCTCTCTATAAATTTATTTTTTCTTATAAATTTTCATTGCTCTGTACTAGTTATATAACATTTAAGTGAGACAAACACAAGACTTAAGTAACCTTCATAACCATTATTTTAAGGTTGAGCTTGGAGAGGCTTATTTTCAAAAGAATACTTGTTTTGAGACTGAAGAGACATGTTTGAAAAATAATACTTGTTTTGAGCTTAGAGAGATTTGACTGTAAAAGAATACTTGGTTGTTAAGCTTGAAGGAACTTATTGTTAAAATAATACTTGGATAGTTGCTTGAAGATACAAGTCAAAAAATATTTAGGGTTGAGCTAGAAGTGGCTTGTTGAAAGAATACTTGTATCATTGTTTAAAGATAGTGAAACTCAATCTAGTTAGATTAAGAATTAGGTGTAGTCTCGGTGGTTGAGACAAACTAGTATAAAAATACCCAAAGTTCCATTTGATTGCCCATTGTACTCCATCTGATTAGAGTTACTACTTCACTACGAAAAAACATGTGAGTTTTATATACACACTTTTCAACCCCCTCAAGTGTTTATCTTTTCTCCGCAATATTATTCATAAAGTTCTTTCAAAGTTGACAACAATTTTGATTTTAATTGATTAGCCATAACAGATTCAAATATATAGTCAATAAAGTAATTAACAAAATCCAACTTACTCCTACGATTAAGCACAACAACAATCAATAATAAGATATTAATTTCATTAGGGTTTCTCCAATATTTTTCATGCTTACCCTTCATCCTCAATGCCATTATCCTTATGCTCACATCACTACTCTTAGAATATTGTTGAATATTTTTACCAATTCCAACCACCTTTTTCATGTACATATGATTGATGACATAAGAAGAATTATAAATGCGCATGGTAGAGTCATATAACATCTTTAAAAATGGTAGAACTAACCTCACATATTCCCAACCCTTTTCTAATGGCACACTACCATTACCTTTGGCCATTTTTTCAACACCAAATTTCTTATCTTGCCTATCTAGCAAGACAAAAGCATCTTTATACTTCAAGCTTGCCTCTAACATTAAGTAAGTTTAATTCCATTTGGTTTTAACATCAAGGCAAACAAAACCTTTGTAAGAAATTTCCTTTAGCTCAACACAAGCCTTAAATCTAGCAAGTCTAGTTGGAGAAGACTTCACATATTTAACTACATTTTGAATTTTCAAAATTGAAACTTTGATCTCTTTTAAACCATCCTTCACAATCAAGCTTAATATATGTTCACAACAACACATATGGACATGTTCTCCCTTTAAGACAAGACAATTCCATGATAACATTCTCCTTTTAAGGTATTGGACCCCAACATCGTTTGTTGTAGCATTATCGACAATGATACTAAGGACTCGCTTCAACTCCCAATTAGTCAAATAAGCCTTAACATATTTAGCAATGAGTTCTCTTGAATGTTGAGTTGTTTGAGAAAAAATCAAAATTTTCTTTTGACGTTTCTAGTCATTATCAATAAAGTGTGCTATCAAACTCATGTAGTTTAGATTTTAGATTAAAGTCCATGCATTTGTAACTGAACAAACCCTCCTGCACAGCTTTGATAGAAAAAATTTCTTCATTTTTTTCTCTTCATAGAGTTCCTACATTTCATGCCTAGATGTAGTGCGGGATGTGACTTCAAATTGTGGCTGCAAAGACCATGTAAAGTCTTTGAAGTCATCATTTTCCACAAATCAAAAAGGAAGCTCGGACTTTACAAACATCTTCACCAACTTCATTCAAGATGCCTATGGGTCAAATTTAGAAATAATTGGCAAAAGGCCAACACTATCCCCTTCTGTAGTTAATGATGAGAGTTTTTGCCTTTTGAGTGTTTCTCTATGAAGATTTTCTTTGCATCTCATTATATGATTCCTCATACCCCTTATCCCAACCAAATATTTAATTAAATATGCATATTATATACATTTGGCCTTTTTTCCAAAACAAAGTTTTTGTTTAGTAAAATGTTTCCACACATTTGACCGAACTTTACTATATCCAATCAATGATCAATCTATAAAAGAAATATTTTAAAATAAATTGTTCTTAATAATTTTAATGAATTACCAAACAAGGTATTAATTATTATTGTTAGTATCATGAAATAAATTACATTTTTGAGATTGAAATAAACTACACATGTGATATAATTACTAAGCAATGAGAAATATAGACATATGTAGTACCATTTTTTAACTTATATTACTAAGTTTCTTGAGGAAGGTTATCTAATTAGAGTGATATGTAAAAGGAACAATGAAAGAAATAATAAATTTGAAAAGAGTAAGGAAAAATAAGTAAAGAAAATTGCAAATAAAACCCATTATAATATTATATAATTAATTTTAGAATATATTTTTGGTATGTGTATAAAAAAAGATAAAAGTAAGTGATAAAACACACTATTTTGAACACACATTATTTATTGAGTTTAAATTTATTAAAAAATAAAAAAATTGATAAATTTCACATCCTATTTAATAATTCTCTTTTCTATTATTATAATTTTAAATAAATTATAATCAATAAAAAAAATGTATTATTAGCACTCTTTTATGTGCACACTTATATATAACTATAATATAAAGTATATAAATATTTATATATCACCATATGCTACCCATCAATTATATTTATATATAATCGATTATGTACACGTGATTGGTAATATATATATAATTTTATATTTTATATTTTAAAAATAAATAATTTAAAATATAAACAATAAATATAATTATTATAATAAATAAAAAAACTAATAAAAATATTCAATAAATTAATTTTTAATTCAATATAAATTAATTACAATTTATTTTCTTATCACTTCTATTTTATTCCTTTATAAAACAATCTCAACTCTCACTTTTCTTTTTTATATCTATTTTTCTTCTCTTCACTTTTCCCCCCCTATTTCTTTCCTCTTCCAATTTCTACCTTAAAGAATTGTTATTTTAAAAACTAGAAACAATTTTCTTTAATTTTAAACTAACAAACCCTTTCTTAATTTTAAAGCCTATTATTGCCTACCAAAATAATTATTTAATCTACTTTTTTTTAATACAATTTCAGAACTTTGTTCATTTGGATTAAAAAAAACTAAAACGACAAATAAACAGAGTCGTTTCACTCATTTCCCTTGTCTAATGCACCAAGAAGTAGACCCCACTCGTTGCCGCATTTGTACGGCATCTCCGGCCAAAGCCAAAGTAAAAAAAAAGAAGAGAAAAGGCAGCAAAACGCACTGTAACAGCTTCACCCGAAGAAGACCAAGCGCATCATGGACAGCAGAAACGTCGTCGTTTGCGACAACGGAACCGGGGTACTTCTCTTCTCTCTCGAATCTTCGCATTGCAACGGATCTCGCAGAATCCACACTCTTAAAATTTCCTATGCCATTATTATTATTATTATTATTATTGTTAACATTGTTTTGTTTTCATGTAAATGCAGTATGTGAAGTGTGGTTTTGCGGGGGAGAATTTCCCCACATCGGTTTTCCCATGCGTGGTGGGAAGACCAATGCTCCGTTACGAAGAATCACTCACTGAGCAAGAGCTTAAGGTATTCCAATCCCAATCTTTCACTATGAATCCATATTGTGAGAGGTGTTTGTTATTATTATCGTTATTATTATGATGATGTTTATGATTATCGTATATAATTGGATTGGTTCTCTCATCTGTGTTGTGTTGTATTTAGGATATTGTTGTTGGCGAAGGGTGTGCAGATTTGCGGCATCAGCTTGATATATCTTATCCTGTGAACAACGGCATCGTGCAAAACTGGGATGACATGTGTCACGTGTGGGATCATGCGTTTTACAATGAATTGAAGGTGGTTTTCTGGTTCTTAATTCTGAATGTACTTTCAGGTTTCAACTATTGTTGTTTTGTCTGCTGCTAAATTGGTTCTTTTTGACAGATTGATCCTCCGGACTGTAAGATTCTACTCACCGATCCGCCTCTTAATCCTTCCAAGAATCGCGAAAAAATGGTTGGTATACTGATTCCGTTGCCTTATGTTTAATTGGAGTTCACTAACATTGTAGGCGTTTTTTTTACACTGATATCCAATTATAGATTGCTTTATATGGTAAGATTGTTGACTTTTGTAATAATTACTTTACAAATTGTATCTAAAGGTGATTTCTAATTTGTTGATATGTAGTATGAAAATTAAACTCTTAAGTATTTTTAATATTATTGGTTTTTGTGATTTGGCCTGGCAGGTTGAGACAATGTTTGAGAAGTACAATTTTGCTGGAGTGTTTATCCAAATCCAAGCTGTTCTAACATTATATGCTCAAGGTGCTTATAGAGATGAGTGAAGGTTGATGTTTTGTTTTTCTTTGTTATCTAAACCTAATTGTAGTTTACTCCCTGTAACTATTATTTCCTATTTCAGGAACATATGGACTCATTACAACATATAATTATTTAGAAACTGTAGTTGTTTTATACTGTTATAGTTTTATACACTATATTCGGTGAAATTATATGTCAAAATTTGCAAGGAATTTTTTGTGAAATTGGGAGTTTCCTTCATCAATATGTGTTCTCTGGAAAACGTGCTCTTCTTCACTAATATATACTCTCTTTATGCCTTCTTTCAGTTTGCTCTTTAACATTTCTTTACTTGTCACAGGTTTGCTCACTGGATTAGTTATTGACTCAGGTGATGGTGTCACTCATGTGGTAATTAATTTGCTTCTATGCTACTTAACTATTTTGCTGATCCTTATAACGACAATAGGTTTTATGTCTTATTTGTCAAACTATTTTATTATTATTTCTTTGTACATTGCCTTTAATATAGTCAATTTTTACTTCATGTCAGTTATATATGGATGTTATGATGTCAAACCCAATTAGCTTATGCTCTTGTTGATTGTCATAACAAATCCTAGATGAATTGGGTACAGTAACTAAATCAAACACCTGACAAAATCATGTATCTTTCTAAATAATATTGTATCTTATTCTTAACAAGAAATCAAATATTGATACAGAAATGCTATGTTGTGACAGTCTCTATTGCAAAGTTGGTTCTGGATGAGCTTGCTGGATGCAAAACTGTTAGATGCTCATCAGATAATTACCATTCTTGCATTTATGTGGAAATCATATTTGCCTTCTTTCAATCCAGTGCATGAACTTCATCATTAATTTATTTAGCTTTGTTCATATTTATGATTTGGATTGCTAATTTATTAGTTATCAGTATCAATATATAATATATTTTATAAAATAACTTATTCGATGAAAGCTTTAAATTCCATGGTGGATTTGTGAGCTTGTCCTTTAAGTAATTTTGGAAGAGTGTTAAAATTTAACATATTTTTACACTAGTGTTAGTTGATTTGAATACTAAATATATGTATATTGATGTTATAACGAAGAATTTGTTGAAAAAAATCTAAATTAGAATCAGTATTACACCAATAAATAACATTTTCTGGTAATCATCATTTCTTGAAATCTACCATTGATAGAAACTAGAAAGCTTATACCATGTGTATCATTCTCGTATTAGACAATAGATTCCAATCTTCCAAGAGGCAGAATTCCCCTGGAATTACAATTGTAATCAAAAGTCAGTGCTAAGAGACCGCCAAAATAAGTATAATCAAGTACTCTTGATGGCAATCTTGTTCAGGCCTCAGTCTACCAGAAATCTTTCTCCAATTTCTCTTTACCCGTATCCCCTCAAGCTCATTAGTGTAAACTTTGTTTTCCCATTTTCCCCAATGACCCCGTAAATCATACTGATTAAACTGGATCATCAGATTGCAAGAAAATGAAAGAAACTCTATTTAGATACAAAGCATCCAAGCCATACACTAGTTTTGTCGACTGATTTTGACCCTATTTATATATAGGGTTAAAGTTACTGCTAAGACTGAGGTACATTTGAATGGATTCCCCAAATTGTAATGTGCATTTTGACTAAGGATTGTTAGGGTTGAGGATCTTATTCTATACAGGTCCAACAACTGAGCAAGTAGGGCTTGCCTCACAATTCACAATTCTCAAAATGGCCATCTTTGATGCTGTTGCATCGTATGTGTGTGTTGGTCAATGAATTTATACAAGTGTTAATGTATCATGTCCCAACACATCCTCAATGGTTTTTTGCAGTTTGGAAATAATTTAAGATTAATGCAGAGAACTTAAATCAGTTCTTTAAGAGAAAATTATGACTCTCCCCATGGAATTTTCTTGAAGCAAGATTGAAAGGTTGAAATCTGAAGAATAAAAAAATTTCTCCTGAGCAATGAGTTGAAAAATATCCATTATGCCCCTCTATCTTTCATTTTCATCAGAATCAATTTGTGTGGAAGGATCACCATTGTTTCACCAACAGCCATGGTTGCTCTGTCTGCAAGGATTCACTAACCACCACCTGCAAACTGGCATCTGACGGCTCCAGTGGTGGTAGAGGTATAAGTGGGTATTGCATAATATAAATTTCAGTAGACGCGGTCTTCAACTTTTGACCTGGCAGTTCTGACAATGAAATTTTGGTCAGCATGCAAAAAACCCAAAGCTCCATCATCATTGAATACCTATATCCCTCTATGACCAACCTAAGGTTGGTTGGTCTTGGTATCAGTTGTGAGGATTGAGGAATGACTTGGATGAAACCCAATATGCTACAATTCCTTGCTTCTCCATTGTGCCCTTGTCATGACCCTTTTCTTCCTACTTTTCGACCTCTTCTTTTCTACCTAGAAGATTTTCAAAACCTAAATCTTTTGTTTTGTTTTTCCCCCATTCTTCCCCTGTTGTACACCCCAAACAGGCAAAATCTTGTTCTTTCATCACCTTCACATGTGACCCACTCACATCTAACAGAAGGGTTGTGTCTTTTACTGTTTTTGCTTCATCATTTTTGGTTTCTTCTCCACCACAAAGGGTGTGGTTCTTGATTATTGAACCTTTACTTCTACTTTCTAATTTCAAGAATTGCAATGGATCACCATCACACTCAAAATTGCTAACCTTTGAACCAATACCCCCTTCTTTGCTTCCATCAAAGGGGGGTTAACTCTACTTCATTTTTCCAAGAATGTGTCAGGTCACCACCATATTCTGACTTACTACTGCCTTTGGAGTTTTCTACATTTTTCTTGAATCTATCCAGAACTGGGTTGCTAGTCCCATTGTCTTCTGTCAAGCCTTGTTTTTGCTATAGGTGATCAAGATTCTCTTGAAGCTTATTCTTTTCCCTAGTTGTGCTGTGATCTCATTAACAAGTTTCTTGATCTCTAAAACCCCATCAAGTCTCTACTTAATCTCAGATTTTCTGCCACCGCAATTCTAGACTTTCTTTTTCCCTTCTCTTTTCTTGCTTCAAGAATCTTCTAATCAAAGATGTGGAGAATGGCTCCCAGTTTGAATCTAGGTTCTTTTGGCTCCAAAAGTAGAACCAATGCTTTGCCACCCCCTCCATGCTTATGAAAGCATATTACAACTTATAGAAAGAAGGAATTTCTTGTACCTAAAAGAATTTCTCAGCCCTAGCAATCCACCCCAATAGGTCAGGACCCACAAAGACTGGCAGCTTCCCTTTGGCCCAAATATGTGCTTCCTCCATCTCTGGTAACACTAGCTCTCCCTTGAAGATTCGGCAGGTCAGAACAATTTGTTAGGAACCAAGAATTGAAATGAGAAAGAATAGAAGAAGGATTTTATTTCTGGACTGCAAAAAAAAAAAAATATAGGAGAGGTAACTCTCCTCCAAGGGTTTCCCCTTCACAAGGGATTTTTGTTTTCTACTTTCACAAAGAGCTAAAGCTCAATTTACAAATGTAAAGATATGAATCAATTCCCTCCCCTACAGTCATCCTATTTATTTGTCACTGATTCATTGTTACAAACTAATATTCTAACTAACTCCTACTTCCCAAAGTCCTAGCAGAACTGGTGAAATGTTGTGACTTGTGATTCATTGTTTCTATTTTTTATTGAGAAATGGGACCCTCTTGTCTATTTTATTTTTCTGAATGATACACTAATCGATCATCAATCATGAACACAAGCATCTGACCCATGGTTTAAGAGAGCAAAAAGAGGTTAACAAGTTCAGTATTTTGCCGTTGTTATGATACCATTTTTTTTAAAGTATACAATCCAAAACTGTTAATAATGAATGTTTTATCCAGGTTCCAGTTGTTGATGGTTATTCTTTCCCCCATCTAACTAAACGAATGAATGTTGCTGGTCGACATATAACCTCCTATCTTGTTGATTTGCTTTCAAGGAGGGGGTAAGGGCTAATTCATTTCATTTCAGTTGTAATATCAGTGTGATGAAAACATGACTCTTATCTAGTGCATCAATTCTAACTGGAACACAATTTTCTTTCCTTTAAGGTATGCATTAAATAGGACTGCTGATTTTGAGACTGTTAGGGAAATCAAAGAGAAGCTATGCTATATAAGGTTCGCTACAAATCTCAAGCTACAATTGATTTCCTGTGTCCTGTAATCTTTCCTTAGTAGGTACATCTATTTTCCTGCAGTTATGACTATAAGAGGGAATATCAGTTGGGACTTGAAACCACTATCCTTGTTAAGAACTATACTGTAAGTTGATATCTTGAAATCTTTGTGACTTGTTTTGTGTAAATAGTTATTCATTTGATTGGAAATTCTGGTTAAAATGGCTTGCCTGAAGATAGGGGGACAGGAGGCTCATATTCTGCTGATTCTTTTATATGTTTTTAATGTATTTCTTTTCATATGTTTTTCAAGATTCTCTGTAACTGCATTTATACTTTTTGTGCCTTAATGAATGCATGTAATATGCAGTATTTATTATTATTATTATTATTATTATTGTTATTGTTATTATTATTATTATTATTATTATTATTATTATTATTATTATTATTATTATTATTATTGTCCACTCACTTGTAGTGCATTTGGTTTAAAGGGAGGAAGGGAGGGTTCCCTTGTTTGTTTTGGTTGGTTGGTCCACAAGAGTATTGGAGGGGAGAGTAAATATGAGTAATATACTGTTAAACCTTATAAGCATTAAGGAAGGGGATCAGAGGTAAAATAAAATCTTAATGCAATTCACCCAGCATAGCCAAAACATTATAAACCACTTTTGCTTGCCTTCATATCCCCCTAATATTGGATATTAATTTTTGAGCTGGGAGAGAAATTGTTAAAGTTAAATTGTGAAAACTGTTATTATTGATTCAAAGAAATGATAATATACGAGATAGAAATATATTTGTACATAACAGCAAACTAGCTAAGGCCCAAGTGCCCACAGCGAACAACTAAGTCCCAAGACCCAACAAACTAAAACCTACAGGGAAAAGGAGGAATACAAAATATAAAGAAAACAGTGACTTGGTTATACTCGTACATTGAAGGGGAGGCTAAAATAGAAAGGGAGAGTTTTGGCCTCCTCATATCCCCTTTCCTTCCTTCTAAATTTCTGAACTAACAAGGTAAGATTAAAAAAATCCTTCCTCTCCTAAGTTCATGTGTGCACAAGGTAATTGTCATTAATATTGTTAGAATATATGAATATATATAATATTATCTTGGTTTTAGAATCTTAGATTGTCCTTTAGGATTAGTCACTTTCCCTAGATCCTCATTATCTCTTAGGATTGGTTACCATATTTTCTTATCTTATGACTTGTTTCCTATTTAGTTAGGATTATGATTAGTATAATTAAGGGTTAGTGCTCTCGGTTTTATGTTACATCATCACATTGTAATACATCACACCATATCAAGTCAATATCATTCTAATAATAGTCTTTTGTCCTTTTCTTCCCTCTATACGTATTGATTTTACCCTTTATGCATTAGCTTCCAGATGGAAGGGTCATTAAAGTAGGCACTGAAAGGTTCCAGGCACCAGAGGCTCTTTTCACTCCGGTAGGTACTTGGTGCCCATTTGACTTGTGTTTTCAACTGTTAAAGTCATGTAGTTAAATGTTTTCATTTTCTCTCTTTGGAAGACGACTCTTCAAAGTTCAAATCCCATCAGTCATTGCGACACAAAAGAAATCTTTTTTTTTGAAACATAACTATAGTATTTCCATGATGTGCCCGTGTAACTCTAGCTAAATTACTCGGTGTATAATTTGCTGGCTTATGATTGGATAGCTTTTCCCCCCTTTCACAGGAACTTATAGATGTAGAAGGTGATGGAATGGCTGACATGGTATTTCGCTGCATTCAGGAAATGGATATTGACAACCGGATGATGGTATGCTACTCCATTTGAATCTATATTCCCTAATATCTCTTCCTTAGTAAAAAAAATGTTGATATCAGTTATCAGTTCATGACTAAATTGCATTGTCATTTGCCACCTGTCCAAATAACTATCATTAAAATATTCCTGTAATTGAAGAAATTATATTTATGGATGAACCACTGCATCTCTAGAGGGTCTTTCCCTTTCTAAAATTTGCACAGAGCACTCCTGCCACTGCTATTGTATTTTGAAATTGTCATGCATTTTATTTATGTTGTGAAGTTTTGTCTTGTAGCTATATCAACACATAGTTTTAAGCGGAGGGAGCACCATGTATCCTGGATTGCCAAGCCGGTAGTTTGTTATTTCTCCTTTACTTTGGCTCTAATTGTCCTTAATCTTTTGTGTTGCTGAATTTTTTAGTTATTATTATATCATACATGTGTTCACACATGTATCAGATGAATCTTATCTCAACCCTTCAGTTTCTTTTTCTGTTAGATCCATGGTACTGTTAATTGAAGTGTATAACAGTATATGTCATATCTGTATGGCTACATATTTGTGATTGCCTATTGTCCATTTTGCAGAATGTTTACATTACCTCCTAGCACATTTTTCTTTGGCTGAAAGTACCTTCTAGAACTCTATTGGTTTTCTAATAACTAATAACTGCGGATTCCTTCACCTGTTGGTTAAATTGATAAACTTTGTATGCAGTTTTAAGCTGGACATATTGCTAAATTTATGTTCTTCCTCTCCCCCCATTTTTCAGATTGGAAAAAGAAATACATGATCGTTATCTTGATGTTGTCCTGAAGGGTAACAGAGATGGATTGAAGGTAGGCTTAGGTTTCTTCTTTTCATTTTACTTCTGCTTGTGTATCCTATATAGCATGTGGATTATTGAAAACACATTTTTCTGTAATTTATGCTTGGTTGTTATTGCTTGTTAATTTAGAAACAACCAACAAGCTTTATCACTTGTTTATTCTTTAATACCTATTATCTAATGGAGTTGCTTATCGGGACAAACTATAGAATACCTCGAGAGAATTGTGTTGTTGGTTGAGTTAAAACTGCAGATATTGACCTGAAAGTAAGGAAAAGGTTGGTGCTCTTTAATTAAATCTGGCCTTCTGGCCCCAATAAATATGTACCGCGTCTTAAATTGTGGGATCCCCATCTCATGGTTTTAAATCTTGATTTTAGCAAAACATCCTCCCTCCCAAATGTCACTAGAAAATTAAAAAAGAATTAAATCTGAAGCATTTGTTTAGTGAGTCCCTCCCTTTATGGATCTATCTCTTTAATTTTTAGTATTTCCTCCAAAAATGATAGCAACATGTAACCTTAAGGAAATACAGGACAGGATTTTCTAAAAGAGAAAGAGAACAGTATGTGGCGTGGATTTGTTTCATGTAACCTAAATCACTAAACCCTAAACATGTAACCTCAAACCCTAAACCCTAAAGTGGACTTATGGTCGGAACACCTTGTAAATAGGATTTAAAATCTTTAATCTATCTCCCAATCTTAGTAAGATTTAGATTTTAACAGCATTGCTGTGTTCATAAGCATAAACTTGAATGTGAAGCTTACTAAAATAATCTAAAAAAACGTATTTTGATAAACTTCTCATGAAACTTATTGTAAAAAGTTAAGTGAACTTGGATGAAGGTTATAATCATGAATTAGGCCAACTCATTGTTCCCTTATTCTCATCTATTCTGTTTTGATGGTGATCAGAAACTACGACTAAGAATTGAGGATCCACCTCGTAGGAAGCACATGGTGTACCTCGGAGGTGCTGTCCTTGCAGGAATAATGAAGGTTTTAGTTAACTGTTAATTTTTTCTTGTTCTCTTTGTATAGCTTATCTTATCTGTCCTTATAGATGTGGACGTTCTTGGCATATTTTATGATCTAAGAAAGTTCAACTCTGTTGGTTAAAACCCAGGATGCACCGGAGTTTTGGATTAACAGGGAAGATTATCTAGAAGAAGGAATTGCTTGTCTAAGCAGGTGTGGCCAGGCATGACTTTGATGATCGCTCTGAAAATGGGAGACTATTTTGGGAAGCAAAAGCGCACCAGAGGCTGAGTGATGAATATTCAAAGCTGTTAAAACTGCCTCCTAAAATAGCTTGCATTAATTGCTGTTGGCCTTGTATAGCTGTCCTCAAGGCTACTGGAGGCTAGTTGTGATTGTATATGCACTCATGTTTTCGTGATAGATACGACAAGAAGTTCTTGTATCGTGTTTTTTGTAACGAGAATTGTTGAATAAAGAATACATTGTAAATTTTATGACTGCTCCATAGCTTGTATTATGGAATACATTACACATCTATGTTGGCTGTGGAAAGATGGCCAACTGATGTATTATATAATTTAGCTGTGCCTGAGGAAAATATTGGAGCTTTGTGTTGAGGAGTAAGATACACGTCTGTCTTTTTTTTAAGTCAATATATAATAATTTCGTCTCTCAAATTGGCAATGTGTTAATTCGGTTGCGTAGTTTAGTTCCCAAGGATTTGTTCGGAATGCTTATGTGTTTTAAGTTTGAAAGTTTTAGATATTGAGATTAATTTTTTTGTTTTAAATTTGTGTGATTTTTATTATTCAAATATATAAATACTTCACTATTTTATTTGGATTTATTTGTTGGTAATTATGGTTGATGACAAATAAGGGAAGGGGAGGTGATAGGGGTTGTAGCGTTGGTAATAATAATAAGAGAAATGTGAGGAACACATCTCTAAACTTTAATTAAATTTTATTAAAAACTATAAACTTTACATTCTATTTAAAGAATCTCATGATTTTGTTGATTTCAATGAATTTTAACTAATAAAAAGGAGTGTGTTAAGATAATTGTGTTGTTAACATTCTTCTTATAATAATGGAAATAAAAATGACAATGATTATAACAATGATGGTTGACTAGTGATGATAATGATAAGTGATAATGATAATGACAATGATGATAATAATGTTTGATAAAAATGATAATGATGACAACATCAATTGCTTAGTTACGACAATAATGGATAAGAAATAATGAAGACAACTAATAGGTAGAGATATTAATTATAGTGTAAACAATGATGATGACCATAGTGGTAGTGACAATAGTGATAATAACTAATGGTTGTGATGGTTATGGTGGCAATGACACTAAAAACAATGAATGTTATGGTATTTACGATAATAATATCAATTATTTGGTAGAGATAATTAATGAGTAGAAGAAAATGGAAACAATCATCAAGTAGAAACAATGGTTATAAAGTGGATAATGATGGTGATCTCCTGTGATAGTGATAATGATAGTGATAATGATGACGAAGAAAAAATAATTAATGATAATGAAAATAATAATAATAGTGATGAAAATACAAAGAAAGATAATTAATAGTGGTAGTGGTGATAACAACTATAATATTTGATTGATAGTAATGATAATAGTCAAATGAAGTACTCTTATAACTAAAAAAAATATACTAAAATGACCTTTTAAATATATATATATATATATATATATATATATTTTTTTTCTTTTTAAATTTTTGGGTTGACATTAATTTAGTTCCATGTTAAGAAAGGATGTTTTGTTTTAAAATTTGCATTAAAAATATATATATTTTTTTTTTGCAAGATCTCCAAATGTATCCTTGGTCAATTTTCATGACAAATTAGATTATTTTTTAGTGCGAAGCTGACCAAATTTGAAAACTAATATTGTCATGAAATTGGAAATTCGGAAAACAAATTATCATGATGTTGATAAATTTGAAACTAGGTTAATAAATGATTAACTTATCATGAAGTTCCCCTTCAAAAAAAAAAAAAAACTTATCATGAAGTTGATTTATTTATGGACTAAACTATATACACATGCATATTCGTATATGTTTCTACATAATAATTTGTTTGTTGTTCATTTTCCAATGCCTTGCCATACATGTCAACTTCGTGCTAGCCAGCAGGATATACTATTATACTTGTGTTCGTTAAGATATATTATCTAAATATGGGTCAAAGACTTCTGGATTTTTTCAGTACCCAAGAAAAGGAAGTGCAAGTATACAAGTTAAGCAATTTTTGCTCATCTCATTATGATTGACTACGACCTCTTTTTTTAATATCAATGTTACTCATCATATACAATGAAAACAACTTAGAATATCACAAAAGTCTCCAACGTCCCTCCAACTTCCCTAGACTTTCTAATGCATGTTATCGTTCTAGTATTGTTTCATTATTATCCTCAGAATTGTGGACATAACGTAAGGCTAGGAAGTTGCATCAAACAAACAAAAATTAGGATTGTTTGCAGAGAGGATTTTCTATCTGAAAATGGGAACCAATGGATAATTTTCCACGAATTATATTCCTAGCAGAAAAGGAAAACTGACATGCGAGGGATGTTAGGATGTCTATATCTTTAATAAATCACATTGAATAGTGTGTTCAATTTTACGTTTATAATTGTCAAATTACGATTGAAGTTAAAGTTAAAAGTAACAAGTTTTTATCTAAATAGATTTAAGATTTTTCATACGCAAAAGCAAACACTGAATAATGAATATTAATAACAAGTAAAATGTTCCAAAAGTCATACAGATTCTTAGCATATATATATTTTTTAATTTAAAAGGAAAAATAAAAAAAAAATATGCTAAGAATTTATGAAAATATTAATTACTTTACTTTTTATTGACTAACTAGATGTATTTAATAAAAGATATTGAGTGTATGTTTTAAAGTAATTGATTTAGTATTTAGATATAATTTATAATCAAAATCTTTGAAATATTTTTCTAAATATTAATCAAAATTTTACATGCGCTTAATAAGATTTCTGTTAGGAAGATGGTTACGCATGCATTAAGTGTATATTTATGTGAACATTTACAAAATTGATTTTAAAGTGATCTATATTTAAATATTTTAATCTTAAAAACAAGTTAATAGTAGCTTTTTTTGTATAAATTAAATTTTTGGATCCAACTTAAAAGTTACCTAAATTCAAAATCAATTTTAGACACAAAATCGCCTTGGTTGAAATTTCAATATAATTTTAGATTATTTAACGTGAATACTTGTAATTTTAGGAGTTAATCCAAGTGTTGTTAAATCTAGAAAGAATACAAAAATCAAATAAGAAGTAGGAAAAAAAAATCACTCTCAATTCAGATGAAAAAAAAATTGTTTGGAAAGGATATTAATTGCTAAGAGCATTCGAATTATGAATATAATAGTTGGATTTCAAAACAGGCAACGTCCCATCTATAAAAATTGAAATATTTTGAAAAAAAACAAAGCAATTAAACCATGTTACTGAAACCCGATTATGCCACTTTTAAGTTCATTGTCAAAAATGATTATTTGTGTAAAGATCAACTAACGAAACAAAATATTAGGTTAGCAAATGTGGGATACCAACCACACCAAACAAGCCTATTTTCCTTCATCTTCTGACTTGGTTCCTTTTGTCTTTGGTCTCTTTACTAGTGGCCAACCCTCACCCATACATAGTTCATAAAAAAAAAAAAATTTAAATAGATAAGGCCAAACAAGTCTTCAAAACACCACGTATTTTTAGTAGCTTGCACCGTTGCCTATGAACAACTAACTCTCACCTTCACATTATATTTATTTTCCACCATTGCTATGTTTTCAACATCTAATTAAGAACACCACCACCCATATCATACATATATACCTTGCAACTTTCTCTTAAAGAAACTCAAACCCTTGGCCTTATCATATTGTGTGAGGGACACCCCAGGTATGAGAATCACAGCACATGTGTTCTTCATGATGTTTCCAACTTTGCATGCTTTGACCATTTACTTTCATCTAACATGCTTCTCATAATCTTAAGACTCATTTAGAGTGTTTCAGTTTCCATTCACTCAACACATGTTTCTTTTTTTTAGGTTGATAATTAAGGAGCTTGAGATGGAAATGGGCAATGAAAATGGTTTCCAACTGAGTGTGAAGCTGAGTGAACCAGCTTTGGTTCCTCCTGCTGAAGAAACAAAGAAGGGTTTGTATTTCCTATCAAACCTTGACCAGAACATTGCAGTGATCGTGAGAACTGTTTATTGCTTCAAGAGGGGCGAGAGAGGGAATGAGAAGGCTGGGGAAGTGATCAAGAATGCTTTGAAGAAGGTTCTTGTCCATTATTACCCTCTTGCTGGGAGGCTCACCATAAGCTCAGAGGGTAAACTCATAGTGGATTGCACAGGGGAGGGTGCCTTGTTTGTGGAGGCTGAAGCAAACTGTTCAATGGAGGAGATTGGTGACATCACAAAGCCAGACCCTAGGACTCTTGGTAAGCTGGTTTATGACATTCCTGGAGCAAAGCACATTCTTCAGATGCCTCCTTTGGTTGCTCAGGTAAGTTTTGTTGTTGTTGTTGTTGTGTCTTGTATCTTGGCTTTTGAGTTCCTCAGGAGTTGGTTTAGTTTTGGCTACAAAACCATGAGGTGTTGTTTATAAGCAAATAGTTTAGTCCACAAATGTAGAGACTACTCTAGAGATATGTTATTTAGCATTTATCAATCACTTGGTAGGAATTTTTATGAATGAAACATGTCGGTTATTTTGAATGTCTAATCAAAGGTTAGCGTACATTTTCTTTTTCTAATCTAAAGGGGTGCTACTATTCCCTGACTAAAATTGTGCTTGGGTTGTTAATGCTTATGAAAACAGTACAACTTTACCTTTTCATGCTAAGAATAGCCAGCTTATTCATTTTGCAAGTCCTAGAGTAGTATAGTTGCTATTTCTGTGTTAGTACTCTAACATCACACCATCTCTAAATCATTTCTCCTTTTTCCCATACTTGTGGTAAACAATCAATTCCTATTGTGCTTGGTTCCACATTTCATATGCATTTTTTCACATTTACTAAAAGTATGTTCGGATTCAATTCAATTTTGGTTATAAATGCAGTTAAGAGAAAAGTAACGATTAGTAGCCTTTGTATCAATTTTGATGTGATTTCTGTTTAAAGGTAAATCATAGTTGTAGAATCAAATATGCACTATGAAGCAATTTTGATGTTATTCTTGTTTAAACTTGAACCATAGTTGTGGAACCAAACATGTACTAAGAAGCCAGTAGTTATAAGTTCCACATGTTCCTCCTTTACCAAGAAGGATGAAAATGATTGAAAAGGTGGCCCCTCACATTGATTGGGTATTGCATTTTTTTTAAGTGTGAACTCTATATTCCAGGTGACCAAGTTCAAATGTGGAGGCTTTGCTCTTGGTCTGTGCATGAATCACTGCATGTTTGATGGCATTGGTGCCATGGAGTTTGTGAACTCTTGGGGAGAACTAGCCAGAGACATGCCACTCTCAACCCCTCCAGTGCTAGACAGAAGCATCCTCAAGGCAAGAAACCCCCCAAAGATAGAGCACCTGCATCAAGAGTTTGCTGACATTGAAGACAAGTCCAACACCATCAACTTATATGAAGATGAGATGGTGTACAGGTCCTTCTGCTTTGACCCTGAGAGACTAAAGAACCTTAAGATGAAAGCCATGGAAGATGAAACCCTGGACACATGCACCACATTTGAAGTCCTCTCAGCATTTGTGTGGATAGCAAGAACAAAGGCACTGAAGATGCTGCCAGAGCAAGAAACAAAGCTTCTCTTTGCTGTGGATGGAAGGGCCAAGTTTGAGCCTCCTCTTCCAAGAGGGTACTGTGGCAATGGCATTGTGCTAACAAATTCTGTGTGCCATGCTGGTGAGTTAACAGAAAAGCCTCTCTCATATGCTGTGAGCCTCATTCAAGAGGCAATCAAGATGGTCACAGATAGTTACATGAGATCAGCTATAGATTACTTTGAGGTGACAAGAGCAAGGCCTTCTCTTGCTTGCACACTTTTGATCACAACTTGGTCTAGGCTCTCCTTTCACACCACTGACTTTGGATGGGGACAGCCTGTGCTGTCAGGGCCAGTGTCACTGCCAGAAAAGGAAGTCATCTTGTTCCTTTCTCATGGCCAAGAGAGGAGAAACATCAATGTGCTTCTTGGTTTGCCAGCTCCTGTCATGAAGATTTTCCAGGATTTGATGCAGATTTAGATAGGCTCATAATAAATGTGATTCTGTTATTTTTCTAAGCTTATTATTATTATAATGTTGTTTCATGAAAGAAAAGACAGTACTTATTCTGTTTATGAATTTGTTGGTGCTAATCAATAATTCAAACCTTATGTGTTTTGCTGTTGAATTTAATTTATATGAAAAAATTTATTTAGATGGTTTGATAATGATGGATAATTTTTTTTCACTGGATTAGTTTTAATAAAAATAAAAGTAATATTTTTAGTCTGATTTTACATTTATGTTCAAATTAGAAATTTAATTTCAATCTTTAATTAAAAATATAAATATTAAATGATACATGGAAAAATTTATGCAGTTGAAGAAACATTTTTGTATTAAATTTCTCTAATTATTTAAAAATGAATTTATGGAAAAACGTAATCCAGCAGAGACCTTTTATATAAATTTGATTTGATTCCTTTTTATATCAACACCTACCAAAACATCTTGACTTGAGTTATTGAATTCATGTGACTCATGCTTAATGTATCAGGCAATCTTTTGTTTAAATTAAGATATATGATGTGGTAGTTTATTTATTAAATTGTGTGTTTTTTAATTAGTTCAATTATATATCTCTTTGATTGAGATGGTTGCTCATCTTCTGACTCACATCGAAATTCGAACATGAAAAAGAAAGATAATTTAAAAAAGTGAACTTATAAAATATCAAAAGGATATAGTTTTGAGAAAAAACAATTTACGTTATTTTACCTTTAAAATAATTAGTGTAAGAGGCTAGTTTGTCATTCAATTTGTTATATCCTGTTTATGGGAAGATAATTATTTAACTTTAGGTTATAATATGATTTCCTTATGTAATTTTTTTAACTTAAGTAAAAATGAACATTTTTTCAAATGCTTGAATTGCTATATTTTTGTCTCAAGCTATCACATGTTCAATATTTTTCAACTCCATATAGAAAGAGAAATGGTGTGTTGCACAAATGTTGATACATGATAGCAATACCCAGCTATTTAAAAAGATTTATGAAGTTATATTTATTAACATGAAATCAAATTATTAAGAAGTTATATTCTAATTATTCACGGACGAAAATATGATTGAATAAAAGCTGTGAATATAATTTGTTATTGTTCATCAAGAAACCAAGCTTACACTGAATTTTACATCAAAATCATTTTAAGACAAAATATTTAAATAAAAAATGACTTTATTTTAAAATTAATTTAACCCAAAAATGTATTGAAATTAATTTTAGAAATATTATCTAAACACATCATGCTGGGTCCCACATATGCACTTTCCTTGTTCACTTCAGTGTACTGATTTGACATTAATTGAAGTCCACCCCAATAGATTGTGTTGTGTTGGAGAATTTACACCATAACACGTGTTCTTATACTTTTCCATTGGAACATACGAGAAGCCTAGTCCACCTTCAATTAATTCAAGTTAGATTTTGATTTTGGACTTTGTTCATATAATAAGGGAAGTGGGAAAGAAAGATAAAAAGAGGTCGACAAGAGATAATGAATAAAAAATAATAATCATTTAATAAGACATTTAAATTCAAAGAAGTAAAGGAGAAAATTAAATTCAAATTTATTTTTATTTATTTGGTTCGATAAAAAACAAAAAAATCTTTTAAAAAGAAAAATTTGTAACTCATGAAGTGCAAAGAAATAATAATAAAGTTAGAATTGTAATTTTGTTTATATTCCACATTTTTTAAAAAAATTTCTCCCCTTTTTCTTCTCATATTATAAGAGATTCTTTTAGTGAATTTCATACAATTTATTTCTCTTTTTCCTATTTTTCTCTTTAAACAAACAACGTAAAAGTTTTTTTTTTTTTTTTTTCTCACTCAATTGTCACTTCTCTCTTTTTGTTTTCTATTGAACCAACCAAAGGGTTAACCAGTACCTCACATAACAGTAGTTACCTTGTCTGAAATTTTTATAGGATTAATTTTGTGAATATGAACCGCCCGATTAAAATCCAATTAATATGAGGGTGAGATTGAGTGAATACAACCTGTGAATATAATATATTTATTTTAACCTTACACGCAATTAAATTGTAAAAGTAAAAAAATTAATAATTTTATAATTAAATTATATTTTTAGATATATCAATATAAATATAATATCATGTCAAATATTTGTTAATTAAACAAACTATATTATTAATATACAATTATTTAAAAATTATTAAAATATGATATCGGATAAAATTAGAACGGGTCACATACATAATCTCATATTTAAAATACATCATGTCTAATTTATTATATTCAATCTCGTTAAAAATGTATTTTAAGCTGGGGAATTAGTGGGACTGAACATGTCATCTATAACTTAAATCAAAATTAGGATCTAATTCAACTCTTGGATCCAAAGGGATGCATCTGACTTAGTAAAACTAAGGTATAACATGATACTTTAGAAAGAAGTTTTTGATTTGATTCTCATGTAAAGTATCTTTAAACAAAAAAAGAAGAAGAAAGAGTTTATCCATTTAGCTTCTGAATCTGTCTCCAAAGTTAAAAAAAAGAGTTGCTACACGTTTCGAAATAGCGTCTGAATCTTAAAATATTTATATTTTTTAATAAATTTATTATAAAATAATTATTTAATTTAATATTTAATAGTTTAAATATATATATATATATATATATATATATATATATATATATTTTAATTCGGAATGTATTTAGGACGATGGATTCGGAGGATCAAGAATTTTTCTTAAAAAAAAAATAAAAACAAAAACAAAAAATAACTCTTGTACGACCACATCAATCGGTTCGGACAGTAAGCAAGGTATTAATGTTGTCACAGAAATGCATGTAGTAAGGATTAAGATTAGAACATCTCTAATCTCTCTGTGTCACGTCACTGTTAAATCAGTTCTGACCTATTTTATGAGTTGTTTAAATTTTAGCAGAGTTACTTGTAGAAGCAATTTTGTTAAAATTTAAGCAACTCATAAAATGAGTCAGAGCTGATGTTGTGACATAGGGAATTGTTTATAAGCAACCCTTGTTATAAATGCTCTTAGTACTCACAAGTTTTTTTTTTTTTTTTAGGTCGGGATTAGGATCATGGTTCATCACCGTGCAATTGTAAGCAGCAAAATTTCCAACACACTTGTTGAAGTGTGTGATTTGTGGGGTTGGATAATGCATAGGGATGGTAACTTCGGGTACGAGTTTTATGATACCCGTCTCTATTTTTGCAAGTTAAACTCATCCCGGTCTCTGTACCTGTACTCGTTGGGTATGTAATTTTCATTTCCATCCCTCTCGGGTATTGGGTATACCTGTATCCGTACCTGTACTCGTCAATTTTTTTATTTTTTATTTTTTCAAAAAATATGATATTTTTAAATTATTTTTTATTATATTATAATTATAATTAAGTTATTTTTCTATCTCATATTATAATAAATAATTACACATAAAAAAATATTAAAATTCTTTAATATAATTAAATTGAAAGTGAGTATTAAATTAAAAATGAAAACGGGGACGAGGACGGGTACGGGTACAGGTACGGGGTGGGTAAGTACATACTCGTATCCGTACTCGTACCCGATTTAAAATATCAAATTTTACCCGTACCCGTACCCGTACCCGTACCCGATCAAATCGAGTATTTTCCGTCAAAATCGAGATAGGTTCGGATATTACCCGCGGGTACGAGTATATTTGTCATCCCTAATAATGCATATGCTGCCATGTTTGGAGGCTTCAAGAGTTGAAAAATGTAGATTAATTTGTATGCTATGTGCAAAAATTAAATCATGTTCAAAGGGTTTCACAAATTTGCATTGCAAGATGTTTGTGAGTTTAGGCTGTTGCTAGGCAAGTTTCACGCCTTTCTTCTTTCGTTCTTCTGAATGAGAAGGGAAATTAAACTACATTAATAATATCATTCATGTTTAATGTCTCACTGCTTAATTTAAAACATATTAACCAAATTGATTGCGTTGGAATATATGCTATTGGTTTGCTTTAGATCATATGCAAGGTAATGGTGACAAGTGTGTTGTGAAATTATGCTTATAGTTTTAGGTAACAAAACGAGTTTTGCTGTGATTTTTTTTAAACATAATTTTGGTCTTTTGATTTTATTTTAGGTTTTAGTTTGGTCTTTTATATATATATTTCTAAATTAAATGTGGAATTTTCAGGCTGTTATTTTCGTCTAAAAAAACCTATTAGAAACTATCATATGTTTAATATTGTTCAACTCGACATAGAAAATACTTAAAAAAAATTATTACTTAGTGACACATTTTATAATAATATAATATTTATTATTAAAAATTATTTTTATTTATATTATATATATAATATATGTTGATATAATATTATAAAAATATAAGTATAAGTTATATAGTAATACATAATATATATTATTAAATTTCATTCAAATTTAATATTAAAATTGTGTGTAGACTATATGTTAAATAAGTTTATATTTATATATTTTGTATTTATAGTGACAATTTTTTTTTTGTATTTCATTGTATATAACAATTCTTGTAGTAAAGAAAAATGATGTTTCATCACATAAATTAAGGTTTGATAGCGATATTTGCCTTTTTATGTATTGTTTTATAAGGAGATATTATTCATTTTTTATCGAATTGACTTTTATAAAAGTAAAGTGATATTTCTAGTTGTAATTTCTATTAAGAATAAAAAACTCTCTCTTTTACACACAACAATGATGGGAAATGCATTAAAATAACATCATAAATAGATAGAAAATGATCATGCAAAATTTTAATTAATGTAGTTCAACCCTTCATGCCTATGTCCAGATGTTTATTATCTTAAAATGTATTACACATATGTTCATAAAAATCTTCTCTTCAAGTTCTATGTGTTATACTTGAAAATTCTTTCTCACAAGTTTTATGGATGAAACTTAAAAATTTCTCCCTCACAAGTTTTATATATGAAACATAGAGATTTATCCCTCATGTTTTATAAGTGAGA
Organism: Cajanus cajan; assembly: GCF_000230855.2. NCBI lineage: Eukaryota > Viridiplantae > Streptophyta > Magnoliopsida > Fabales > Fabaceae > Cajanus > Cajanus cajan. The sequence goes on along the minus strand of NC_138520.1, from coordinate 14,525,203 downwards.
CTTAAAAACTCTTCGTTCACAAGTTTACTGGATGTAACTTGAAAATCCTTAATACAAGTTTATAGCAAAACTTGGTATACCTCCCTTTATATGACCCTTTTCTTATTTAAAACAGGAATTTTTCTACAAGTCAAGAAATTTTTGTTAAAAGAGAAAACAAATATCTAAAATAAATATAATATTTTTAATTATAAATAATATCTTAAAAACACATAATATATTTCTATTTCAAAATAATATCTTAGATATTTAAAATTAAAAATTTCAATCGTTTTTTCAACAAGACAGAAATTGAATTTTTGTCTCTAATCAAAGATATCACAAATGTGAAATCATTTAAACCAACAATGTTGGATATATGCGTTATCTAACTATTCAAAGTGATGTTGAAAATTTCCAATAAATATTTTAAAGAATAAAATATATCTTTAGTCTCTCTAAATATTTTAAAATATTAGTTTTAATCTCTAAAAAATTTAATACGTTTTTAATTCCTGAATTTATTAAAAACACACATTTTGATCAGTCTATGAAATAAAACGTTAATTTTTTTTTATAAAAACAAATTTAAATTAACATTTTAAAATATTTTAAAAATTAAACATATTTTACCCTCTAAACAATTATGAAATTATATACATTTAACTTGAGATAAAGTAATTACAAAGTCAAACCTAACGGGGGCGATTGTAACTGTTGAGGGTTGCGGATGAATAGTATGATTGAAGAAAAGCTACCAACTGTATTATTGTCAATGGCTTTTATGTGAAACTGAAGACTTTCTGAATCTGAATTCCTTCTGCTTCTGAACCCTCATTAATGTTCCATATGCTGCATTTATGTCATCAAGTAATTTTGAGAACGCATCTGCATAGTTCACAACCCAAAATTTTTCCATATTTGACAATCAACAAAATGTATACAATTACACTTCTATTATATATATATATATATATATATAAAAGGGAGAGTTATAATAATATCGATGTAACTTTTATAAATGAAAATTTTGTAAATTTAATTGTTAGATTGAAAAGTTCATATCATTTTATATGTTTATATCAAATTTTGTTAAAATTAAACAATTTGAAGATAATCAAATTGTTCATATTTTAGTATATTTTGAAATGAGTATATTACGTCAATTTTATTTTTATAAAAATGAAGTATTAAATCGTCTTAAATTAATATAAAATTTTGTACATATGATTTAAAGGTAAATTTTTTTTAATTTAATAATTAAATTTACAAAATTCACACTTAATATAAGATTATTAAGTAATGTAATACTTAGTAAACCTTTCTCATTCATATATATATATATATATATATATATATATATATATATATATATATATATTAATTATTGGTTGATCAAACATCTTTAACATTTGTCTCTCACATAAGAGACTAGATATCTAGAGCTACCCTAATAATTGTTTCATAAGACATGGTTAAATGGGACTAACAAATCTAGAGCTACCCTAACATAAGAGACTAGATATCTAGAGCTACCCTAATAATAGTTTCATAAGACATGGTTAAATGGGACCATCAATAATGTGTTAGATGAACTTAAAGTATTATTTTGAATTTCTTACAAAACTGTTTTTTTTTTCTTTGACCCACGTTGTAGTTAATATATTTGATGCCCTCTAAGCTATTATTTAATAATATGAATTACATATAAATTCAATAGATCTATTTACAACCTTTAATTTTTATCTTTACTTTTACTTTTATTTTTAATATTGTGCTACAGTACCCTCAAAGATAGATGGTTTTAATACATTTTTCTATGTAAACTCATAAAAAATTAAAAAAGAATTAATTTAATTATAAAATGAATAATTCAAATTATACTTATAAAATAAAAGTAAGATAAAATTATAGAGATTAAAATTATAAGTTTTCAATAATATTATAAAATATTAAAGAAAAAGAAAAAAATTAATAAATAGTAGAAACAAAAAATTATTAAAATTACAATATAGAAATTCAAAATTTAAGATAAAAAGACAAAAAAAATATACTTAAAAAATTATTAAAATTAAAATACAGAAATTCAAAAATTTTAAGTGAAAAGATAAAAATATACTTAAAAAATTATTAAAATTAAACTATTTAAATATATAATAATATTATTACAAATAAATTAGAATATATAAAATAAAAATAAAATGACTAAATAATTTAAAAATTAAAAGAATAAAATATTATAAATATTATTTAAATAAATTACTAAAAATATAAAATATAAAAAACTGTACCGGTACCCTCTCAAATAAGATGTATACCATAAAATTTCTCTTATTTTTAATATTGTGCTTCCCCCTGCGCGCCCCCCACCCCCACCCCCACCCCCACCCCCACCACCCAATACTAATGTTTTTTTTTTTTTTTTCCAATTATTTTTATTTATAATATGTTTTAGCGTAACGAAATTTTAAAAAATAAGATACCGAAAGATACACATATTAGTATAATATTTTATGCGATTAATATAATATTTTTAAATATATGAATAGATATTTTTCTTAAATAATATTTATTATATCTATTTAATATAATATATTATTTATAAAAAAGAAACTGTTCTTATATAAAATTAATTAACGTTTTTTTATTAAATATTATACATTATTAACTTTGATATTATTAACATTATAAATATTATATTTATTAAATATATTACTTTTTTCTTATATCAATCTATGTATATTTAAAATATATTATTAAAGTAAAATATTCAAAAGAAAAAAATTAATATAATTTTTAAAGTTACTAATTTTTGTCATGGAAAAGATCTTTTTAAAATAATGTTTATAAGTGTGTTTGAAAATAATTGAGTGAAACTTAACTGAAATTGAAAAAAAAATTATAACTGTAAATTTTTCTTTTTTATCCTTTAGAACCCGTATTTCTCAATTATAAGCTAATATCCAAACATACACTTAGTGGCTTAAAGGAGGAAATCCCTTTGATCACATCATGATTAAGTAAAGTTTTTAGTCCACTAGCTACAATTCAAGCGGCCATAGAAACAGTGTCAAATTTGAGCTGCTGGCAATAAACCAACTTGTAAACAAGGTTAGAAACTAAAAATTTTACACAAAAAACAAACATGCGATTAGTGGTCATAGAGTTCAAAAAATAAGACCATTTTCTTGAAACACTCACTTATTTAATTTGCTTCGTTTGAACAATAATTCATCTCTCCTAAAGTTGTCCCACACTTGATTGAATTATTCTTTAATTTAGGCACATAAACTGCATCAATTTCCAAATCCGTTAATCAGAAGTCTAATATACCCTACCCAATCACCTTTGGTACATAATTATTCCCTAATTTCACTTTATTAGAAAAAGAAATATCAATGGAGGAGAACCAATCTTTTTTTACATGTCATGTGATTACTACAACTTGAATCACTGAACTACATGTTCTCACATTTGATTAAATCATCATTTGATAAAGTTTTCCCATGAATAACGCTACCTTGAAATTGTCCAAAATCATGGTAGTAATGACACTCTAATGGTGCATTTCTTATACAGCTCTCTCTACCTTGAAAAACACTTCTTTTGTGATCACGTCCAACACTTCTCTTGCAACCTTGCTCATCAATGAGTTGTGCCCATTCATTTGCTATTTATGTATTAATAAGATGCTCTAAAGCTCATCTATAGTTATGGAATCTAAATCATAAATCATGAGATTCTTCGATAGAACACAACTCATAATTATACTTGGAGGTCATTGGGTGATCTTTTGAATAACAATTATATGAGACATTTATTTACCATACATCCTTATCTTATTTGAAATTGTTAGAGTTTGAGTTAAATGATCCATTAACTGATTCTTCATTTGCAACATCTCCTACTCATGTTGTATGAATGTTCTCTTGCAATGCCTTGATATTTTTGTTTTAAGGAATTCCAAATCTCCTTTGACATCTTTTTTTAAGAATCTTTTCAAGCATATCACAATCAATTTCTTGAAACAAATAATTTTTCACTTTTAAATCTTTCAACTTGAATTTCTCCGAAGTTTTCTTCTCATTTTCTATCAATACAACTACAACAGAACGAACCAAAAAAATACAACTACAACAGCATGTTGGGGAATTCCAAAATCTATAAGAACCTAATACTTTTTCGACCTTAAAAAGTCCTATATGAGCATTGCCCAGTACTGCTAACAACTTGGCTCTCTATATTAGGTGTTAACTCACTACACTACAAGAATTTCTCTTATTACATGCAACTTTTCCAGTATAGGAAATGTTATTCTTACAAATTTTTCTGCGAAATTTTATATGCAGGTAATACCTTCGTGGATAATATATTTTTGTAAATTTTTAAATTCGCATGAAATTTTCATTCGAAATTTCTTGCGAAAAAAATTCGCAAGAAAGTTTCCTGCGAATTTTTTTGTAATCTGCAGGAATATTTTTTACAAAAAAATTAAAGAAATTATTATAAATTCAATCTATAATTCTTCGACTTTCAAATGCTCACAATGAATTCATCCAAAACATTTGTTTCCATGCCTCCAACATGTAATACACAATCTTTTAAATTCCAAGATTGTAGATTATAAGCTTAACACTCAACCATACAAATCAACTTGTAAAGTAAGTGTTGTCCCAACTTATATACTCTTTAATTGTTTTATTTTTAATCGATGTGTGACTTGAAGTTTTTTTAAAATATTAAACTTATAAATTTAAATATATATTTTTTTATTTTTCTTGCGGATTAAAATTTGTAGGAAAATTCTCAGGAAAAATTACCTGCAAAATTTTTATACAATTTAGTAAATATTACTTGTGAATTTATTTTTGCAAGAAAATCTGTAAGAAACAAAATAAAATTCTTACAATATTTTCTGCAAATTTTTACCATAAAAAAATATTTCTATGATCATTAAAATTGTAGCAAAATTTGCAAAAATTTCTTGTAAATTATTTTTTGTAAAAAAAATGTAAAAAATATCTGTAAATTATTTTTCACAAATAAATTCATAAAAAAATTTTGCGAAATTATTATTTCAAGAAAATTTACAAAAAATTTCTGCAAATATTTTTTTTAAGAAAATTTCAAGAAAATAACACTTTTCTAATAATGCTAGTTAAGAAGAGTCTAAACTAATCGAGAAAATGTTTAATGCTTATTCCCGTAAATTTAAATAGTCAAGTCCATGAAGAAAGGTCAAATATACATTGTGCCCATCAAGTAAAAACTTAGAGTGAAAAACACTTACTCCTAATCAGAAAAATTGTGGTACAAAAAGGGGTGTTGTGTAATTGAACCCATGTCTTAACCTACTCAGTACAATTATATCCCTACATAAACACCTTAATTGTAATTCCATTCGAGCCTCATTTTAATATAACATGTCCTTAACTATTCTAAACGAATCTAAAAAGGATTGCTCTTATCATCACATGTCATGAATGTTGCTTATCAATAAAGACAACGTACACAGTTATTTTGCATGGTAAACAGTAGAGATACATGCCACATGATTGTTGCATGAATCTGAAAGCCTAACAATCTAAATCTAATCTAAAATCTTTGACTGAGTCAACATGAACATCCTTTCTTGATACCTACAGAGATTGATATTTTTGCAAGTGTGACAACGTGAAAGTATAATTGCGGGGTTGGATCCCTTCATACATATGCATATATGCGATGCTGCTAGTGTTTGGTGTCTTTAGCTAGATGACTAAAATCTGTAACAGAGGCCTTAAGAGTTTAAGAAGTATTATAACTACACACTTTGTGCCTCTTTATATTTTAAAAAATAAAAAAAAATAAAAAAAATAGAGTTAGTGATTATTTAAGAAGTGAGAAAATTTTGAAGAAAATGTAATTGAATGGATTAAAAGTGATTATAATTTATTAGAATAAAACAGTTCAAAAATTGCATACAAGAAAATAATGAATCACTTTTATATATAAATATAAATAATTAATATATATGTAAATGACAATGTGCATAAAATCATGTTCAAAAACTCAATTTAATTTTTTCTCGGTTGTGAATGGTTGTAGCATTGTTTGGATGCAAGTTAGTAGCACTTTTGAAAATTTCTCTATTAAAAATATGAAGTATTTTTCAATAGAGGAACTCTCAAGAATTTTTAAGTTTCGTAGTCTAATCCTAATTAACCTTGATCTCTCCTTATTTTAAAGGGTTCAATAATTTGCAAAATGTTTATAGTTCGGATTGTTATCGAGCTTTTTTTTATTTTTTTATTATTTAATATTTATATATTTATTTATATTTTTTATCACAAAAATTATAACAATACCAATGATATTGGAACTTAAGATTTTATATATTATTTTAATTCTATCTACTAAGTCGATTTGAATACTTTTTTTCTCCATAAAATAAGGGTATATAAAATATAATGAACACCGATGGAATAATTTATTTCATCATATTTTATTGTTTATTTTTTTTCTCCTTCTAATTCAAAGAATAAAATAAAAAGATATTTTTGTTCCTTGTTATTAATAATTATTTAAACAATAGCATGAAACATTTTATTTCATTATGTTTTATGAAAAGTCATTTGTGGACATATTATTTGTTTCTTATATAAAAAAGATCGAAGATATTTTTTTCATTTCATTTCTAAAATATCTTTTATTTAATCAATTATTTTTTTTTAAATTTTTTTTATTCATAATATCTGGTTCAATGAAAGAGAGTTTAGGAAAAGAATATTTTCCTAAATAAGATCGACACAATTAAGTGTAGTACTAGTGGAAAAAGTATATTCTATATCATAATATATTAAAAGGTTACTTAATCATATCTCTTTTAAACTAATATAAGAAAAACATATTTTATCTTACCTTTTTCATTAAAGTATTTAGAGATAAGTTTATTGAAATATAACCTTACTCATACTTTTCAACTATATTATAGAAGTTGAAAAGTTAGGTCTTTATTCTTTAACAAGATGTGCTCATTTGGATTCAAAACTCAGTTGTTGTTGGGTAGTGTTGGGCATTGTTGTGTGTGTGCGTGTGCGTGTTTCTAATGATTTTTCTTCCTCATTGTCCCAAAATGTTACTCCGTTGCTACCTCCCCACATGTGGTCACCACCATGAGCGGGCTCATTCACCTCTTCCATCAAGCATTTTCATGGCAAATACAATCCAAAACATCACACCTTTTGCATTACATTTATATTATCTAAATACAATCCAAAATTTTCATGGAGCTAAACGAAATTGGCAAGACATTATGTGATTTTTTTTTACCGAATGTCCCATTTCAATATATTTAATGATAAAATTGTCCCTTTTCTTAATTTATTCATCAGTATATCCTTATTGAGAATTTTTTATTGTTCTAGATTTTTTTTTAATTACAAAAATGGACCAGACCTGCATTATTTATCAGAGTAGACTTGATTATTGTTTAAGTTCAGAATTCGGTTCCCTAGAGAGCCGAATTCTAACTTGAAACAGTGATTTTGCGGCGTGATATGGTTGTCGAAATTTGTTTTCGAGAACCCGAATTCCAAGCAGCCATTTGTATTTTTTTTATATTTATAAAACTTTAAATTGTTATTTTTAAAAATTAAAATCCAAAAAAAAATATAAAAAAGGTTGCTCGAAATTCGGCACCCGGGAACCGAATTCCATCAACCATCAACATACGGGAGAGCCATTGTTGCTAGTTAGAATTCGGCTCTCTAGGAACCGAATTTTGAATAGTAAATGAGTTTATTTTAGTAAATAAACCTAGATAAGGTACATTTTTGTAATTAAAAAAAAAAGCAAAAAATTCAATCATTTTTGTGTTTATTGAGAAGTGGGGTTTGGAGTCTTGATTTTTAATGTAATTTTTTATTTATAAAAATAGATTTTTAATATAATATATATTTTTTAAAATACAAAAAAGCTAAGTTATTATATTAAATAAATTATTTAAATATATAATATATTTTAAAAATTAAAAATTTACTTTTTTATTTATATAAATTTGTTAGAGTTATTATAAAAGTTAATTTTTGTGTAATTTTATTAATGTGTATAATATTTTGTGTAATCAAATAATGATTTGTACTTCTTTTTTTTTTTTTTTTTTATGTTAGTGAATATGATAATATCACTCTCAAATCTTGAATTGGTTCCAAAAATATTTTTAAAAATTGTAATTTTTTTATACTAGTTTTTTAAACGATAATTTAGGAGTCATTAATTTTCATTGACTCTTGTTTTTATCTCTAAATTATTGAAGCATAAATTACATTTAAAAAGTGCAATATCAAAGTAATTAAAAAAAATATCAACGTCAAAGATGATCACCAGTTCCATAGGGTGGGGGTTTTCTATTTCGTACGGAGGATTATGACAAAGACAAGTTTGTCTTGGATATCATGTATGGTTATTTTCATCATCAACAATTTCTTGATCTTGCAATAGAGGTTCATGACAATTATCAACACAAGCAGAAGAAGTATTTGCTTCTTGTTGAAGATAAGATTCATGTTGGTTAAAAAATGGAATGCTATTAGGATACATACTTTGCATTGCATATATGTTGCAGCTGACTGTGGCAAGCTAACATTTGCACCAAATAGATTATTAACAAATTCTTCTATTGTTGATGTGAAAGAGTGCTGATAATTGTCACGGTAGTGATCAGGATGCTGTGATGGTGGAGTTACAAAAATGAATTACATTGTGTTTACCAACCATCATTTAACATATCATCACTAATAATGGGGTTGTGATTTGAAATTGTATTTTCTTGTGTATACTATCGTTGTGTTTGCATTTCTATGGGCACTTGTGACATTTGGCCAACATTAATGTTCTCTACAACTTATGGATCTTGCAATTGTTGGGACATAGACAAATAAAGAATTGTATTTTGTCTATACTATGTCATATATTCATTTGCATGAAATAAGTGACCATTGATAGGTTATCCTACTACAACATTTTGTTGGCATTCCATGCATTGTTGGATCCAGTGGGCATGTTCTTCTGCCCAGTTTTTGTAAGCATTTCCTTACATATGAATGTCTCATGTTGTTGATCCAAATTTATAGGCGATTGTGGTAAATCTTGGCATAAACCAAATTGGAGTTTTACCCTATCCACTTGTTGCCATTCAACCACTGCAGAACAAATTAAAGAGGTATAAACATTCCACATTATTAAAATTTTAAATATATTTTTGGGAAGCACACGCTCATAACCTATATAAGGCATCCAAAGGAACTATAAAATCAAGAATAAATATTGTAACACCCCAATTTTTCATACTTTATATAAATAAATTTTGAGATTATTTTGATATTTAATATAGTTATTTTAGAGTTTTAATATTATTTAATTAATTATATAAGCTCTATTTTATTTACGAGACATGATTTATAATGATTATTTTGATCAATGATATATAGGTAACTTTTATGAAATGTATTTTATTAATAATATATTTGTATTTATTTTAATATTTTAATGTGTTTATTAGAAGGATTTTTAATATTATTTAGTTGGTAGATATGAGTTCTATTTTTATATAAATGTATGTTATTTTTACTGGAAGAGAGAAATATATTTTATATTATTTATCTATTTTATGTGAACTCTATTTTAATATAAAAATGATTTTTAATTAATATTTGAATTATTTTCTATAAGACTATGTTTGTGAAAATATGTTTTTATCAAGAATTATGTTTATGTTATTTATTAAAAAGAGGATATATGTTTAATTATTTTAATTATTTTATGAGAAAGGAAAGGAGGGACGTAATGGTATTTTGTAAATTATTATTATTATTTTTATTTTTTTAAAAGAGAGAAGTTATTAGAAGTTAAGGGAGTTGTCAGGATTTTTTATTTCACGTTTCTGACTTATTTCTTATGCACGCTCTTTGAAAACACAAGAGAACTAGGAGGTGGAGATCACTAGGGAACCATACATGCTTCATCTTTTGCTCATCCAGGTAAGGGGGAGTGAGAAACCTCACTCGGGGTGTGGTAATAATTGTTGGGTAGTCAGATTGACCCTCAATCTCTATGTGTATAGGAACAAACACTTTATAAAAGTTTTCTGTTTTGCTTTCTGATTATTCTATTGCGTTCCTTGTATGATTCTAAATGTGAATATGTGTTCAATTTTGAGAATAGATAAGTTTTGATATAGATTAGAGTGCTCTATGGGTTCCTGCGGAAAACCCTATGAGAAACAGACAAATTTTAAATATTTTTTATTTTTGGCTTCTGAGTTTTCTATTGTGTTCTCTGATGATTATTGAGCATGAATGTATGTTTAATTTTGATTTTGGATATGTTTTGATATGGATTAGAGTGCTTTATGGGTTTCTACGGTAAACCCAATGACAAACAGACAAAATATGAATGTTTTCTATTTTGATGTTTGAGTTTTCTGTTGTGTTTCTTAATGTTTGTTGAGTGTGAATATATGTTTAATTTCAAAAATAGATATGTTTTGATATGAATTAGGGTGTCCTGTGGGTTCTTATGGGAAACCTCTGAGGAACACATAATTTCGAAAACAGATAAGTTTTAAGTTGTGTTTGAAGGTGCTAATGGTGTGAGAATTGTATTATTATGGTGTTGATGCAAGTGCTGTATATATTTTTATGAGCATGGTGAGGATGAGAATCTCTTATATGTGATCTTATGACTGAGTATGATAATGTGATATGAGAACAAGTGACATGATGGGATATGACAAGTGAAATGTTGAGTCCGTGAACATGTGAATGTGTGACATGCATCATATGCATCTATATGACAGGGTACGATATGGAGTACACCGTTAGGGAAGGCCCTTCGGGTGAAACATCTAGGAGGAGTCCTAGGAGATAGCGCGGTTTGGAAGGCCTAGTTCTGCCCGTTTGTGTGCATGGGACGTATCTTGCGTGACTTCGCTATCTTGACGAGACCTTAACAATACATCCTTCTAGTTGAGAGTGCACAGTTGAGCCTACATGTACTCCTAGACTGCTCCAGGTGTGTTGCTTCAGCAGCATACCACGTGATATGTGATTATAAGATACATGACTAACACCACATGCATGCATTTTTTAGTCATGTTCATGACATCATTACATGATAAGTGATTGTGCATGTGTTACTGGTTTATGTATGGCTTGTATATGTGCCTTGTTTGTGATTGCTTTGTGTGTGTCTTATCTGATAGTTGTTTTTGCACCTGAACCAAGTGAGACGTTTCTCATTCCTTTGTTTGTTCTTGTATGTGTTTCCATTTATGCTTGCAGGTGACTTTCAAACTAATGCTGATGAATTCCATGATGATGCTTAGGCGGGAAGCTCTGATTAGGATATGTGACACCATGAGATAGATTAGTACACTTTATTTTGTGATTTGGATTTCTTATGATATTAATTTATGATTTTGGATATAGTTATTTATTTATTTAAATTACCTTGATATTTAATTTACTTTATTATGAAAGCGTTTAAGATGTGAATGTGAGCCTTTTACCCTTGCGTGCTTGGAGACTTTATTTTAATTATGAAAATTTTATGTTATATTCATTATATAATTATATGGGGTAGAGGGTGTCACAAATATTAATATCTTAATGTGTGACAAATAAAAAATTAAAACAAATATATATACCTCTGTAATTTGCATGTAATCAATTATTGACTTATACTCGACTAGGTCACCTTTTGGTGCCCTTGAATGCCTCAACCCCCATCACTCCATCTGGTATAACATATATGATGTGAATAAATAAGCAGCAATAACTACAATAAAGACAAAAATGTTTAAATTTTATATACCTAATTTCAAAAGGATATAATCCTTGTGGATGATTGATCCGTGGTGCCATTAAAGGCATGCGATCTCATGCCTAAGATTGCAACAACAATGCACACCTACTCATAACTCATACACCTACAAGACTTCTTATACACATCTCCCTATATAATGTTGCCAAACATGCTGACCCTTAACTATAACGCCTAATATTGTCAAAATCTATTAATAAGTTTAGATACATAATGTGAACTCCATTGGCTGATTTGTCTGGCAATATAACACCCCTAATTAGGTACGTTATGTAGGCTTTACAATGGGCTTCTAATTGAAATTGGGTTGGTTCTTTTGAGAGTTATTGTTTTAGAAATTCTCTCAACCACACTAGTTTGATTGTGGACCCTTTTCCCACTCCTAATGGAGAAATCACACCTAAAAGTCTTTCACACAACTCATCTCAATCTAAATAACTAGGTCCAGTTACCACTCTTCCGTCTATCCTAAGTTCTAGTTGTATTGCCATATCCTCTAATGTTAGAAAGCATTCACTGCATGGTAGATGAAATGTGTGTGTCTCAGGTCTCCATCTCTTTACCAAAGCTATGATCAATGAATGATCTATCTTACATTGTATTATGAGTGAGCTTTGGGTGAATCTAGCTTGTTCCAATAATGGTATAATTAGAGGATTTGGAGGGGGATTGTATGATAATACGCCTATAGGACATCATGTGTTGGACTCTACAAATTAAAACAGAAGTTATTAGTACAAATTAAACATTGTTGAATGTAACATGAGTTACAATTGAGGCTATGCGACCAATCCTATGAACATATTGTTTCCTCAACAATTTTGGGGTAGCCATTGATGTAGCATGAAGTTAGGAAATGTTATGTATTGTAAAGGGAAAAATGTGAACTAGATAACGATTGTTTGTTTATATGTCTAGAGGGAAAAAGGATATTTATTTATAGATATGATTATGTGGTCTTGGTCATTCAAATTATTGGTACAATCTTAGTGATTCCTTTTTGCTACCACTAAGGAAAAATGCCTGTAGGATTCTTGATGCTTGAATAATAATGAAGTCTCCACATTTGTGATCTAAGTTGTTTAAATTGTCGATGCAATCATAGTCGTTCCATTTCCTACCACCAAGGACAAAAGCCTATAGGATTCTTGATGTTTGAATAGTAATGAAGTTTTCATGTTTGTGATCTAAGCCATTTATATTATCGATACAATCTTAGCCACTCCTTTTCCTATTACTAAGGACAAAAGCCTGTAGGATTCCTGATGCTTGAATAATAATGAAGTTGCACATTTGTGATCTAAGCCATTTAAATTGTCGGTACAATCTTAGTTGTTCCTTTTCCCACTACTAAGGAAAAAAACCTAAAGAAATCTGGATTCTTAAATAATAATGAAGTCTACACATTTGTAATCTAAGTTATTTAAATTATTGGTGTAATCTTAGTCATTCATTTTCCTGCCACTAAGGACAAAATCTTATAGGATTCTTGATGCTTAAACAGTAATGAAGTTAACACATTTATGATCTAAGTTGTTTAAATTGTCAGTGCAATCTTAACCACTCCTTTTTCCTATCACTAAGGACGAAAACCTATAGGATTTCAGATGCTTGAACAGTAATGAATTCTACATGTTTGTGATCTAAGCCGTTTAAATCGTCAGTACAATCTTTGTTATCCTTTTTCTTACCATTAAGGATAAAATTCTATAGGATTCCTAACACTTGAACAATAATGAAGTTTGCACATTTGTGATCTAACTCATTTAACTTGTCGGTGCAATCTTAGTCATTCCTTTTCCTGTCACTAAGACAAAAACCCGTAGAATTCTTGATGCTTGAACAATAATGAAGTTTGCATGTTTGTGATCTAATCCATTTAAGTCTTCGGTGCAATCACAACCGTTACTTTTCCTGCCACTAAGAATAGAAGCATCTAGGATTCCTAATGCTTGAACAATAATGAATTCTGCTTGTTTGTGATCTAAGTCGTTTAAATTATCGGTGCAATCTTAGTCATTCCTTTTCCTACCGTTAAAGACAAAAAAATGTTGGATTCCTGATGCTTGAACAATAATGAAGTCTGTATGTTTATGATCTAAGTTGTTTAAATTGTTGGTGCAATTTTAGCCACTCCTTTTCCTATCATTAAGGACAAAAGCATGTAGGATTTTCCATGCTTAAATAGTAATAAAGTCTACATGTTTATGATCTAAGCTATTTAAATCATCGATGAAATCTTTGCCATTTCTTTTCCTATCATTAAGGACAAAAACCTGTGGGATTCCTGACACTTGAACAATAATGAAGTCGGCATGTTTGTGATCTAAGCTATTTAAATTGTCAATGTAATGTTAGTTGTTCCTTTTCTTGTCACTAAGAACAAAAGCCTGTTGGATTTCTGATGCTTGAACAATAATGAAGTATACACATTTGTGATCTAATCCATTTAAATTGTTGGTGCAATCTTAGCCGTTCCTTTTCCTACCACTAAGGGCAAAAGCCTGTAGGATTTCTGGTGCCTATAAATATAAATATTAGCCTACCTTCATCTACACACAACATCATATTAGTTAAACATTAAAATTGCATAAACTTTGTTTACTATGAGTTCGTCCTCTATTTGAGCCCTTGTTTATTTTAACAGGGAAATAATTAGTATAGAGCATGATTCAATATCATTTTCTAGTAAAGACATCAGGTCAATCTACCTCCATCATGACATGACACTTGATGTGTTGAAACAAGTCATTCAAAATAAGAGTAACCCTATTCATGACAATGTAGTAACTAACATCTATTATTGATGTCCTATATCCACTGTTGGGGATTGTACTCAATATAGAGCATGAAAACTTAATAATGATGAAGATGTGCAAACAATGTTCTCTATATTCGCAGATCATTTTAACTTCATATGTATCGAGTTGTATGCTAATATCGATCACACTGAACCACAACATCGTATCGAAGCACAATTTACTAAGGATAGTGATTGACACGTAATGGAGAAATATATTGATTTAGAAATGAAACTTGAATGAGAAATTGAATGGGTTAATAATCATTATTATTGTATATTTGTCAATTTGAATATTGTATTTTCATATTTTGTAATGGTTTAATCATTGTTATTGTATCATTACCTTTTTCAATATGTAATTTCATGTGTTATATTAGTCTAATTTTTATTATTGTATCATTGTTATGTTTAACTCAGACAAGTCTTTTAAGTATAACTAATTGTTAATTTCATGGTTTAGGGTTTTATTAAAACAATTATATATAATAAAATATAATGGACAATATGAATTTAACTAACTTAAAATTAAAATAGAAATTCATTGACTAATAGAAATAAAGACACATAGTAGAACAAAAAAAAGAACTTGAAAACCTAAAGAAAAATTACACTTAAAAAAATAATTCACTTTCATGCATCAGACTATAGTAAAGACTTGTCTCTTGTGATAGACAAATGGACAATCGAGATCGCTATGTACAAATCGATGGTTTAGATTACACTAATTCAAATACAAATACTATTCACACGCCAGACTCCATTAAAAACTTTCATCTCTTGTGATAGATAAATGGACGACCAAGATCACTTCATACAAATTGATGGTTGAGATCACACCGATTCAAACACAAATACTATTCACACGTCATACTATAGTAAAGACTTTTGTTTCTTGTGACAGATAAATAGATAACCAAGATCGCTCTATACAAATTGATGGTTGAGATCACACCAATGCAAATGCAAACACTATGCGTTAAATTATAGTAAAGACTTTCATCTCTTATGATAGACAAATGAACGACTGAGATCGCTTCATACGAATTGATGACCAAGATTGCACTAATTCAAATGTAAACATTAATCACATGTTAGACTATTGTAAAGACTTTCGTCTCTTGTGACAAACAAATGGAAAATTGAGATTACTCCGTACAAATCAATGACTGAGATCGTGTGAAACCCGCACCCCCACACCCACAACCCTCTCTTTCTCATTTTTCCCTTTCTTCTTCCTTCCATTATCATTTTATTGGCTGAAACCTAGGTGTTTCTATTTGATATTGGAAGGTGGAGCTTTTGAGAATCAAGGAAAGCAATAAGACTAGTCTTTCTCCCCGAAGTAATTTCATTTCTCTTCCTCTTCTTCTCTTCCCTAGGAGCTCGGAACCAGAATTTTTCTCCCTCCGAGGTAACGGAAGCTAAAATTTGTTGATTTTGGGACAAAATGTTGTATTGTTACAGCAAATTGCTGGTTGCATGTTAATTAAATTGGAATGTGTGGTATTAGAAAGAAGGGTTTTGAGTTGTTTGAAGAATGTGATGGATTGGGTCAGATTCTTGTTGCATGTGGGGTTTGTGATGTTTTGTAAGTTTCATGTTGATGGTAGGACTGTTTTCTTGCAAGTGCAAGTGTTGGGTCCCTTTGAGTTGTAAGTTTTGATGGATTTTGGGTGAAACACATGTGGGAAGCCATGGAAGGGTAGAAAGTTTAATTTGGAGCGCTGAATTGAGCGCTGTAGTACTTGGGTTAGATGACCTAATTTGGTATTAGGGTCTTCATTAAAGTTTTAGACTTGGATGTTATCTTTTCAATGGCACCGGAATCACCCAAAAAGGAGGTCTGGAACTCCAGTTATGATCTTTTTAGTGAACAGGGGTTAAGTTGTCAGTATTGGTTATAGTTGTTGCGGTTTTTAAATTTTTAACAAAGTATATGATGAAATTAGGACTTTATGTCTTCATAAGAGTTGTAGGAAATCTTCTTATATTTCATATGAGATAAGGATGAGCATGCCAGGTGTAGTATAACTCCAGATACAGCTGTTTTAGTGAACAGGGGTCAAGCTGTCAACATTGGTTATAGTTGTTGTATTTTTTATTATTATTATTTTTTAATTTTTTAACAAAGTAAATGATGGAATTAGAACTTGATGTCTTCATGAGAGTTGTATGAAACCTTATTATCTTTTATTTGAGCTAAGGACGAGAATGATAGGAGTAATATAACTTCATTTATGCTATTTTATGTTAAGGTTGTCATTTCACAATAAGTGATTTGGTTAGGTTGAAAGCTGTTTTGGGTGCTTAGGTTGATGTTTGTTGTTTATATGTGTAAGTTGGCTTGATACAAGAGTTGTAAATATGTAGTATGAGTTGTATTATGTGATGAAAATGTTATGTGCTCATATAAATAGATGTTGTATAAATGATTAATATTGTTGAAAGCTACTTTTAAGTTGTAAGTTGCCTTAAAGTTGTTTAGTTGTTTAAAGTTGTTGAAGGTGAGATTTTGATGACTATAGTTGCTTAAATAATTTACTCAAGATGTTATTATGTTGCTTGTTGTTATGAAGATGACTATTGTTGTAAATTTGTATAAAGATGCTTATTGTTGTAAAGTTGTATAAAGATGTCTATTGTTGTAAAGTTGTAAAGTTGGGAACATATGGTGAAGATATATGTCCTATGTTGAGATACATAGTACTAAGGTGATAAAGTTGAAATTTGTTTTAAAGTTGAATCCCTTAGTACTATGTGGGTGACATGGAAGTAGTCGATCCATGTCATGGTTGACTAACCAATTTGAGTAAGGTATTTAGTTGAAGATGTAGTCTTTGACTAGGTACTGGAGGGTGCGTGGTACTTGGAGGGCAGTGGGTGGACTAACTCCACGTGTGAATTGGTGATGCAAGCTAAGGCCGTGGTAGGCTCATACCCAAACCCTTCTTCCTTGACAATAGTACTAGACCTCCGAGTCTAAGTGGCACACCTGAGCAATCGCCTATTGTTGTCTATACCTGGTTCTCTTCAGAGTTCCTAACGATGCCTTATACATGACCTGGTTGAGATAGGTCAAATATTGGATTCAGTAGGATTTATGCCACCTAGACTGCTCAACCTCAAGTGTTGGAGATCTCCTAGTTATATATGCGTGACGACGCATCAGTTGATATTATATATCTATTGTTGTCTGTGCTGTCATTTTAAAGTTGAAAAATGTAAAGATTAAACGTTGAATTCTATTGTTGTTTATTTTATGTAGATGTTATTTTATGATGATTATTGCTGTAAGCTTACCCTTGCATGTTTCCATGTGGATTGGGATTGCCATAACCATACATTGTATGCGAGCAGATCAATAGTAGGTGGTGCTGTGGTGGGTTAGCAAACTCTAGTGAGACTCAGTAAGAGAGCTGAGGCTTTTGTTGTGAAACTTTTGTTGAAGGCCGCCAGTCATTTTGTATAGAATATTACATTATATTATCAGTCATATATATATGTATATTGTGAGACCCGGCGGGTCGTTACAGATCGCACCGATTCAAATGTAAATACTATCCATGTGTCAGAATGCAATAAAGACTTTCATCTCTTGTGACAAACAAATGAACAATTGAGATTGCTCCTTACAATTCAATGATTGAGATTGCACCAATTCAAACACAAATACTATTCACGTGTCAGATTGTAGTAAAGACTTTTCTCTCTTATGACAAACAAATGGACGATCGAGATCGCTCCATACAAATTGATGGCTAAGATCACACCAATTCAAACACAAATACTATTCACATGTTAGATTGCAGTAAAGACTTTCATCTCTTATGACAGACAAATGGACGATTGAGATCACTCCATACAAATCGACAGTTGAGATCGTACCGATTCAAATGCAAACATTGTTCATGCGTAAGACTATAGTAAAAACTTTTGTCTCTTATGACAAACAAATTGACAATTAAGATCACTTCATACAAATCGATGGTTGAGATCGTATTGATTCAAATGCAAACACTGCTCACACATTAAATTACAGTAAAGACTTTTATCTCTTATAACAGATAAATCGAAGATTGAGATCGCTCCATACAAATTGAGGATTGAGATGACATCGATTCAAATGCAAACACTAATCACTCTTCTATAAATAAGATTAGTCTTCTAATTTTGTTTTACACAACACTTACTCACTATCAACCTTCAATATAGCCAAACATAACTCTTTATCCCTCAACTCATAAACACTGTTTTAAAACTATAGCCAATTCTATGAGAAAAAATATATATGTTTACTATAATGGTTAAATGATTGTTGATGAAAAAGTAGGGGCACTATATAGATGCCTTTGCCCAATCGAGATAGTAGTGAGGTGAGATTTGTCGTTAGAAGAGTTGAAACATAAGATTTAACAACGAATCTAAATTGCCCCTACTCAAAGGGTTGTTGATGTTTATTTTCATCACCCTTTATCTGTTGGAGGTTCTTATGTTAACTATGGGTCAACGATCATTAGAGACGATAAAGACATCCAAATGATGTTTTTTTTTTTACTGAAGACAATTACAATGGTCTTGGGTGTGTTGAGGTATATGCAACAATGGAGGATATTCCTAAGTCTCCAAGTTCTCAACCAAATTTTGATTTAAATGTACCTTACACTAAAACAAAGGTTTCCCTCGCATACGTCGAACCTAAACCTATAAACCTATCCTTTGAATAGGAAGGAGCTATATCTTCCTATACCCAAGTCCTAACTATTGAAAAATTTTCTACCCAATTATTCGTATCTCAATCTCTCAATTTTTATGAAAGTCAAACATATCTACATCATGCCATTCATCATGATTGGGAGGCAACAACATGAAGACGATGAGCTTGCACGCAACGTTAACAACGACAATGGTGATGATGAAGAAGAACAACGAAACAACAACATCGCAGACCCACCATTTGCTCCATCTACATACAATCCCCCTCCACACATGTTTCAATTGAATTTGGATAAGATAGATGGTGATGATGTAGAATTCATACACTTCTTGGACCGTGAAAGTATTCCATCTGAGGTGGGAACCTTATCTATTGGGCAACAATTTCCAAACAAATTTGTTGTAAATTCTACAATCAAAGAATTTCATATTAAGAACCATGTTGAATACAAAAAAATGGTCAGATACTAGACAAATAGTTGCATATTGTCCCAAAGAATGATGTAGTTGGTATTGTAGAGCATATCTTCGCAAAAATGGAATGTGGGAGATTCGTTAACTACGTCATCCACATACATGTGTAGCAGAGATGCTTTCTCAAGATCATAAAAAGTTGGATGCAAAAAATATTATTGAATGCATCATGCTACTAGTTAAAATGGATCCAACTACTATAGTGCCACTATTGATTGAAGTAGTCAAAGATAAAGTAGGGTACATTGTCTCCTACGCAAAAGCTTATAAGGCTAAGCAAAAGGCATTAGAATAGACATTTGGAAATAAGGATGAATCGTACAAGTTATTGCCAAGATGCCTTCAAGCCTTACAAGTTTATGTTCTTGGAACAATCATCCAAGTTCAAACACGTCTAATCCTTGAAAATGAAGTCTTGGTTTTTGGCAAAAGAAGATTCCATCGAATTTTCTGGACTTTCAAACCATGCATTGATGGGTTTGCATACTACAAGCCAATTGTTCAAGTTGATAGAACCTGTCTATATGGCAAATACATATGGATTTTGTTACTATTTGTGGTTCAAGACGGGAACAACCACATAACTAATAGCCTTTGCCATGGTTCTTCTTCTTGAAAAATTTAAGAAGGCACGTCACACTCGAAAGTGAACTCAATTTGATCTCAGACAGACATGAACCTATTAAAAATGCTTACAATTGAGAGGTCAATGGGTGTGGATGAGATCAAATGTTGCATGTGCTTTATATTTGACATATTGCACAAGATTTCATGAGAAAATACAAGAATGTTGATCTATGCAAATTTTTTGTCAACATGGGTAAGTAACTAATTCATCTAAATTATATTTTTATATAATTAGTTCTAATGTTGAGAAATATTCATTATACGTTGCCTAACTTCTCAGCATATGCATTAACAGAGAGCATGTTTGATCGTTGTTGTAATGATCTTCGACTTAAAAATCCAAATGCTGCAAATTGTCTTGATCGCATACTTAAGGAACAATGGCTTCAAGCATTTGGTGAAGCTCAACAATGAAGACTCGTGACAACCAACCTTGTAGAGTCTATCAATTTAATACTTAAGGGCACTCAAAATTTACCAATAACACCATTGCTACTAGAAATGTACTTCAAGCTAGCTAAATTATTTGTTAGGAGGGGGAAAAGAACAAATGCAATGTTGTCAGCTAATGATGAATATGGACAAATTGTCAAAAAAGTCATTGATGATGGGTTAGCAAAATCCACATCTCACAAAGTTGAAACGTTTGATTGATAAAATCAGTTATTCATCATGTTTGAAACAAAAGTGTGATTGTGATAAATTTCAAGTAATACACGTGCCTTGTTTACATGTCATAACTGGATGTGCACATGTTTACTTGAACCATATGTCATTTCTTTCTCCAATTTACAAATTGTAAAATGTTTTTAATGTGTATAATACTTCATTCGGATCACTGTTCGATGAAAATGAGTGGTCAGAATATAACGATGATAAATAATGTCATGATCAAAAAATGCGAAGAAATCCCAAAACTCGTCCAAAATCTACTCGCATATACACTAAGATGGATCTTAGAGCAAAAAGTCAATAAAAAAGATGTGGTTATTGTAGAAATATTAGACATTCAAGAAAAAAAAAAGGTCCACAACTTCAATAATTATGGTCTATATTATATATATATATATATATATATATATATATATATATATATATATATATATATATATATATGAGTTAATCACTTATACACTGCCAGTGTAAATTTTTTTTACACTAGCAACTAATTATCTTTTAATTGTGTCATGTCACTGTTAAAAGTAAATGTGTTTATAGTGACATGACACAATTAAAAGATATAGTTGGTTGCCAGTGTAAAAAAACTTTATACTGACAATGTATAGGTGATTAAAAAAAATCATGTATTTTTTTTTTGTTATTTATAATATTAGAATTTACTTTATCATTTAAATGTAATTTATGTTTCAAATATTTTTTTAATAACATTATACTTTATTCATTAAAATATCATATACATTAATAAAATTACACAAAAATTAACTTTTATAGTAATTCTCAAAAAATTATCTAAATAAGAAAGTAAATATTTAATTTTTAAATATTTTAAAATATATTCTATATTTAAATAATTTATCTAATATAATAATATATTTTATTTTAATTTATATTTTTCATTTTTTAAAAAATATATTTAATTCAATTTTTTTTATAAATAATAAAAAAGATAAAATTAGATTGAGAAGTCGGACCCCAAACCCGACTTCTCAATGAACACAAAATAAGGACATCGAGAAGAGGGACACTACTATTATTAAATATTGAAATGGAGACATTTGGACAAAAAAAATCACATTATGTAGGTCTTCTCTACATTCATTAGTGATTTAGAGAAAGTATTTCACTACTTATAATGTTTCTATTTGATTCGACCAAATTACCTTCCATTGGGTAATAAATGTAGTTTATAAAAAGAAATATCTTTATTTGCCCCTTACTTCTAGGAAAAAAATCTTCCATAAGCAGAATTCATTTTTTTAATGCTTTCACTTTCATAATCTGTTTCACAAGAATGGATTCGGATCCTTTAGTTGTTTTCCAAACTATATTGGGATCCAACATTGTTTCAAGTTATAATTTTATAAATAACTGTGTTATAGTGGAAGCCAATGGATCATAATTTATAAACCAGTAGCAGTTTATATTTGATTTCTAGAGGATCATATTCACATCCTTCATCAACCTGAGATTCATTTTAAAATGCAGAGATCCAAAGAGTTCAGAACATTGAAGACTGAAAACATGAAAGCAATCCATAAAAAAATTTCATTACAAATAATCTTTTGTTTCTTCATATAGGGGTTGACTATAGAGTTATATAGACTAGGGGGCTCACACAGCAGGGCCACAGACACATTCAAAGTTGCACTCACTGTGATGATTAGTAGTAAATCTTAAACCATATATGATACATAAAATCTTTTTATATCTAACGAATTTCGATAAATTAATTCTACAATTTTTTATAAAATTTAAAAATTACGTGATATTTTATTATATACATTTAAATTGTCATATAATATGTTATTAATTAAGATAATGATTAAAGTATTGTAGGCATTAAATATTATTATATTTACCCTCTCGTCTTTTTCACTCTTTTTTCTTTTTTGGTGTTAAATAGCATTGACGTGTTCCTGAATAATTTTCTTAACTTCTACATGATTAACATAGCATGTGCCCTGTTTACTTATTACAGTAAATAATCAGAGTTCTTTATTAACTATGGAAACATCATAAAGTTACGTTACATCAACATCAAATACCTGCGTAAAGTATTTAAAAAAAAAAAAAAAATTCTGCATCAACTACTGTTGCTACTTATGGCAGAAATTAAGGGGCTTAAGTAACGTCTTTGACTTTTGTGATGACATTATTCTCCTTGAATGGCAGCACGAGATGCAACCCTTTAAATACTTAAGAATTAAACATGAACATGTTACTAAGGTTAAATATTAATATTAATCATAACTAAAGCATAACACCAAATATACTTAAAAAAAAAAAAACACTGCATGTATTTTGTGCATGTCCCACTAATTTGATTTCGTTAGTTGTGTCACACGTACCAGCTTAGCATGGAGGAGGGGAGTGCCGTTGAAAATAGGATTCATGCAGTAAAATAGTCTTAATAATTATACAAATATATATGTTTTTGCATCTGTACCAAAGATAGACCCTTATAATTGTGACTCAGAGAAGATGCCATTGCACATATATCTCTTTAATGAAGGTCCAAGACTATTATTTACAAGATTCCTTTTTTCCTTCATCTAATATTAATAAAGGATGTGACATTACTAATTTTCTTGATTAGTGTTTGTTGGCATACGTTATTGGAAAAAACTCAAGTTCTTTTTAACTAAAAATTAGATAATTGAATAATATATTAATTGTGTGTACTTGAAGTCTTGAACCAGAGCTGCAGGGTTAACTAATGGAGTGTGTGAACCTCTTGAAAGTTCATTCCATGGGTACACCTTTAGCAGAGAAGCATGTGCTGAGCCATGCTGGCATGTACTATTCACTGACCATTGGAAAATTTCAGCTTTTCAACTCTCTTGTTCATTTTATTGCCCTCAGCCACCAAGAGTGAACAACTTCCAGATTTTGATTACTGTCATTATTGCTGTGCTTGTATTCTTTTGCACATTTGTATGATGATCTTGTTTTACAGAAGTTAGGTTGCTTGTGATCTCATGAGATCATGTGATAGCTAAAATTATATACCCATCAATACTAAAGTTTAGAATACTAAATTAATATTTATCCATAGTTATAAATCATTTATCTCTGGTAAATATTTCTATTATTGGAATTCCTTTCTATTACCATTGTTGAAAAAAAATGACTATTACAAAAGATATAAGAGTTTAGTGAAATACCCACAACTTAATACTCATCCATCACATATATTAAATTAATTAGATTTCACACAAAAAAATTTAACACACTTGCCCATTGAACTTAACTTAATCTAATAATTAGATATATTTATATGATGAGTTTAAATCTAAAATAAATCACATAATAAAATAAATTTTTAAAAATATATGTTAAATAAATTTTTAATTCATTATCATAAAATAAAATTACACCAATTAATAATAATCCAAATAAATAAAAATTCTCAATCATGACTCTTGTTAATACCACCTTTAACACTCATTTAAACACAATTTTACCTGGTGAAGCAATTTTATTAAAATTATGTTTCATCTATTTAATGAATCTTGATAGTTAAATAACACTTGGTAAAATTATGTATCAAAATGAATCTTCGTCTTAGTGCCTGTTTGAAATGCCATTTGAATTAACGTAAATGGAGATTTTACCATTCCAAAATAGAAAAATAAGAAGTAATTAATAATTTGTTGCTTTCACTGGTTTAAAAATTTTTCATAATAAATCAAACACACTCTTACTCGATTCAACAGGAGTAAGAAGCTTTCGATCTCATTTTTATGTGGGTTATGTTTTGGTTGATATATCAAATTGGGTGTGATTGACTTTTTTGTAAAAAATAAAAGTATATATATGTATTTTAAAAAATATTTAAATATATTTTTAATTCATCTAAAATTAACAAATTTTGATTTTGATCCTGTAAATTTTTTCTTTACTTTTTATCTTTCTAACATTTGTAAACATTATTTTTATGTCCTTTTAAAATATTTTTTTATCCTCGTAAAATAAATAAATTTTAATTTTGATCTCTATAAATATATATATATATATATATATTATTTTCGTCCTTCTAAAATCTAAAATTATTATTTTTAATTTCTACCAATGATTTTAAGATATATAAATAATATTTATTTTAAGAATTTATAAATTTTTTTAAGAATGTCACACTAATGTGGTATCACTGAAGTTTGCAAGTAATACCTAAGAGAATCACTTAAACACTGGGGTTGAGTACATTTTGTAAACACTGGGGTTGAGTACAAGAAAATTCAATCTCTTTGTGGCAGTTTGAAACCCCGACAAAATGCATTTTTATTTGACATGTTCTGACGGTGGGAAACCGCCACAAAATTGCAGTTCTATTTGACTTGTTTGTCATTTTTTGGCGGTTTTACACTGCCACAAAATTCATTTTAATGATTTTAAAACAGCCACAAAAATACTATTATTTTTACTTGTTTACATTTGATGGCTATTTTAGATTGCCAAAAAATATATTTTTTATTTTTAAATCGTCAAAAATACACTTTATTTTACAATAATTTTTTATTTTTAAAATATATTTAAAATTATTTTAAAAGCACATTTTTATTATAAATTGGAAAATAACATTCTATATATTTTAGGTATTTATCAAATTATTATTGAAAATTAACACTAACCATATTAATCATTAAAAATTAATGACTATTATATTGTTATTTAATTCAAGTAACTTATATATAAATAAAAATTTTACTTGTCGAATTCTAAGATCACTTATTTTAGTAAATTTTACCTATAATTATAATAATATTTATGTGTTTTGTATGTTTCTTATTCAAATATAATTACATAAAGAAACATTAAATTAACAACTTTTAACATTATTAAAAAAATCAAGACAACATCTAGCCATAGGTCTAGCATGACATATTTTTTATTATTTCTAAATTGTTCATCTTCATGAAACTATTATTTTTCCTGTTTCAAATTAAAGACAAATAAAATAAAAATATAAATATAAATTTTTATAATTTTAACAAATAATTTTAAATTATCTATGTTTTTAAATAAAAACTAAAATTTTAAATACCCTAAAAATATTATCATTTTTTAGTCAATAGATATTTAAAAAAATATTAAAATATCTATATTTATTACAACAATAAATAAATATATATATATATATATATTTTAAAAATATTAAAATATCTATATTTGTTGAAAAAATTAAATTATTAAATAATTCAAAATATTATATTACCAATATTTATTAAATGACATTGAAATAATTAAATTATAAAATATATTAATTTATAAATTTAAAATTTTAATTATAATGAAAATAATTTTTAAAATATTTAAAAAACTAAAAAACAAATAATAAAAAAATGACCCGATGAGAAATCGGTTTCGCAACCACCAATTTCTCAAAGGGGGTATTCAATGTTTTAGTAAAAGCTTAATTGAGAAATCGTTTCCACGTTAATCGACTTTTCAATGTATAAAGAAACTTTTCAATGTATAAAGAAACGGTATATTTACGTAAATAAAATATAATCTGAAATATTTAAGAAAATAGTAAAATAAAACGATATATTAAAAAAAAAGTCGAAATGGTCAGATTAAATTATTTAAGAATAAATTTTTTATTTTTGAATTTTTTTTAAAATAATATAAAAAAATGGTTGTCACGTGGGGCATAGAACGGGAAAACAGTATTTAAAGATTGTGGCGGTTTTAAACTACTGAAAATATCATTCGTCTGTAGTCTAAAGTAAGCTCATCTCTTAATATAGGACTTTCTAAATAATATTATTTAAAATATCATTTAATTTGGTTCAAAATTCAACTTCCATATATATTCAGAAGTTTTTAAAAATGTCTTGTGTTGGATTCTCATTCGGATTTAAAACTGTGTTCGATTCTCATTCAAATTAATTTAAACTTGTCTTAATAATAATATGGCATTGTTTATCATATGCATCCAAGAAATTCAAAAGTAATACATGTAAAAAAATATAGAACATACAAATGTAACTCTTGAAACATTTATCAATATATAAATTAGAAAGAAAAAATTAAAAATGACAACACAACAAAGAATGACTAAAATAAAAAATAAAGAAAGTGGTGATCATGGAATTCAGCAGATAAATTTCTTAGAAATAACACATATATGGTATGATGTTGCTGTTGTCTATTTAACAATATTCAAAGCAAAGAAGCAAAGTGTAAAAGTAGTTAGAGCACCAACCATCTAAGTTTGAATCTGCCTCTAGAACTAGCTCCAGATCTTGTGACTTGAGGGATGTTCTGAAGTAATCAACAAACTCTGACAAAGAACCCGCCCCCTGTTACTTGAGGGATGGTATTTTGGAAGGCAAAACTAATTTTATATCCTCCTCTTCACACTTATCCTGATAATCTTGTGCAAATCTGTCGAAAACATGTAACTCGTGGTATAATTCCCGAGGCCATCAAAATTTCATCTGCAACAGAAAAACAAGTAATTAAAATGCCTGCTACGTGTTTCATATTGGGCACTACATCTACAGGTTTAAAACATCATTACAAGATAAAATAAGTTTTTTTTTTTTTTATCAATTAAGTTTCTTTTTTATGAATCATATTGGATAGGCTTAATGCACATAGTTTTAGTAACATTCAATTTCTTGGTGTATAATATGTTATTATAAGATGAAAGATAAACAGATTGTGTTTGTATCCTTTGTTGACTCCCTTGGCTTGTGTGGTTCTCCCAGCCCAAAACATGTCGAACAGGGAAATTCCCCTCTGCCCTCAAAAATAGAAGTGGCAACAAATTCTATTCATAATACATACTAGTCAGGTCCAAACTTATTGCAAACCATAGAAAAGATATAAATGAGCTAAGCTAACATAACTAGTGCTTTAAAAAAGCAGAGAGAAAGACCTGCAGCAAAGATCAAAGATTGGATATACTTCACTGTTGTTTATTTCAAATCCTAATCCATGCTGATCATGTTTGATCTGAGAACCATTGAGATGAGTGCTTGTAGGGCTCAATGAGGACGCTCTGCTACTATTTTCAAGGCCAGCAGCTAACTTTACAACACAGGAGATACCCAAAAAAGATATTTTAAAATTTCAACATAATGAGGGACATCAAATGCGATATTTCAAAAATTCATTCTCGGATTCAGGGTATTAAACATTAAAACTATAGCATAAACTAATAGGTAGAAATATATAATAGAATAAACATTGGAAATGTGAAAGTTAGATAAAAAAAATTCAATATTCAAATGCTCCAGAACTCCAATATAGGTAATAATATCTTTCTTTTATTTTTCTTTATACTTTTGGCATATGACGTAAATAATAATGGAAACTAAAGAACAGCCTAGAACATTTGAAGGGGATAATATTTACTTACTGCATTCATTGCTGTTCTATGATCCCGTTCATCTTTATCTTCATTACTTTCGCTAAAAACACCATCTTCTTTCTCTATTAAGTCAAGTCCAAAAACACTATTTCTTTGTTTCTCCAACCAGTTTCAATTTTCCTGTATAACAGAAAGTACACTCAGGATACCGCTCATCACTTGAAGTTACATATAATTCATCTATTGGGCAATAGGAACAGAACAGTACAATGGCAAGAAAAATAAATAGTGAACACTTATAAATTAGCTCATTGTTGCCAGATTAAAAGAACAACAACAAAGTCCTCCCCCACTGGCCACATTGATTAAGAACATTCTTATTTCTTCTACATTGAATTTATTATCTCGTTGGTTTTGCATCACCCAACATCCAGTTCCATAACAACATTGAAGGTCTTATAATTATGCAGTAAAATCCCCCCTCAAGCTTCGTCTATATCTTCCAACCACAAACAATCCAAAATATATTCTCATTCACAACCAAACACGTCCATTTTTGTTTAATGTTGGGAATTTATTGGCCCACCTGCATAGCTGTCATCAAATCAATTAAATTCTCAGCCCAACATGAACAAATTGGACATAGAACTGCATGTTGTTAACATTCAACACACATAAAAACTTCAAGTTCATCTTTAGATACCTTCTGGAAATATTGTCAAAAAAAGTTGCACTTTTGAATGGGATACGTTTTCCCTTTATCAGTCAGCACCCACATTTTGTGCTTAATGCCTTGTGCGCCCACGCATCTGAAACCAACAAAAACTCAAACACATCAACAAATACACAAAACCCAGCACCCACACATCTCAAATCAACACCCAACACACCAAACCCTAAAAGATCAACCTTCCCAAAACCCTAAAATCAACCATTTAAAATAAAAACTCACCGAATCCAATCCACAATTCAACACAACAGATCAAGAAAATACGAAACATGATAGGTAAAAAAGGAGAAGATCCATGGGATTAGCAACGGTGGCCATGTTAGAATCAACAACAAAATTTGGTTTTAGATATGATGGCAAATCGAGAAACAGAAAACCTAACTTGAAATCTGAATCGAGAGTCGTCGTTTAATGATTCCAAATATGATACCAAGGGATTTGGATTTATAACCCCCGATGATGGCACCAAGTATCTCTTTGTTCACTAATCGCAGATTCGATCTGACGGATTCTGAAGCCTCGCCGAGGGGGAGTCCATCGAGTTTACCATCCATCGAGTTTGCCATTCAGGGCTCCAGGCGCGGTGGTCATGGTGGCGGCCAGAGTTACGGCGGTGGAAGAGGAGGCGGAGGCTACGACGGAGGTGGCTATGGCGGTTGAGGGACTGCTTTCAAGGAGGCAGTGGAGGAGGCGGCGGCGGTTGAGGGAGGTATGGCGGAGGCGATGGTGGAAGGTACGGTGGAGGAGGTGGCGGCAGTGTTGTTGGAAACTGCTACAGCTGTGGAGAATAGGGGCATTTTGCAACAAGTGCTCGTTGAAATGGCTAATAGTTCGTAATGGCTAATAATAGTGTACATTAAACGTATCAGGAAGAAAATAGATAGATGACTGTAGGGGGTTGCGGAGAACGGGGTGCGGGGAAAATATGATAATAGTATTTTTGTGGCGGTTTTAAAATCGTCAGAAACTTTGAATTGGACAGAATTAAAATGAATTTTGTGGCGGTGTAAAACCGCCAAAAAATGACAAACAAGTCAAATAGAACTGCAATTTTGTGGCGGTTTCCGACCGTCAGAACATGTCAAATAAAAATGCATTTTGTGGCGGTTTTAAACCGCCACAAAGAGATTGAATTTTCTTGAAAAAAGCCAGCGTTTACAAAATATCCGTCACAAACGAGTTTTTGCAATTGTAGATCCGGCTGTTAATGCAATTTGTGGCGGTTAAAAACCGCCACAAACTGCCAAAATAACCGCCACAAATCACACATTTTTTTGTAGTGAAAGGGAGTGTGGGGTGTGGGGGGTGCGGGGAAGGGGGGTGGGGTGCGGGGAACGGAGGTACGGGGAAGGGAAGTGTAAGTTTAGGAATTTTATTTTTTTTAAGGGTAATTTAGACATTTTATATATTTTTTTTAAAAAGGGGGTGTGTTTATACGAGAGTGAAGGTGTGTTTATCATCTGCCAAAAAAAATATATATCAAGTGAGATAAGTCTAAAACTTTTCGAGCTCAAATAGGTTAAATAGGTTGGATTTAACCTATTTGACACAATCAGGTCAAATGAAATTGCTCAATCTTTTTTTGTCATCGTATTAAGGAGCCCGGCCCATTGGACGAACGGGCCAAGGTTACTTTAACACCTTTACTTGTCTAATAAATCTCATGCAAGATACATTTCAGCCATTAAATATAGCAGCTTTGTTGAGCATTGCTTAATAAATGAAAATAAAAATTTTTAATTAAAAATTAAAACATTTAAGAGTATTAAATATTTTCACTATAATTGGCAATATTTTTCTTGATTTCAATAAAAAGCCATTATTCCTTAGCTATTGCCATAAATGTAATAGAGTGGACTGAAAAAGGGTCATGTTAAAAAGTGTATTTTGTTATTGTTCTTGATTCTCATTTGTTGATTAGGCCATTCTGGCTTTTGGTGGCGTCAATCTTCCACAGTGGAGCTAATAAATAAGGACGGGAGAGACAATATATGATAATTACCTGAAATATTCTTCGTACGGTGTTCTGGAGTTAATGGCAAGTTGCGTCATGCTTGAGGACCCATATATACATATAATTGACAAAGAACCATTACTCTATGATGTTGAGACAAATCTTTAAAAAAGAAAGATCTTTCAACATTGAATTTAGGATAGTTATGCATGGATATTAACTAGGAATGGGCATCACAAAATTCATGTGGCCTCATTTGGAGATTTTCATAGAATGTGATGTGATCTATCACTTGTCAATTTGCATTTATCAAATAATAGTTTGCTATAGTCTTATGGAAGAATTGCAATTGAGAAAATGCACAACTTGATTTTTGAGAGATATTACCTACTTACTAGCTTTGATCTTTGAAAGTTATGATACAAATCAATTAGTGTCCTTAAAGGGATGAATTTGATACTAAGTAGACAACTTTAGGGACTAGAAATGAAACCAACACAAGTACCATTTTTTAAGATCCAAATTGTATATTTACTACATTGAATTTGTTCCTGCATTGAAGATTCCCCAGTTATTTTGATATTAAGTGTCTATTTATATGGGAAATATGATCTACATAACATTAACTAGTTTATTCATATTGTTGTTTGTTGAACAACTTGCTGGCTCTCTACAATTTCCAAAGAGAGAAATTATATATACATATACATCTAGCAGACTAGTACATGTTAACAACACCTAATCAACTGCATAAATCAAAAAGAAATAATCTCTTACACTCAAACTCTACTTGAATGATACGAAAATAGTCTTACCAAACAAATAATGCAGCAAAACAATGGAGAGAGAGAGAGAAGAGATCTATGCCCTTAATGGACTGCAAAAAGAGAACATATGAGTTTTTTTTCATTTTTTTATTTTTATAATTTTATTTTCTGGATTTTGTATGTATACACAAGTGACCAAGTACTAGTAGGCCTACTTGTGTAAGCTACTTCTTTTAATTACCACATAAAGTGATGTCCTTCTTGGATGGTCTGAAATTCAAAGCATTGAAGCTGTATATGCAGAGATTGGTTCTTCTTGCTTTGATTGCTATCACATTAGAAGTGGTTCTGTAGCCAGGAACATTGCAAGCAGAGGATGAACTACCTATTAAGCTTGCTTGGCATGAAGACACTACTGCAGAATCTTCTGCACATCTCACTCCATCCACTGAAGGGATTTCCAGCTTGTACATCCCATACTTGTTGGTAGTTCTGTTCACTGAAAGTGAAATCTGTTCAGCTGTTTTCTCTGAGAGTGCTTTGAACATGCAATCTACTTTGACCTCAGCACCTGCATGGACATAATTATGAAAAAAAACAACAAAAAAAAGTGTAAGGTGCACCCCATTTGAACTCTTTGAGTGTGTTTGAGAACATTATTGGTTAATCAAGACAAAAAAAGAAAGCAATTGTTTCTTTATTTAGTAATTGGCACCAATAATCATATTTCATTTTGGTTCCCACATGTATACTCCTCTAAAGGCAACAATAATTGAGATACAGTCACATACTAAATGTGCACACTTTTTTCAGTAGAAATCAAAACCATGATTTGTCACATTGTGAAAGACTAGTCACTAGTTTCTTCCATTAGACTTAATCAGATTGACAGTGCCAATGAACATATGCAGCTCAATGTTTCAACGAAAGTTAGTATGTTACATTACAATTTACAACACTATCTAACATTCAAACAAGGGGGTTATTGAGAGTTATCACCTGACAAGAAGTAACTGTGTCTGGAAAAGCTGTTGTTGGAGCAGAAATCACAATAAACAAAACCCATCACACTGATTTGTGAGATGGGGAACTTGGTTTTCCCTGGAAACTTGGGTCTTGCAGGCTCAACTTCCAAAAACTGAGTAAACAAGGGCAAAAGGAGCAAAAGGGTTATGGGATTCATGGCCAACTTTGGAAAAAAAATGGAGGGAAGCGTCCGAATGGTGTCTTATGAGGAACTAGAGCTTTGGTTTGCTTTGGTTTCAGAGCAATAGCAATTAGGTCCAAGTAGAAGATGAGTTTTGGGGTGCGGATAAAGAGGGGCAATGGTTAATGGAGAAGCAAGTTCAAGCATAAAGTTGGAAATAATTTTATCTTTTTTTCACAAGAAACAAAGACATGTGAATGTTGTTTGGCAAGACATGGAGCTCATGAGTAGGAGAGAGAAGGGGCAGTAGATTCTTTTGTATGGGAAGAACAGCTTCTATTGGGGAACTTGAGAAATGGGGCTGTGTTTAAATAGAGGCCAAGGTAGGGTAGGGTAGTGTGTAGTAGTAATGAATGAAGTATTGTATATGTAAGTTGTCACGGTTTTCTCTATTGCCTTATAAATAGTGGTACTATTAGTATCAACTATTGCCATATTAATTGCTGAATAGCACTTGGCAATTTGTAAGGGAAAAATGAGGAACACCAAGGTCCAAGCATATTAAAACATTCCGTTTTTTAGTGCATGCCATTAAGCACAGTGCATTTAAATCCCTCATTTATTGAGTTCAATTAAACCTTTTGTGTGCATGTGACTATGGCTGACATGACATATATAAAAGGGTATGGCATTGAAGAAAAGCGTGAAGCATTGGGGGGTAGCAGCATAGCATTCATGTCGTTCATGTGCACTTCAGAACAGAGAAAGTGTCATATCAGAGAAGGCATTAATAGGTGAAGTGAAATTGCTACTGGTCCCATGATAAAATTGAATTGTTGCACAGTACAAACGTGAGTTTTGCAACAATGCATATACATAGTGCTTTCTTTCCCTTTTCTCTTTATACAGAAAGGAGGCCAGATGCAATTAGCAAGCTGCATCTCCTCGACTTGGATCCGATCGATCAGGAGATTTTTTATTTTTTTTTTCGTTTAATTGAATTGGATCAATGATGGGTTGGGTTGATAATTAGTTAGTTAACCTAAAATATGACTAATTTGGCCAGATGCAATTAGCAACCCAACTCCTAACAACTTGAGCAATTATTTGGAGCTAATATGAGTATGCAGAGATTGGAATTTTTAAATATGGACTTAAGCGAAATTTGTGTTAATTAAATATGTGTTTTTATTATAAAGATAGTTTTATATAATTATAATAAATATTAATTTGTTTTGTCCGATTTTATATGACCAAAATTTAATATTTATTGTGTATTTTGTAAAAATGTCATGCTACAGAGTTGATTGGATACTTGACAAACAAGATGAATAAAAACTTCATGTCTTGTATCGTCGAGTAAAAACAATACCTTAAATCTCGTTGCCACTCCCTACTTCAAAACTAGGAGATGCAAATGATGAATAACAATCATTTAATGAACAACAATCAATTATCAAACAACATCTATTTGTTCGAGGATGTAGCTCAGTTCGAGTTCCACCTTTTCTAATTTCTAGACCAGTTGACACGGTTTAAATTGTTATGAGAAAACGATGCTCGAAACATCATGTCCACCAAACAATTGTTGGCAAATACTGATTGAGTAACAAATATGATATTCGATACAGATTCGTGGCATTACACAATTCACTCTAATAAATCACGAGCTTAGTTTCAACTTGAAGATCAAATTTAATTTATGTTCGATGTGTAAGACAAAGTTCCTTACTTCTGAAATGATTATATGTTAGATAATATTAATTAGTTTTTGGTGAATATAGGATTGTCAAAAGCCACTCCTTTGAATTGCATTAACTATTCTTTCGAGCAAGTTTCTAGTGTTGTGTTTGTTGATACTCTTAATCTAAATGATTTTGAATATTATATTGTTATATTGAAGGTAATGTCACTTCAATTAAATGTCCTTATTAATTAATATGATTATCCATTTGCTGGAGAGTCATATTTCATTTAATTTTTTATATTTAATAGTTTGAAGCTTTAATTTTAGGACCCCACTAGTACCATGGATGCCAGCATGCATAGTAAAGTTGCACAACACCCATATTACGAAAAAAAGACATAATTGTTGGTTGTGTCTTAATTCTTTGAGAGTATTTTTTTTCATTAGTGAATAACATACTTTATGTAAATATTTAACTATTTTTTACTATGACAAATTGTTGTATTTAGCTCTAGACCTAATCATGATCCCTTCTTCTTGAACATTACTAAGAACATTTAAAGGGTCAAATAGAGAAAAATGCCCTTAATTTTTCATTTAAAATAAATTTATACTAGTTAAATTGTATTGATATGTTTTTACATGTACATAGGTTATTCCGAAAGACCTTTGAATGACAAATTATGTTTAATGGTTATTTTAATTGGTGTTGTTTTAATCTCTATAATTTTAATTTTTGATGATTGTTTGATATATTGGTGGTGTAATAATTATTGTATTGAACTTTTATTTATCGTGTGTAATGTGAAATTCACCAATTAGTAATTATGTATGAGTAATTTGATGTAATGTCGTGTGTTGATTTTGTTAGTTTGATCTGGGCCATTCTTTTTCTTGTCATCATAGTGTATTTTTTCATGTTAAGTGCAATAAAATGCTAAGAGATTGACAATAATTGAATAGTAATGAGATATGTTATCAGTGCAATGTTATGTGCAGATTTTATTGATGCAATTTAGTCCATGTTTTTTTCTTTCTAACATAAGACAAATCTCTGAGAGATTTATAATGTAGTAAGTTCGATCATAGCTATCATTTTGTTGCCATATTAAACATCACCATGCAAGATTCCTAATGCGTGAACCATTTTTGGAATAAGGAGTTACTACCCAACTATTCTAAGAGTTGTATAGGGATGTAATTGGAAAAGGGATTTCCTACCTAAATAGCCAAAATTTGGGTGATTTGCCCTAGTTGACTTAAGATAAGGTGAAATATGGATCTTGGCCCAATAGAAAATCTTCCAACAATATTTTCAAAACCAATAATGGAGGGTCACTATAACAGCCCGATTTTCACAGATTGTACGAGGGCCCAAAGTTCGATAGGGGTAATTTAGTAGCCTAGAACGGGCCATTTCCAAATTGGAACGGGCCGTTCCAAAATACTAAAAGTGCCTACAAATCTTAGATGGGAACGGGACGTTCCCAAATTGGAACGGGGCGTTCCAAACCAGCAAAAATACCTATAACCCTAGTTGGGAAATGGCCATTCCAAATATGGCCGTTATGAGTTAAATGCAACCTTAGAACGGGTCGTTCTAGTTGTGAACTTTGCACATAACGTAAGAGTCTAGAATGAGCCGTTCTGGATTTGAAACGGGTCGTTTTGGCCACTCCTGATGCCTATAAATAGAGCTCTCTGACACTCCCAAAAAGCATACCTTTCAGTTCTGACTTCTTTCAGTTCTGACTTCTTTTCCTTCTACATTTTCTGAAGACCGAGTGGAACCTAGAGGAGGAGACCAACCAGATCCTGCTCTAGTTTCAGCTACTGCTTATCGAGGTACGGGGGAAAAATGGATTATTTGTATGTAGAGTTACATGAGGGAATTGGGTAGAGAAAGAGTCCCTTAGAATTATGAGTAATTTTATAATTGTTTCTATTTGAGGAATTGATGATCCCATTAGATTCAGTATGTATTGAGGATTAGAAATATATATTTAATTTGTGAAAATGATGATCTGGGAGAGAGAACGAAATTGTAGAAAAGTGCATGTGAGTTAGGTTTTGGAATCATTGGGGTTTTTACTATTTGATTTAATATTGTATTAAATTGGTGAATTTATTGGGTTTTATATTAATTTATAATTATTATTATATTATTGTTATAGATGTGTATTCATGGTGAATTGCTTGATAAGTATGTGAATCATTGTATTGTGTGGACTTATCTGTATGTAATATGGAATTTGAGTTATGAAATGAGATATGTGGAATGTGAATGAGATGTAATTGTGGATCCTCGTACTGATGACCAGGGGTGAGCATGGCCCTAGGTTGCTAAAAAGGGTAGCATGACCTTGGCACAGTGTTATGTCAGGGGTGAGCACGACCCTAGGCTGCTAAAAGGGTAGCGTGACCTTGGCACAGTGTTATGTCAAGGATGAGCACGATCCTAGGCTGTAAAAGGGTAGCGTGACCTTGAAATAGTAAGATTTGTGATGATTGGGATTGGGATGTGATTGTGGTTCCTCACACATATGACCAGGGATGAGACGACCCTGGGTAAGTGATGCTATAGGGATGGCGTGCCCCTGGCATAGTGTGGGATGAGTGAGACAATTAATACGTATCACTTATGTCTAGAGTGGCACGACCTTGAGGTGACGTGACCATTGACATAGTGTTAATTGCAAGATTTGTGATAGATTGGTGTGATTGTGAATTGTGATATGAATATGATGCATGATTGATAGAATTAGAATGTATGAATATGCTTGTAAAGACTTCATTAATTGATGAATTATGATAAGATTATGTTGTGTTTTTCCTTGTGTTCTTTATATATAGATGTTTTCTTTTCTCACCGTATAATTTGTAGATGTTTTAGGTGAGGAAGATTCGGTTTTGAGTGGCATCTAGAATGTCAATTATTGAATTGTGGGTGTGCTCTGGTATTGTGACATCGGGGCAGATAATTTCTAGGATATGAAATTTTTATATGAATTTGGAGTTGTAATTATTATTTTTTAAAACAAATTGTAAACTTTTATATTTTATTTTCCAAATTTTATTCATGTTGGACATTGAAGATCATTTGTGAAGGTTTTTATGTGAACCCTTTTACCAATACGTTGAAAAAATTTATTTCCTTAATTTAATTACATTATTATGATATATGTGTTGGGGTAGTAAGAGTGTCACAGTCATTGATTTGAGTAAAATAATGGGAGCATATTTAATCAAAGGCCTTGTTAAATATGTTGTAAAGTATGATACTTAAAATATGTAATTTTATTATTTTAGATAACCATGTGCAAACACATAGTCATTGTGATTAGTTCTTTGGAAGGACACATAATCACATAAGTGATTTTTTTGATTGGTAATAAAACGCAAGAAATGCTCTTAGGCAAAAAAGAAAGCTATAAGTTGTTAATAAGCTAATTATTGAAGCCACTCGCGATTTATGATTATAAAGTTGATAGAGATGTTTAACAGAATCACCTAGATGACACCATAGATGTTGGATGCTACATGTCTGCTACCAAGAACTTGAAACTATTGAAGCAATTTAAGAACATGGAGGCATTTGGTATGGTTAGGAACTTTTGGATGCTCTTTTAAGAGCAAGCAAGGTAAGAGAGGTTTGATACATCTAGATCATTGTTCCACTACAAGATGACAAAGGGGAGTCTAGTAGGACCTCCTGAGCTCTAAATGTTTGGAAATGTTGAGTGTCTAGAGGGCTGGGTTTCCGTTGGGCTTAGAGTTTTTGATGAATTTGATCCTCCACTCTTTGTCGGATAGTATGTTATGAATGACATGACTAAGGCATTATTGGAACTTGCTTACATGTTGAGAAGTGTTGAGTAAAACATCAACAAAGAAAAGGAAATGAACCATTTTATTTTTCTAGTCTACTAAAGGAGAACAATGGTAAGAAGTAGTTCAAGCCTAAAACTAGCAAGTGGGGTGGCCAAAGATTTCTCTTGCTTTCATTATGGTGGGACCAAACAATGAACGAGAAATTGCTCAACATACATATAAAAATGCATAAAGAAGAAGAGAGTGAGATTTCTACATCAAATATTTATGTTATATAGGTACTTCAACATCCAAGTTATTTCATATTAGGTGTGGTTTTTCACAATTTGAAAGAGAGTGAAAAATTGGTAAAAGGTGAAATAGACCAACGAAGGCTTTTTGACTTTACCTTTTGGATTTATCTGTGGAACTAAATAAATATTATTATATTTCTACCATTAGCAAAATAATTATTTATTGTTGGACAAGAAGGGTTTGAATAAAGGACAAATATCATTCTCTTTATTTAAAAATGTTTTATGTTAATGTACATTTGAGTAATGGGCTTCAAGTCCAAGATCCTAAAACACTCATTTATAACATAAAGAGGATAAGTCAAATGATTTGAACCTAACATAACTTAATATTGGGATACAAACAAGTCATACATAAATAAAATAAGAGAAAAAAATAACAACTTATAAAACACAAGCATACTCCAATGATAGAGAGATCTTGTGTTCTTTACATATAGATGTTTTCTTTTGTCACCGTATAATTTGTAGATGTTTTAGGTGAGGAAGATCCGGCTTTGAGTGGCATCTAGAATGTCAACTATTGAATTGTGGGTGTGCTCTGATATTGTGACATCGGGGCAGATAATTTCTAGGATATGAAATTTTTATATGAATTTGGAGTTGTAATTATTATTTTTAAAAACAATTTGTAAACTCTTATATTTTATTTTCCAAATTTTATTCATGTTGGACATTGAAGATCATTTGTGAAGGTTTTTATGTGAACCCTTTTACCAATACGTTGAAAAAATTTATTTCCTTAATTTAATTACATTATTACGATATGTGTTGGGGTAGTAAGTGTGTCACATTTAGTGGTATCAGAGCAGGTCGATCTAAACGGTCGTGAGTTATGAGTCTACTATGCTTGGTTTGTAGATGAATGATGGAATGAATTGATTGTGAAATTTATTGATATGATAGTATGATGATTGATTATGTTTGTTGTTATTTAATTGTGTGTACTCTAATAATGTTTTGCATTATGATGACGATAATGATGATGTTTCCCTTGTGTTGTTAGTGTTG
The DNA here is from genome assembly GCF_000230855.2 of Cajanus cajan. Classification (NCBI taxonomy): domain Eukaryota; kingdom Viridiplantae; phylum Streptophyta; class Magnoliopsida; order Fabales; family Fabaceae; genus Cajanus; species Cajanus cajan. Next base: position 14,485,323 of record NC_138520.1, on the reverse strand, counting down.
TGCTTACTTGTATATTGTTTTCTTAGAATTTGGCTGAAAGACATGATATAGCTTAGATGATGCTATTCATGATTGCTTATTTGTTTTGATACTTCTTGCTTACGTAAGAAGTAGTGGTTGAGTGGTATCGCTCGTGTTGCGAGCATATGTGCCAGTAGTAGTGGACGAAACCTTGTGCTAACCAACTAGAACTATTAGAACCTTGGATGTGGGTGAGACATTGATTTGTCGAGTGTATTAAGAGTCTACGATTGGTGAAGTTTCTGAAATCTATAGTTGTAGCGATTGAATTCAAGGAGGTTATATGTTGAGAATTAAAGTTTTGATAATGCTTAAGGAGAGACTGAAGTGTTGATGATTTCTAGAGTTGGTACTTGCATGTTAACCTTTTATGGTATAGGTAGCATGTGAGTTTTATTTTCTAAGTCTTTTGTGATGAATATGTGAGTTTTTTGGTTTAGGATTGTAGTGGGAAGCTTGGATATGAGTTTGAGGTGGAAAGGAGTGGGTTTGGAAGGATTGAGATATTTTCGTGAGCTTAGGTGTTGATACACTATTACTGTCTAGTGTAGGAGATGTTTGCACTGCAGTTTTATTGTGTCAGTACAAGTGTTATATTGATAGAATTAGATTTTGTGGTCTGCATAAAAGTTGTAATCTTGGACGTTATCTTTCTAATGGAATTGGAATCAGGTAAAACGGAGGTCTAGAACTCCGGTTATAGCTGCTTTGGTGATCAGAAGTTTAGTTGTAAGCGCTGAATATATCTGTTGTGGTTTTTGAATTTTTCATGTTTTTTTTAGCTAAGAAGATTTTTTTAGAATCTCATGTCTTCATAAGAGTTGTAGCTTATTCTCTTAGCTTTCTTTTGAGATAGTTTTGAGATCATTTGGACGAGTATAACTCTCTAGGTATCATTTTGTTTGACAGTTGTTGATGGGATATGTACGGTGTCATGATGTTTTTGAGTTGTTAGGCATAACAAGGATAAAAACTAATTTGGTTATGATGTTCTAAGGCGTTGTCATTTGGTCTTAAGTGTCTTTTAATTTTAAATTGGGATAATAATTTATAAGTAATTATATATAAAAAAATATTCAAATACATTAAAATTATGTTGACGTATTAAATACATATCTCTAAATATTTAAAAATAAATTGTATGTGTAATGAGTTTATACAATCATGCGTATCAGTTCTCACATGAACTAAATTACCATATTTTTATTTTCATTCCATATATTTGAAATACTGCAACCTCTAAGCATTAGTGAGTAATCTTCTCGCTACGTTGGAGGCACCTCAAAGGGTGGGATAGCTGGTCCCAAGATTTAATGCGACTGCATACACAAGGTAGGATTCGAACCCCTGACCTTGCTTAAGCGTGGATTAACTCCTACCGCTGAACTACACGCTTGGGGTTAATTGCACAATTTCACACTTGAAACAAGACTTATTTATTTATTTTTTTATTATAAAAAAGTAAATATGTACAATAATAATACAAGTTATTATACATTTTATAGAGTAACACATTTTATTGTGTTTGTGACTATTATTATTCCCTAATCTCACCTTGCATAGAAGGTAAATTCTTTTTCAATTTCTTGTGTTGAAATATTGAGATTGAACATCTGAATTTTTCAAACTTTCTTTTATTATTTTATATTTTTATTTTAAATTCTAGTTTATAAATTTAAATTTCTTAAAATAATTTAATTTGTAAAAGATAATTGAATAATTAGTGAATAAAATTATTATATTATAATTAAAATTTTTATTTTATAAAATTTAAGGATTATATTTTTTAAAACATTATGTTTTATCCATTTAATTTTTTTTAAAAAATTAATTAATTAGTTTAATAAAGATTGCGGTCATAATTAAGTAATTAATGATTAAGTGGATAATTTTTTTATAAATCAGAATATATTTTAAAGAATAATTCTTAAATTGGTCAAAATAACAATTTTAATTATAAAATAATTTATTCACTAACTATTTAATTACCTTCCACAATATTTAAGAAAAGATAATGTAATTATTGTAAAAGTTGACAAACTTGCCAGAAAATAATAAGATGGTTCATTGTTATGATCATCACGCATTGTGTTGACAATAGAGTGATTGGATTGCCTAGTTGTACTTTGTTTTGTGTATGACGTTATGTTTTACGTTCAACTCTTGGATCATGTAATTTTTGTTAGATTAATAAAAAAATGAAATTAATTAGCATGATATCATTCAAGGTATTGATGTGTGTGCGTAAGAGAACCTTTATGCAACCCATAATTATAATTCACACTATTTATTTTGTATATTTGTCATTTAATGTATTTCAATTAATGATGTGAATGAATTACATTTTTTTCCTTAATATAATCATTAATCCCACAAAATAAAAAAAATTAATCACAAAATAATCAACTATATCAGATTTTACAAACTTGAAAACATCTCGTGTATATAACTTTGCACCAACTTCAACTATTTCTCAATGTTTGTCAAAACAATTTTTGTATAAAATGAATTAAAATCAACAATCAATTCATTGTACCTGTAATAACTTAAAGACTATCCTAAATTATACAACAATTCAACCACAAAATTTTTCCTCCTCACGTACATTTTAATACAACTATTCACTCCTTCACACAAAGAAGTTGTTCTAATACCAACAAAAAATTTATCGCATTGATAAGCATTTGCCGACATACGCCTCATTTGGTATGTTAGCAAAATCCAATTGTTGCCTTGAAGTCGGTGTCTACCAACCACATCCTTCCAAAATGTTTCAAACTTCTCTAGGATGAACTTCCCATTATTACCGTAATTAAAATCAACAAAAAATCTAGGACTTTTTACATTCTCACAAGCCATTTTTAGTAGATATTACACATAAAGTCTACATGTTGTATTAGGAAATACCTACCTAATTTCCTCCCTCATATCCCCATCACCATCTATCACTACAACTTATAGTTGCTTAAGAGGTATATATTGCTTCCAAGGCTTATAAAATCCACTTGTAAGTATCTGTAGTTTCATCTAAAATCAAACCAACACAAAAAATTATAGTTTACCTATGATATTTTTTTCCAAAAAATATCACCAAAATCTTGTTATATTTGTTCTTCTTGTAGATACTACTAAATGCAACGACATCTCCATAATATTGATAATCAAATCTACTAGTACCATCTATCTAAAACAAGTGTTCCATTTTACCATCATCTCCTAGTATATATTTAGCATAAAACATTGGATCATTGCCTACTTTTCCTTGAAAATTATACCTAAGACAGCTAGCTTAATCATCCCCACCTTGAATTTTAAAACATTCATGTTGTTCTATATGATTAAAACGGTCTTTCTAGTTGAACCCAATGCATAAATGACCCTTCTTTTGGTCCATCATGAATCTTATTATATGGCATGCTTTAACCCCATGATCATCCAAACAATTAACTTAGGTTTTGTTACTAGTTGACAATCCACAATAAGTCCTAATGAATGACACATAATTTGAGTGACACATGTCATGGTTGTGACCCTCCTCAAATGAAACAAGTTTCCATTTACATGTATCTTGATCAAGGTGAACATGAAACTTGGCTTTACAATTGGTATGACTAAGAGACTTCAGCTCTTTTTTTCAATCATCTATCATAAAGTGTTTTTTGTCCTTCAAACCCCTGTACATGTATTGCATAAAAATTGATGCATTACTATTTTTCCATTTGTAATGTGACCGACGTCATCCTTTCTAATCCCCAAACCATGAAATTTACCATATGCAAAGTAAAGTTTATATGATATTTTATTAAAGGATAGTATAATATTTTATTAAAAAAAAAAGGAAGGGATTTGTAACTTTGGTTATTATGTTTTAACTAGAGGGTTGAATGGAGGTTAGGCTTTTTTTTAAAAGGAGGAGTTTTTTGATCAAACCCTTTCATACCTCTATTTTCACATATGCACTTTAGAGTTCAAAGAACAAGAGCAGGAAGAAATCATCCTAGAGTCGGGCACCCATTGTTTGGAGCTTATCCAAGCAAGGGAGCAGTGAGAAATCTTGCTCTGGATGTGGATTTATATGTTGGGTAGTGGGATTGGCCCTAATCTCGTATATGTTGTTTGCCTATGTATGAGGGGTTTCTCTTAAGGCTTCTTTTTGCTCCCTATTCTTCTTCCTCGTGATTAATGGCATGAATTATTTGAGAGTATGATTAATTTTATGTTTTTGGATAATAATTATATGATTTGAGGTCTCTATAAGTTCCTATTAGAAACCTTAAGGGAATTTGGTGTGATTTTGGGGAAAGATATCAGTTGTATGTGTGAATTGGAAGATATTGGGCATTAAGTTAATTGCTATAGAATATGTTTACCAATTGAATGATATGTTTTGGTAAATTGATAGGTGAGTCAAAATTTTGCATTTCTGCTATACGGGATGTTTTTCATGTCACCAGGCGCCACTTGAGGCGCCTTAGGCGTCATCGAGGCCAAGAGCAAGATTTGCTCTCGAGGTCCCTTACGTCGGACGTGAGATGACCCTCACCGGGCATAAAAGCTTCAGAGGTTCCCTGTGACGCTTGTGCTAGGCGTGAGTTGACTCTCGTCAAACATGGACATTCTAGAGAGCTTTCGGTGGTGTTCTCGTTGGACGTGGGCTCGATCATGTCGAGCATAGTCCAGATAAACACCAACATGGTCCACTAGAGGTATTGCATCAAGTGTGGGGCATGTGCCATTGAGCCTTATCCTACCTACGAATTCTCTACTCTAATTCCATTGAATCTCATTGTTATAATTATGTGTTGTGACACTAATGTAGATAGGCTATGATGTCTATATATGAATATATGACTATGAATGATGAGTAATGTGATATGAGAAACATGTGATATGTGAAACTATGAGGTCATGTGAATGTAATGCATTGATTTTGATTGACATGCATCATATGCATAAAAATGTTTTTGAAAGGGTACAATATGGAATATATTGGTAGGAAAGGTCCCTTGTGTAAAAGCTTGGGAACTAATCTTGGGGATAATTCAATTTGGAAGTCCCAATCTTGTCTTCATGAGCATGGGATGTATCTTGTATGACTTAGTTATTGATGAGGTTATTTTATGGTATTTGTTTGAGGGGATATTTTATGATAGTTATTTTTATAAGATCATCCTCCTAAATTCGAGATTACTAGGCACATAGATTCTATTCTTGAACCCTAAAACACCATCAACTTCCACTCGTAAAGGGATATCTATACCCCTACCAATCCTCTCCACTTGGTTCACTAAGAAAGGATCTAACTCCTAGTCTCTCTAATCTCATCTATTAATCTATTAGTCCTTTCCAACATACTCAATCCAATACTCTTAAGGGTGAGTTCACATATCATGCTTAAGTCTCTAACCTCCTCAATCAAATCTAACCCTTACATCATCAAAAATGATAAGTGAATGGTCATTCTAATCAAGGCATCTGCCACAATATTAGTTTTACTTCTATGACTCTCTCCAAAGATTAAGTGCTTAAGCATAAGTTCACTAGTTACACATACTCGGTCTCAAATTCTTACCACTCCATCTATACTTAAGGCAACTTTTATCCATTACCATGTCCTATAGCCTCATATCTTGTCACCAAAATGAATCAACTAATTATGTTTCTCCAATTTCTTTCAACGATCCACTTGTTACTCGAGTCATACCTAGTTTCACATTACTAGGAGTAATCTCACAAGTCAAACTTAAATCCTTAGACCGAACCAAAAGGTTAAACTCTTTAATCATAAAGGAAGATAAATGTAGAGGTTTCCTAATCAAAACATCGACCACCACATTGGCTTTGCCCAAAATACAAATAAGATCAAAATCTTATTCCTTAAGAAATTCCAACTATCTCCTTTGTCTCATATTCAACTCCTTTGGTCAAAAGATATTTAAGGCTCTTATAATCACTAAATACCTCAAGCTTAGAATCATATAGGTAGCAGTCTCCAAATCTTAGTGTAAATATTACAACCACTAACTCAAGGTCATGGGTAAGGAAATTCCTCTAATGAATTTTCAATTTCCTAGAAACATAAGCTACTACCTTTCCTTCTTGCATCAACACTCTACCCAAACCCATCTTAGAAACATCAACATATACTACAAAAGACTTAATAAGATCGACCAATGCTAACACTGGTGCACTAGTCGATCTTTGCTTAAGAATTTGGAAACTACTCTCACACTTACTATCCCACACAAAGACAACACTCTTCCTAGTCGACAAAGTCAAAGGTAACGCTATCTTAGAAATTTCCTCAATAAATCTCCAATAACAAAGAACTAACCCAAGAAAACTCCTAACCTCACTAATTGACTTAAGTATCTCCCACTTAAGCACAACTTCTACCATAGGTAGATCTACGTTATACCTCCGCTAAAAATTACAGGGCCTAGAAAACCCACTTCATATAAATGAAAATCATACTTATATAACTTAGCGTAAAACTATCTTGGATATATCTTCATCCTCACTTCCAATATGATGATATCACATCCTAAGGTCGATCTCACTAAACACACAAACATTCAATAATTGATCCCTAAGGTCATATATCCTCGTATTAATATATACACATATCAAATCATGTTATAATACCTACTTTAAACATTTGATATATACCATCCCTAAGCATGTACGAATCAATCACTGTTTACACCATATAGCATGTACATGAACCAACCTTACCATATAATATCATACAACCTTAAACAACCTTTAAATCCATATGAAAATGCCTCAAAACATCATAACCAAATCAATTTTTATCCTTGCATTGCCTAATAACTCAAAAATATCATGACACCATAAATATCCCATCAATAAATGTCAAGGAAAATGATACACAAAGAGTTATACTCATTCAAATGATCTCAAACCAATCTCAAAAGAAAGCTAAGAGAATAATCTACCACTCTTGTGAAGATATGAGATTCTAAAAAGATCATCTTCTTAGCTAAAAATTCAAAAACTAAAACAGATATATTCAACACTTAATGCTAGACCTCTAATCACTAAAGCAATTATAACTGAAGTTCTAGACCTCCGTTATATCTTATTCCAGTTCCATTGGAAAGATAACATCCAAGGCTACAACTTTCATGAAGAACACAAAATCTAATTATGTCAATACGATACTCATACTGGCACAAAAAATCTGCAGCAAAAATATCCCCTACACCATACAGCAATAGTGTACTAACATCCCACAAAATACCTCAACCATTCCAAACTCACTCCTTTCCACCTCAAACTCATATCCAAGCTTCCTACTACAATCCTAAACCAAAACAACTCACATATTCAGTACAAAGGACTTAGAAAAATAAAACTCACATGCTACCTGTAACAGCCCATTTTTCGTGGGCCAAAGGCCCAATTCGTGGCCCAGAACGGGCCGTTTCAATTTTGAAACGGGCCGTTCTGGAATAGTGAGTATGGCCAAAATTGTAGAAGCAGAACGGGCCGTTCTGATGGGAGAACGGGCCGTTCTGGTTTGGAGAACGGGCCGTTCTGGTTTGGAAACGGGTCGTTCTGCTAGGTTTGAGAACGAGCCGTTCTGGTTTGGGAACGGGCCGTTCCAGTTGAAAAATTTACGTAGGTTTGAAAGGACCAGAGCGGGCCGTTCCGATTTTGGAACGGGCCGTTGTGGTAGGTGGGCGAAAAATCCTATAAATAGGCCTCAAATCCTCTCATTTCTACACACCTCTCATTCTCACTCTCTCTTCTCTTCTGTTCTCTCTTTCGTTCCTCTTCTTCTCTCTGAAGACCAAGAGGAACTCAGAGGATGAGGTTCTGCTCCAGTTTTAGTTCCGATCCATGTTTAAGGAAAAAGAGGAGGAGGTTCTGCCCGAGTTCCTATTTATCCAGGTACGGGGAAAAAGGGGTTATTTATATGTAGAGTTACATGAGGGAATTGGGTAGAAGAGGAGCCCTTAGGATTATGAGCAATTTTATAATTATTTATGTTTGAAAAATTATTGGCATTATTTGATTCTGTATGAATTTAGGAGTATGAATATATGATTTATTTGTAAAAATAATGCTCTGGGAGAGAGAACGAAATTATAGAAAAGTGCCTGTAGGCTAGGTTTTGGAAAAATTGAAATATTTCTGTTTGAGGAATTAATGATACCATTAGATTCTGTATGTGTTGAGGATTAGAAATATATATTTAATTTGTAAGAATGATGATCTGAGAGGAAGAACCAAACGGTAGAAATGTGCGTGTAAGTTAGGTTTTGAAAGAATTGAGGGTTTTATGGTTTATGTTAAAGTTATATGAAATTGATAATTCCATTATTTATAATATTAATTTATGAATGTTATTATTGTATTGATTGATAAGAATGAATGATCTTGATGTGAATTACTTGAGGGGTGTGTAAACCCTTATTTTGTTGGGCTTATCTGTTGTGTATGTGAGGTGGAATTGTGTACGTGATGTGAATTTGAATTATGAGATGAGATGTTGTATGGATATGATTATGATTGTGATTGTGGTGCCTCACATCAGTGACTAGGGATGGCACGGCCCCTGGGTAAGTGGTGCTACAGGAGGGCGTGACCTTAGCATGGTGTGGGATGAGTAAGACAGTTAACACACACCACTTATGTCGATTATGGCAGCCCTGGCATAGGGTTAATTGCAAGAGACTGTATGGATTGTAATTTGATTGTGGTTCCTCACACCAAAGGATCAAGGATGATACGAACCCTGGTAGTTGATGTTTCAGGGACGAGCGTACTCCCGGATGATCAGGGATGATACGAACCCTGGGTAGGTGATACTTCAGGGAAGAGCGTACTCCTTAAATGACTAGGGATGGCACGGCCCCTGGGTAAGTGATGCTACAGGGAGGGCGTGACCCTGGTTTGGTGTGGGAGGCAATTAACCTATATCACTTGTGTCAGATGTGGCGAGGTCTTGGCATAGTGTTAATTGTAAGATTGGTGTGAATTATGGATGTAGAAATGATATTGTTAATTGTAAGATTGACATGAATTATGAATATGGAAATGATGTTGTAAATTGTATAATTGGTGTGGATTATGATGGATTGAGATATGTATGTGAAATGAGATATGTTAAATGTGAATTGAGATGTGAAGATGATGAATGATATATATATATATATATATATATATATATATATATATATATATTTTATTAAATAATGAATTATGATGAGATTATATTGTGATGTGTTTGTATGTACTTTGCATATAGATATTTTCTTTTCTCACCATATAAACTGTGGATATTTTAGGTGAAGAAGATCCGGCTACGAGTGGCATCTAGAATGCCAACAGTTAAATTATGGGAATGCTCTGATAATGTGACATTGGGGCAGAGGATTTCTAGGACAGAATATTTATATGGATTTGGTATTGTAATAAATGATTTTAAAATCGTAAACTCTTAAATTTTACCTTTCAAGTTTTATTTTCAGTCATTTTCTTATATTGAAGAAAGAACAGTTTCGAAGTTTTATGTGAACCCTTTTACGAACCCTTTGAAAGTTTATTCTTCTTAATTAAATTATATTATATATGTGTTGGGGTAGTAAGGGTGTCACACTACCTAAACCATAAAAGGTCAACATGCAAGCATCAAACTCCAGAAATCATCAACACTTCAATCTCTCCTTAAGAATACCAAAACTCCAATTCTCAACATACAACCTACTTGGATTCAATCACTACAACTATAGATTTCAAAAACTCCACCAATCGTAAACTCTTAATACACTTGACAAATTAATGTCTCACCCACATCCAAGGTTCTAATAGTTCTAGTTGGTTAGCACAAGGCTTCGTCCACTATTACTGGCACATATGCTTGCAACACAAGCGATATCACTATTCCACTACTTCTTATGTAAGCAAGAAGTATCAAACAAATAAGCACTCATAAGAATGAAGAAGAGCAGTCATAATGATATTAGTTAACACTATCTATCATTCCTCTAATTACAATATAATCTAACAGTATCAAACTCAACAATATCAACACAAGGAGAACATCGTCTGTACCATCATCATTATCAAAGCAAAGTATTATCCAAGTACACAACAAACAAAACACTACAAGAGTACACAACAAAGTCATGAAAAGTACATAACTCACGGCCGATTGGATCGACCTGCTCTGATACCGCTAAATGTGACACCCTTACTACCCCAACACATATATATTGTAACAATATAAATAAACTAAAGCATAAAATTTTCAACGTTGGTAAAAGGGTTCACATAAAACCTTCAATATCCAAAATAATTGAAAATAAAACTTGGAAAGTAAAACTTAAGAGTTTACAAATTGTTTTCAAAAGAAAAGGTACAACTCCAAATACTTATAAAAATTTATGTCCTAGAATCCTCTGCCCCGATGTGACAATACCAGAGCACACCCACAATTCAATTGTTGGCATTCTAGATGCCACTCAAAGCCGGATCCTCCTCACCTAAAACATCCACAATTTGTATGGTGAGAAAAGAAAAACATCTACATGTAAAGAACATAAGAAAAAACACAACATAATCTTATCATAACTCATCAATTAATGAAGTATTTACAAGCATATTCATACATTCTAATTCTATCAATCATGCATCATATTCATATCACAATTTCACAATCACACCAATCTATCACAAATCTTGTAATTAACACGATGCCAATGGTCATGCCACCTCAAGGTCATTCCACTCTAGACATAAGTGATACGTATTAATTGCCTCACTCATCCCACACTATGCCAGGGGCACGCCATCCCTGTAGCATCACTTACTCAGGGTCGTCTCATCCTTGGTCATATGTGTAAGGAACCACAATCACATCACAATCACAATCATCACAAATCCTACAATTAACATTATGTTAACGGTCACGCCTGTCGCAACCCGAAAATTTCCGATCTTGCGACCTATGGTTTAGACATCCTTTTAAAGATCTCATCAATTAAGGAATGCCCGGACACCAGACTAATCCTTAATTAATGGTTTTGAAAATATGTTCAAGGAGTCGCCACCAATATTTTACTCAAAACATTGGAAAAAGAAAAGGTTTTTAAAAGTCCAATAATGGCCTTGATAACCAGAATTGGGTTCGGGGGTCGGTTACGTGTAGGGAAGGTATTAAGCACCCCTACAACGCCCTTAATCGGTACCCTATGACGAAGTTAACATTATAAATAATAATAATATAAATATTAAATCCCCTTTTATTGATGACTACTTACATGCTTGAAATTTAAATTAAACAATTGACTCTAAAATATCTACATGATTATTTTTATTATAATGATGTTTATCAGAAATAAGAAACAAAGATAAAAATAAAGGAGAGAGAAGAAGATTGACTGAAATACCTCGTATCAAGCTTTGTTAATGGTGATTCTAGGTGCTTTGGCGACCTTTTCACACTACAATACCTCACAAACTCTCAAGAAATACAAGAGAGAGAAAGAGAGAGAAAAAGAGAGAAGAAGAGAGAAATTTCGAGCTCTAGATGAAATTTTGGAGTCCCCTTTACTGTTGGCCGAGATTCTCTATTTATAGGCATCAGCTATGGGCCGGAACGGCCCGCTCTGGATTCGGAACGGCCCGTTCCAGATCCGAACGTTGTGCAGTATACATGTACCATGGAACGGCCCGTTCTGAAATCAGAACGGCCCGTTCTGGGGAACCAGAACGGCCCGTTCTGATTTCAGAACGACCGTTTTGAGGTACACATTTTAGCCTCCTTGATTAGTTTGGAACGGCCCGTTCTGGTCTAGAACGGCCCGTTCCAACCTAAATTTTTAGGCTTTTTTGGAAGCCCAGAATGGCCCGTTCTGATTGAGAACGACCCGTTCTGGACTTGGGAACGGCCCGTTCTGATTTTGGAACGGCCCGTTCCGGGCCACTAAAAATTGGTTTGGGCCTTTGGGCCCTCTGATGTCCTATCTTGTTATTTGTATACCCCCGGACGAAATTGGGTGTCTACAGCTGCCCCTCTTTACTTGTCCTTTGGAATAGCTGTATTGCTTTTCTAAAGGCAAGTAAAGACGTAGACATTTCGTTCGGATCTTCTCTTCGTCTCTTTGGTATTGGTGCTTCTGCGTTGTTTCCCTTAGATAGGTGCATTTGTTCGCATCCTCACCCTTTAGAGCAGTTGTTTACTCTATTGGGTAATAAGGCTGACAAACTGTACACCTGGTCTTCAGTCTTTGAGTAGAAGCTCCATTGTCTCTCTTGTGATAATGTTCCTTTATTTTTTGCTTGTCGAAGATGGAGTATATTATGAGCTCAGCCTCTCCAGGCTGGACTGATATTTAGGGCTTCAGCCGGCCCACAGGTGGGAGCTCGACGACAATCCCGATTTTGACTTTGAAGAACTCGGCGGTACCCTCATTGTCATTCACTGATTTGAGAGGCTCGACGGCGGCTCTCGATCATGTTGTGCTGAGTTTTAAGGCTTCAACGGACCTATGGTGGGAGCTCGACGGCGGTCCCGATTTTGACTTCAAGGAACTCGGCGGTACCCTCGTTGTCGTGGTAGTATTTTCGTAGCCTCTCCAGGCCGTAGTATTTTCGTAGCCTCTCCAGGTCGTAGTATTTTCGTAGCCTCTCCAGGCCACAGTATTTTTGTAGCCTCTCCAGGCCTTTCCCTCACGGTTTTGTCGTATACCGGATTGGGATGCGAGTACAGTCTCTCCAGACCTTTCCCTCACGGCTTTGTCGTATACCGGATTGGGATGTGAGTACAGTCTCTCCAGACTTTTCCCTCACGGCTTTGTCGTATACCGAATTGGGATGCGAGTACAGTCTCTCCAGACCTTTGTTATATTTTGAGGAAACTATCGGTGCCCTCGTTGTCGTTTACTGATTTGAGAGGCTCGACGGCGGCTCTCGATCAAGTTATGCTGATTTTTAAGGCTTCAGCGGACCTATGGGAGCTCGACGGCAGTCCCGATTTTGACTTCAAGAAACTCAGTGGTACCCTTGTTGTCGTGGTAGTATTTTCGTAGCCTCTTCAGGCCGTAGTATTTTCGTAGCCTCTTCAGGCCGTAGTATTTTCGTAGCCTCTCCAGGCCGTAGTATTTTCGTAGCCTCTCCAGGCCGTAGTATTTTCGTAGCCTCTCCAGGCCGTTTGCTGATGTTGTGAGTATTGTTGTGCCGGCCTCTCCAGGCCGCCTTCTAATGTCGTGATTGCCCTTTTTTCTATGGGCGGACGTCTGATGAAGACGAGGATTACTGGTAGGTGGTGCCCCTGTGATGGTGGGCAAAGGAGTTGATGGGTGACAGAGATTCTAGTGTTGCCCCTGCCATGTGAGTATTGTGATGCCTCTCCAGGCGCCTGCTTGTGGTTGCTTGTGGTAGGTTTTTTTTCTAAATTTTATATTTGTTTAGCTTCGGCTTTTTCAAGTTTGAAGCTTGCCTTTTTCTGTTATTTTTCTAAATGCTTCGGCTTTTTCAACATGTACGAAGCTTGCCTTTTTTTTTGTTTGATCTTTTGTTTTCATCATTGGTGGAAGGATCTCGTCCCATGATGTTATTTGTTGAATCTTTATTGATGAGTATTATTTTGGAAGCCACTCCTGGCTTTGGTTTGGAAGTCATTCCTGGTCTTGGTATTCTCTTAAATCATCCTTCATTAGGTTGAGGAGTAGGGCGCAATGGCCTCTTCATGCTTATGGTTTTGCTTATTCAGTCGATTCTATTCTATTCCACTGTTTATATGCCTTTGCTTAGTGGGCACATAGAATCACTTGGGGTCGCTATTTGCCACTGCTTGGTTCATGGTTGGCTATTTAGTTTGGGCTTCGTCCTGATGACTCCATTTGACTCATAGCAAGTAGAATGCATGGATGCATGGATGCAATGAAAATGCAAGACAAGAATGATTCTTTTATTTATATTTTTTGTGTAACGCCCTTCCATATGCCCCTAACTCATATGCATGTGATGCAGTTTATGCTCATGTGTTTGTTCCTAAATATGCAATTCAATTTTTTGGTCGGGAAATTAACTTGCACGCGTTAAGGTTAATGTTGACGATTTCTTTCTATCCATGCCAATCTTGATTACTGTCGGGGTATGTTCTTTTGAGCCCAAGCTTCAGTGGCTCCTTGACTATCCAGTCGATGTGTGGTCAAGCGTCTCTAACCTCTGTTTGAGGACATCTCGACCTTCCCTCTGTGAGTATTCACTGTGCATTTTCCGTGTATCTTTCAAATTTATCTTAATGTCATATAGGTCAAGAGGAAATAGAGGAAGAGGTTACATATATTTTTTGCAGAAGTTTTGTTAGAAAGGATTTATTTCAAAAAAGATTTTAGAAGAATGGCTGGTCGAGGTAGGCTAGTGGTTTAGGCTGATGATCAAGCACATTCAAAGTGAGGAAATCATTTTCCACGTTGACTTATTACTTCCTTCAAAGTTAAGCAATGACTTGGGATTGCATATTGATTAAATGATCTTCCTGAGCTGCCTTTCGGTTTTCAGCTCGTGATGCTGCTTTGTCCTAACTTTTGCCTAGGTTACTTGAGATGTGTTCCCTAGCGGACATTTTCTTTTGATCCTCCCTTTTGCCTAGGCTCCTCTTTTTGTTTGTGAGTCTCCTAGCGGATCTTGCCCTAATTTTTGCGCAGCCCCCTTAGTGGGTTTCCTGCCAGGCTTTTGTCTTTGCAGCATTTGCGATCATCTTTCATTCCTTCATTAAAGAGGGATGCCCCTTGCGCAGATTTCATTTGAATTTTTATCCACAAGTCATGCCCAATTTGATTAATCTTTATGTGTTTTTCATTGCGTATTAAGTCATTGTTTCTGATGACGTCCTTATTTCAAATGTACTTGTTCATTTAAGGTTTGTTGACGAGGCTCAGAGTAGATAAAAGGGAGAAGAGAAATGAAGTAGAAAAGTGTATGACATTAAAATAGAATTTTCAATTTACACGTGCCCCTTTAACAAATCTCGAAGGCCCGGGCATGCCCCGAGTTCGTGATTCATACACAGAGAGATTAACCGAGGTTGCCCCCTGGAGAGGCATGGTTGACGATTGGTTGAACTACGTTAAGAACGCATTCCCACTTGCTTGAGTGTGGGTGTTTCGACTTCGGAGTGAAACCTTTATGAATTCTTGCTTTCTAAAGGGAATACTCGAGCCACCTTTTGATCCCAACTTAGATAGACATTTCTTATTTTTATATGTCCCTAACTTTTGCACAGGACGTATCCTATCAGGATTTTGATTCTTTTTTCTCCACCCTAATTTTTGCCTAAGACGCCCTTTACGGGTTTTCATCCTAGCGGATTTTTAGTCATGCAATGCCTTTATTCTTTAATTGGTCTTGTCTTGTAATTCCCTAGAAGCAAGGATTCGTCCATTATTGGTCATTCGTCCTATCCCGACAATTGCTATTTTCGCATGGGAAAGCCTTCGCGTTAAAATCATCGATTTGGGCGTGTGATGCCCCCAATTACTGATAAGTGTTCCCTGATTTGATGTCTCAAGGTTCGCATTTGATTACAGTAATTTCCATTATCCGGCTAACACGCACAAATTAGATTTCCCTTTTTATTCGTATTTATTATTTACAAAGAAGACGTGTTATCTATATGAAACGTAAAATAGGATGCAAAGACATATGAGAAATTCAACGGATATCATTCTCATTGATTTTTGTTTAGAGAACATTCTTTGCATACTATTACATGTGTCTTCCATTTCTAATGAATGTATACTAATGTACTATCCTAGGAGATGTATGATATTTATTTTTTGCCTAAATTTTATCATGTTTTTAACTAAGAGTTATGATGCATGATTTTTTTACTATATATATATATTATTTTTTTTGAAATAAACTACCCTATATGATGCTTTAGAGTTAGGGTATACAGAAGGGAGTTAAAATTTTTACAATATTTTTTTATTAATATCTACTTGTTTGTAATTCTTATTTATTTGAAATAAATAAACACAAACAAATGCAACACGCATATGCTCAAACAAATGTACACCCGCGAACAGTCACGTTTAAATCCTTGGTCTGTGGTCCCTGCAAGAAAAGTGCATTGTATAGGACGGTTCTAATCTCACTGGTCTTAAGGCCCCCAAGGTGCCCCCATTATAGGGACCCAGTATCTCTGTCGCCGTCACCTGGAAAACTCTAAGGTCTGTCGCAGTATTTCGGGCTAGAGTAACCGGTTATCACCTTGAGTGTGATTTCCGACAAGGCTCGCAGGCTCTAAGGCCAAAACTTGGGCCGGTCGTACGTCAACCACTCCCTATGTTTATTACCCTCATGCCCCCGGGTGTAGGGGGAACTGTTGTGTGCAAAGGATTGTGTACAATTTTTATTTCAAACAAATGTTGAATTTAAACAGGCAAACAAATATTAAAGTCAAACAAAGAAAATAAACAAGGTAAAGGGGAAAAAATATTTAAATTTTTATTTTTATTTTATTAACTTCATCAATTAAATGGGCCTGACCCTCTTTAAACTTCCCCAGTGGAGTCGCCATCTGTCGCAACCCGAAAATTTCCGATCTTGCGACCTATGGTTTAGACATCTTTTTAAAGATCTCATCAATTAAGGAATGCCCGGACACCAGACTAATCCTTAATTAATGGTTTTGAAAATAGGTTCATGGAGTCGCCACCAATATTTTACTCAAAACATTGGAAAAAGAAAAGGTTTTTAAAAGTCCAATAATGGCCTTGATAACCAGAATTGGGTTCGGGGGTCGGTTACGTGTAGGGAAGGTATTAAGCACCCCTACAACGCCCTTAATCGGTACCCTATGACGAAGTTAACATTATAAATAATAATAATATAAATATTAAATCCCCTTTTATTGATGACTACTTACATGCTTGAAATTTAAATTAAACAATTGACTCTAAAATATCTACATGATTATTTTTATTATAATGATGTTTATCAGAAATAAGAAACAAAGATAAAAATAAAGGAGAGAGAAGAAGATTGACTGAAATACCTCGTATCAAGCTTTGTTAATGGTGATTCTAGGTGCTTTGTGGCGACCTTTTCACACTACAATACCTCACAAACTCTCAAGAAATACAAGAGAGAGAAAGAGAGAGAAAAAGAGAGAAGAAGAGAGAAATTTCGAGCTCTGGATGAAATTTTGGAGTCCCCTTTACTGTTGGCCGAGATTCTCTATTTATAGGCATCAGCTATGGGCCGGAACGGCCCGTTCTGGATTCGGAACGGCCCGTTCCAGATCCGAACGTTGTGCAGTATACATGTACCATGGAACGGCCCGTTCTGAAATCAGAACGGCCCATTCTGGGGAACCAGAACGGCCCGTTCTGATTTCAGAACGACCGTTTTGAGGTACACATTTTAGCCTCCTTGATTAGTTTGGAACGGCCCGTTCTGGTCTAGAACGGCCCGTTCCAACCTAAATTTTTAGGCTTTTTTGGAAGCCCAGAATGGCCCGTTCTGATTGAGAACGACCCGTTCCGGACTTGGGAACGGCCCGTTCTGATTTTGGAACGGCCCGTTCCGGGCCACTAAAAATTGGTTTGGGCCTTTGGGCCCTCTGATGTCCTATCTTGTTATTTGTATACCCCCGGACGAAATTGGGTGTCTACAACGCCACCTCAAAGTCGTGCCATTCTAGACATAAGTGATACGTGTTAATTGCCTCACTCATCCCACACTATGTCAGGGGCACGCCATCCTTGTAGCATCACTTACCCAAGGTCGTCTCATCCCCGGTCATATGTGTGAGGAACCACAATCACATCATAATCACAATCATCACAAATCTTACAATTAATAATATGCCAACAGTCATGCCACCTCAAGGTCGTGCCACTTTAGACATAAGTGATACGTGTTAATTGCCTCACTCATCCCACAATATGCTAGGGGCACGCCATCCCTGTAGCATCACTTACCCAGGGTCGTCTCATCCCTGGTCATATGCGTGAGGAACCACAATCATATCACATCAACATTTCATTTCATGTCACCATACTCGCATCATGTTATCAATTCAATATTAAAACAGTAGATATAATGTATACATTTGTACGAAGGAAGCACACCACATTCCATATCTAGATCATCAATTTTACCAAATAATGTAACAATAATATTTATAAATTAATATAAAACCTAATAGAATCATCAATTTAGTAGAATCTTAACTCAAATAGTAAAACCCCCAATTTTCCAAAACCTAACTCACAAACACTTTTCTACGATTTCGTTCTCTCTTCCAAAGCATCACTTTTACAAATTAATTATATATTCATACTCCTTAACACATACAGAATCTAATAATACCAATAATTCTTCAAATAGAAATAATTATAAAATTATTAAAATTTCCACAGGAACTCTTCTTCACCCATTCCTTCATGTGACTCTACACATAAATCTTCCCTTTTCCTCCGTACCTCGATAAGCAGTAGCTGAAACTAAAGTAGGATCTGGTTGGTCTCCTCTTCTAGGTTCCCCTCGGTCTTCAAAGAATGTAGAAGGAAAAGAAGTCAGAACTGAAAGAAGTCAAAACTGAAAGGTGTGCTTTTTGGGAGTGTTAGAGCGCTCTATTTATAGGCATCAAGAGTGGCCAGAACGGCCCGTTTCAAATCTGGAATGGCTTGTTCTGGACTCTTCGTCATGTGTAAAATTTTACATCCAGAACGGCCTGTTCTAAAACTAGAACGACCCGTTCTGGGGTTACATTTTAACCCATAACGACCATATTTGGAATGGCCCGTTCTTAAACCAGAACGGGTCGTTCCCAACTAGGGTTACAAGACTTTTTGGTAATTTGAAACGCCCCTTTCTAGTTGGGAACGCATCGTTCTCGACTAATATTTGTAGGCAATTCTAGTTGGGAACGCATCATTCTCGACTAAGCCTTTTTGTTTGCATCTTTTTGGTAATTTTCGTACAATCTGTGAAAATCGGGCTATTACACTTCCGATTCTGATTCTAATGTCAATTCTAAAATTTTAAGTAAGTTTATTTCTCTTGATGATGTACAAGAAAATCATGCTCCTCTTTGGTGTTATGCTAGCATATTAGATAAAAGTTCAGAAGGGGGGTGGAAATAAGAGTTGGTCTTATAATTTTTTGTCAAAAGGTTTTTAAAATTTCTTATTCGAGAGTTAAAGCTCATTTGTTAAGGATTTATGGAACTGGAATTTTTGTGTGTGCAAGTGTAAATGATCAATATTTGGTTGAATTGCAATCAATTGTTGAATTGGCTAAAAATAAAGTGAAACCTTAGCATGTCCCATTGCCTATAAAGAAAATGCATCAGAGTTATTTATTCAAAAAGAGAAAAGTTGGTCCTTTGGAGAAAACATTTAATTTAGAAAATAGAGATAATCTCAAAGCTCTCATTGCTAGAATGTTTTATTCTTCTAGATTGCCCTTCAACCTTGCTAGAAATCCTTATTATGTGAATTCTTATTCATTTGCTGCAAAACACATGCTTAATGGTTTTCTCCCTCCTAGATACAATGCCTTGAGGACAACTATCTTACAACAAGAGAAGGCACAAGTTGAGAGGTTGCTTAAACCTATTAAATACACTTGGAATGCAAAAGGGGTTAGCATAGTATCTAATGGATGGACAGATGTCCAAAAAGGTCTTTAATTAATTTTATGGCTTCAAGTGAAGGGGGTCCAATATTTTTAAAAGCTATTAATGCTTCTGATGAGATTAAAAACAAACATTATATGACTGATAAGATGATAGAAGTTAAAAAGAAGTAGGAGAAAAAAGTGTTGTTCAAATTATAATAGATAATGTTCTTGTATACAAAGGTGTTGGAATGATTGTTGAAATTTCTTTTCCTAAAATTTTTTGGTCTCCTTGTGTTGTTCACACATTGAACCTTGCATTGAAGAACATATGTGCTACCAAAAACACTAAAAGGAATGAGCTATCTTATGTTGAATGTAATTGGATTACTCAAGTTGTTGATGATGTTCCTTTTGTTAGGAACTTTATCATGAATCGCTCAATGAGATTAGCAATTTTGAATCACTTCTCACCTCTAAAATTGCTTGCTATAGCTGAAACACGCTTTGGATCTATTCTAGTGATGTTAAAGAAATTTAAACTTTTGAAATGTGTTTTGCAATCGATGGTTATTAGTGAAGAATGGAACTCTTATAGAGAAGATGATGTGGGTAAGGCCCAAGCTGCAAAATAATTTATTTTGAATGATGTGTGGTGGGACAAAATTACATATATTCTTAATTTCATCGAGCCTATTTATAGTATGCTTAGGGCTTGTGACATAGATAGTCCCACACTTCATTTGGTCTATGAGATGTAGGATAGTATGATAAAAAAAGTAAAGACATTTATATATAGATATGAAGAAAAAGAGTTTAATGATACATCAACATTTTATGAAGTTGTTTATTCTATACTAATTGATAGGTGGACTAAAAGTTGCACCTCTCTCCACGACATGGTTCACTCTTTGAAACCTAGGTAAAATTAGAATACTAAATATTTATTTGTTTTTATTACTTATTAATATTGATAGTTCCTAACTTTTTTTATTTATTACCTTTTTTATTTATTCATAGGTACTACAGTTATGAATGCACTAGTGGAAAAAAGACTTTTAAGATCGGTTATTTTTTACTTTTAAGATCGGTTAAAGAATCGATCTTAAAAGAGACGATCTTAAAAGCTAAACTTGTAAGATCAGTTATTTAACCGATCTTAAAAGTCCAACTTTTAAGATCGGTTACGAAATAACCGATCTTAAAAGTATCAGGTTTAATTTTTGTTTAATTTTAATATAATTATTAATATAACAACCCTCATATTTAGCCTCTTAAGGATGTTATTTCACGACACTTCACTTTTCAATGTGTTTTGTCCTTACTGCACATTTTCTAGGAAACTTCACATTCATGTTATCAGTATAAATAGTACAAATTAATTCATTTAAGTCATCCTCAACTATACAATCTCATACTTATACTATTTTTGGATCCCTCTCATTTTAGTGTGTCCAGACTGCTATAAAAATATAAAAATTATATTACCAATAATAATTATATTATATTTAATTAATATTTATTTATATATATACTTACTTGTATAATTAACAATCTAATTATTTCTATTTAAAATTAATATTATGATACAATTTAAATTATTTATTATAAATTTAAAAGTTTAAATAATAATTTATATATTTTAAAATGATAAGAGTTATAATAACACCGGTGTAACTTTTAATAAGTATTACACCGCTCAATAACTTTATATTAAATGTGAATTTTGTAAATCCAACCGTTAGATTGAAAGTTCATATCACTTTATATGTTTATATCAAATTCTGTTAAAATTGAACAACAACTTGAAGGTAATCAAAGTGTTCATATTTTAGTATATTTTGAAATGTATATATTACGTCAATTTTGTTTTGTAAGAATGAAGTATCAAATCATCTTGAATTAATATAAAAGTTTGTATATATGAGCTAAGAGTAAAAAAATTTCAATCTATCGGTTGAATTTATAAAATTCATATTTAATATAAAGTTATTGAGCAGTGTGATACTTAATAAAAGTTACATCAGTGTTATTATAACTCTTATGTTTTAAAATATTATTTTTATAAATTAAATTTTAACATTTTAAATAAATTATTAATTAACTTAATATATTTATTCATCTTAAAATATGACTAAGGGAGGCGCATGCGAGGAAGAATGACTAAGGGAGAGCGTTGCATTTTTTAAATAGTTATAGTACTTTTAAGATCAGTTAAATTTTAACCGATCTTAAAAGTACTTTTCAGATCGGTTCTTTTATAACCGATCTTAAAAGTTATGTTTGATACAACTTTTAAGATCAGGTATTAAAAAAACTGATCTTGTATACCACTTTTAAGATCAGTTCTTTTGTAACTTATCTTAAAAGTTGTGTTAGACATACCTTTTAAGATCGGTCATAAAATAACGGATCTTAAAAGTATTTTTAAGATCATTTAAAATTTAACCGATCTTAAAAGTGTTAACATTATTTACAAAATTGCCACTACGTCACTATTAAGATCAATCACCTTTTAACCGATCTTAAAACCCCAATTTTAAAACTAATTTTTGCACTGGTGATGGCTTCAAGAGGCTTCAATTAGAATTTCCCCATATGAGGATGAAAAAAATTCTATGAAAAGAAAGAAAAAAGGTTTCTCTTGAATATGTTGATTTTTCATCAAAAGTCATAATTTTACTTCTTTCGACTCAATTGAAGATACATAGACATTAGATGTTAAATCCTGGTGGGTAATGCATGGTTCTTTTGCCCCTCTCCTTCAAAAGCTTTCTTTAAAGCTTCTTGTATAACCTAGTTCTTCATCTTGTTGCGAAAGGAATTGGATTACTTATTCCTTCATTCACTCCCTAAAAAGAAATAAGTTGAATCCTAAGAGAGTAAAAGACTTTGTTTGTAACAGCCCAATTTTCAATGGGCCGTAGGCCCAATTCGTTGCCCAGAACGGGCCGTTTCAAAAGTGAAACGGGCCGTTCTGGAATAAGTTAAAGGCCCAAAATTTGAGAATCAAAACGGGCCGTTCTGGAGGGAGAACGGGCCGTTCTGGTTTGGAGAACGGACCGTTCCAGAGGGAGAACGGGCCGTTCTGCTGGGATTGGGAACGGGCCGTTCTGGTTTTGGAACGGGCCGTTCCAGTTCAAAAATTTGCGTAGGTTTGAAGGGTCCAGAACGGGCCGTTCCGATTTTGGAACAGGCCGTAGCGGTAGGTGGGCGAAAAATCCTATAAATAGGCCTCAAATCCTCTCATTTCTACACACCTCTCATTCTCACTCTCTCTTCTCTTCTGTTCTCTCTTTCGTTCCTCTTCTTCTCTCTGAAGACCAAGAGGAACTCAGAGGATGAGGTTCTGTCCCAGATTTAGTTCCGATCCTTGTTTAAGGAAAAAGAGGAGGAAGTTCTGCCCGAGTTCTTATTTATCCAGGTACGGGGGAAAAGGAGATTATTTATATGTAGAGTTACATGAGGGAATTGGGTAGAGGAAGAGCCCTTAAGGTTATGAATAATTTTATAATTATTTCTGTTTGGAGAATTAATTATCTTATGTGATTCTATATATATTTAGGATTACGAATATATGTTTAACTTGTAAAAATGATGCTCTGGGAGAGAGAACGAAATTATAGAAAAGTGCCTGTAAGTTAGGTTGTGAAAAATTGGATGATTTCTGTTTGAGAAATTGAGGATCCCATTAGATTCTATATGTGTTGAGGATTATAGATATGCTAATAATTTGTAAGAATGATGATCTGAGAGGGAGAACGAAATTGTAGAAAAGTGCCTGTGAGTTAGGTTTTGGAACAATTGGGGATTTTACTGTTTACGTTAAAATTATATTAAATTGATAATTCTGTTGTTTGTTATATTAGTTTATGAATGTTATTGTTATATTATTTGATGATCTAGATGATGAATTACTTGAGGGGTATGTGAATCACCATTTTGTGTGGATTGTGTGTGTATTGTGGAATTGAGATGTGGATGTGGATGTGGATGTGGATGTGGATGTGGATGTGGATGTGGATGTGGATGTGGATGTGAATGTGAATGAGATGTGATTGTGGTTCTTCACACCTATGACCAGGGGTGAGCACGACCCGAGATTGTTACATGAGTATCGTGACCTTGGTTAACATGTTAGGGGTGAGCACGGTCCTAGGTTAGGGATAACGTGACCTTGGCACAATGTTATATCAGGGGTGAGCACGACTATGGATTGTTACATGAGTATCGTGACCTTGGTTAACATGTCAGGGGTGAGCACGACCCTGGAATAGGGATAACGTGACCTTGGCACAGTGTTATATCAGGGGTGAGCACGACTCTGGATTGTTACGTGGGTATCGTGACCTTGGTTAACATGTCAAGGGTGAGCACAACCCTGGGATAGGGATAACGTGACCTTGGCACAGTGTTATATCAGGGGTGAGCACGGCCTGAGATTGTTAAATGGGTAGCGTGACCTTGGCATAGTGTGAAGTGCAAGATTTGTGATGATTGGTGTGATTGAGAATTATGACGTGATGACGATGTATGATTGATTGAAATAGGATATGTTGAAATATTTATGAATATTAAGTTATAATGAGATAATATGTTGTGTTTTCTTATGTGCTATATATATAGATGTTTTCTTTTCTCACCGTGCGATTTGTGGATATTTTAGGTGAGGAAGATCCGGCTACGAGTGACATATCTAGAATGCTAACGGTTGAGTTGTGGTTATGCTCTGATATTGTGACATCGGGGCAGAGGATTTTCTTTAGGACATAGATTGTTATATGGAATTAGAATTGTAAATATTATTTTTGAAAATCATTTGTAAACTCTCACGTTTCATTTTTATCGTTGTGGTTATTGAAGAACAATTTTGAAGATTCTCATGTGAACCCTTTTACCGAAATTGAAAATTGTTTTTGTTAAGTTTTCATTATTACAATATATGTGTTGGGGTAGTAAGGGTGTCACATTTAGTGGTATCAGAGCAGGTCGATCCAATCGGTCGTGAGTTGTGAGTCTACTAGGCTTGTTCGATAGATGAATGATGGAATGCATTGAGTGTGAAGCTTATTGATGTGCTAATGTGATGATTGATTATGTTGTTGTTATATCTGTTAGACATGATATAACTTGATGATGCTATTTTTGATTGCTCTTTCTTAATCTCATGATTGCTTAATTATTTTGATACTTCTTGCTTATGTAAGAAGTAGTGGTTGGGTGGCATCGCTCGTGTTGCGAGCATAGGTGCAAGTAGTGGTAGTAGACGAAGTATCTTGCTAACCAACTAGAACTAGTGGAAGCTTGGATGTGGGTAAGAAATTGACTTATCGAATATATTAAGAGTTTACGATTGGTGGCGTTTCTGAAAGTTATAGTGGTAATGATTGAATCCAAGAGGTTATGTGTCGAGCATTAGAACTTTGAGTGTTCTTGATGAAAGGTCAAAGTGTTGGTGATTTCCTTAAGTTTTGATGCTTGCATATTAATCTTGTTAGGGGTTAGGTTGCATGAGGATTTGATTTCAGCTCTAAGTCTTTTGTGGAATAGGTGAATTATTTTCGTTTAGGGATTGTAGTTGGAAGCTTGGATATGAGTTTAAGGTAGAAAGAAGTAAGTTTGGAAGGGTTGAGGTATTCTGTGGGATGTTAGTGCACTATTGTTGTCTAGTGTAGGAGATGTTTTCACTGTAGTTTTGTTATGCTAGTAGGAGTACCGTATTGATAGATTTGGATTTTGTGATCTTCATGGAAGTTGTAGTCTTGGATGTGATCTTTTCAATGGCACTGGAATGAGGTAAAATGAAGGTTTAGAACTCCAGTTATAGTTGTTTTGGTAATCAGAGGCTAGTTATAAGCGTTAAATATATCTGTTGTGATTTTGAATTGTTAGCTGAGAAGAGGATTTATTCAGAATCTCATGTCTTCCTAAGGGTTATAGCTTATTCTTTTATCTTTCTTTTGAGATAGGATTGAGATCGTTGGACAAGTGTAACTCTCTAGGTATCATTTTTCTTGACAGTTATTGATGGGATATGTATGCTATCATGATGTTTTTGAGTTACTAGGCAATGCAAGGATAAAAATGATTTTGTTATGATGTTCTGAGGTGTTGTCATGTGGATTGTAAGGTTATTCAAGGTTTTATGATGCTATGTGGTAAAGTTAAGTTCATGCACATGTTATATGGTGTGAAATAGTGATAGATTTATATATATGATTGGGAAGGATGTATATATGAAGGTTTAAATAGGTATTCTAATATGATATCCATGTATGTGGATATGAGGATAGATGACCTTATGGATTAATTAGTGAATGGTTGTGTGTTTAGTGAGATTGACCTTAAGATGTGATATCATCATATTAGAGTTAATTTTGAAGATATATCCAAGATAGATTTAGGCCTTGTAATTTCTTGCGCGGATATAACATAGATCTACCTATGGTAGAAGTTGTGCTTAAGTGGGAGATATCAAAAGTCAATTTGTGAGGTTAGAAGTTTTATTGAGATAGTTTATAGGAAATTTATTGAGTAAATTTTTAAGATAGCCGTTCACGGTTTAGGCTACTCTCGTTTATCTCGTCGCTACTATAGGAATTGCTTTTGCTTTCTTTTCTTCTAGCTACTAAGATGTTTCAGTTCACTAAGTTGTCTTTTGCCTACCCATGAATTCAACAGTAGTTCAAAAGGTTAACCTATATCGAGGATCCCCGGACCTATGCTTATTTTCAACTTCCCAAAGCATTTCGTCGCTTACTTCTCTAGGTTGCTTACTATTTGACTAGATTGACTAGGAAAGACTTGCCTTTGTATGGGATAATAAATGTGAGAGTATGTTTCAAACTTTTAAGGAAAGATTGGATAATGTTATCGGATTTTAGTAAGTCTTATGTAGTATACCGTGATGCTTCTAAGATGAATTTGGAGGTAGTGTAGATGCAAGGAGGAAGGGTAATAACTTATGTTTCTAAGCAATTGAAAATTTATGAGAGGAATTACCTTACCCATGACATTGAGTAAGCAATCGTGATATTTACACTAAGATTTGGAGACACTATCTATATGATTCTAAGTTGAAGGTATTTAGTGATCATTAGAGCCTCAAATTTTGTTTGACCCGAAGGACTTGAATATGGGACAAAAGAGATAGTTGGAATTTTTGTGGACTAGGATTTCAATCTTAGTTGTTATTTGCATAAAGTCAATGTGATGGTTGATGCTTTGAGTAGGAACCCTCTACATTATTTTTTTCTTATGATTAGAGAGATGGATCTTTTTGGCTGAAATTAAAGATTTAAGTTTGACTTATGAGATTACTCCGAGTAGTATGAAACTAGGTATAACTTGAGTAACGAGTGAATTGTTGAAGGAAATTGGAGACGTATAATTAATTGATTAATTTTGGTGACAAGATATGAGACTATAGGATAAGGTGATGAATAAGAGTTTGACTTGGGTGTAGATGGACTGGTGAAATTAGAGATCTGATATGTATACCTAGTGAACTTACGCTTAAGTGCTTAATCTTTAAAGATGATCACAGAAGTAAAACCAATATTGTGACATATGCCTTGATTATGATGACCTCTAGTATATCATTTATGATGATTTAAGGGTTGGATTTGATTGAAGAATTTAGAGACTTATGCTTTATGTGTGAGATTATCCTTAGGAGCATTGAATTGATTGTGTTAAAAGTGACTAGTGAATTAATGGATGAGATTAAAGAAGCCTAGGAGTCAGATCCTTTCTTAGAGAACCAAGTGGAGAAGATTGGTAGAAGTATAGATAACCATTTATGAGTAGAAATCGACATTGTTTTGAGGTGCAAGAACAAACTTGGGTACATAGTAACCTTGAATTAAGGAAGATGATTTTAGAGGAAGGACATAACAGTACTCTTAATATATATATTTAGGAGCTAATGAGATGTATCGGGACCTTAGGAGGATGTATCTGAATAGCGCAGCGGAAGTGAAGTGACCTAAGGTGAAGAAAGGAGTAGAGAAATTGTATACTTGTGTTTAGTATGCTAGAAGTCTTTAGGAATTTTGTAGCACTCAGACGTCCCATTATGGAAGTGAGATGATGGGTGGATAGGCCTTAATTGTAGGTTTGTCTGAGATGCTTAAGAAGTTGATTCTATTTGTGTTTTAGTGGATAGGTTTGCCAAGTTTACTTGTTTTTCCCTTAGATATCTTTTGATAAAGTTGTATCTCAATAAGGTAGTGAGGTCGCATAATAATTAGAAAGTAAGAAGCGAGGAGTCTACCATTGCAAAAATTTCGAGGACGAAATTTCATAAAGGAGGGAAGTATTGTAACAGCCCAATTTTCAATGGGCCGTAGGCCCAATTCGTTGCCCAGAACGGGCCGTTTCAAAAGTGAAACGGGCCGTTCTGGAATAAGTTAAAGGCCCAAAATTTGAGAATCAGAACGGGCCGTTCTGGAGGGAGAACGGGCCGTTCCGGTTTGGAGAACGGGCCGTTCTGGTTTGGAGAACGAGCCGTTCCAGAGGGAGAACGGGCCGTTCTGCTGGGATTGGGAACGGGCCGTTCTGGTTTTGGAACGGGCCGTTCCAGTTCAAAAATTTGCGTAGGTTTGAAGGGCCCAGAACGGGCCGTTCCGATTTTGGAACAGGCCGTAGCGGTAGGTGGGCGAAAAATCCTATAAATAGGCCTCAAATCCTCTCATTTCTACACACCTCTCATTCTCACTCTCTCTTCTCTTCTGTTCTCTCTTTCGTTCTTCTTCTTCTCTCTGAAGACCAAGAGGAACTCAGAGGATGAGGTTCTGTCCCAGATTTAGTTCCGATCCTTGTTTAAGGAAAAAGAGGAGGAAGTTCTGCCCGAGTTCCTATTTATCCAGGTACGGGGGAAAATGAGATTATTTATATGTAGAGCTACATGAGGGAATTGGGTAGAGGAAGAGCCCTTAGGGTTATGAATAATTTTATAATTATTTCTGTTTGGAGAATTAATTATCTTATGTGATTCTATATATATTTAGGATTACGAATATATGTTTAACTTGTAAAAATGATGCTCTGGGAGAGAGAACGAAATTATAGAAAAGTGCCTGTAAGTTAGGTTGTGAAAAATTGGATGATTTCTGTTTGAGAAATTGAGGATCCCATTAGATTCTATATGTGTTGAGGATTATAGATATGCTAATAATTTGTAAGAATGATGATCTGAGAGGGAGAACGAAATTGTAGAAAAGTGCCTGTGAGTTAGGTTTTGGAACAATTGGGGATTTTACTGTTTACGTTAAAATTATATTAAATTGATAATTCTGTTGTTTGTTATATTAGTTTATGAATGTTATTGTTATATTATTTGATGATCTAGATGATGAATTACTTGAGGGGTATGTGAATCACCATTTTGTGTGGATTGTGTGTGTATTGTGGAATTGAGATGTGGATGTGGATGTGGATGTGGATGTGGATGTGGATGTGGATGTGGATGTGGATGTGGATGTGAATGTGAATGAGATGTGATTGTGGTTCTTCACACCTATGACCAGGGGTGAGCACGACCCGAGATTGTTACATGAGTATCGTGACCTTGGTTAACATGTCAGGGGTAAGCACGATCCTAGGTTAGGGATAACGTGACCTTGGCACAGTGTTATATCAGGGGTGAGCACGGCTCTGGATTGTTACATGAGTATTGTGACCTTGGTTAACATGTCAGGGGTGAGCACGACCCTGGAATAGGGATAACGTGACCTTGGCACAGTGTTATATCAGGGGTGAGCACGGCTCTGGATTGTTACGTGGGTATCGTGACCTTGGTTAACATGTCAAGGGTGAGCACGGCCCTGGGATAGGGATAACGTGACCTTGGCACAGTGTTATATCAGGGGTGAGCACGGCCTGAGATTGTTAAATGGGTAGCGTGACCTTGGCATAGTGTGAAGTGCAAGATTTGTGATGATTGGTGTGATTGAGAATTATGACGTGATGACGATGTATGATTGATTGAAATAGGATATGTTGAAATATTTATGAATATTAAGTTATAATGAGATAATATGTTGTGTTTTCTTATGTGCTATATATATAGATGTTTTCTTTTCTCACCGTGCGATTTGTGGATATTTTAGGTGAGGAAGATCCGGATATCTAGAATGCTAACGGTTGAGTTGTGGTTATGCTCTGATATTGTGACATCGGGGCAGAGGATTTTCTTTAGGACATAGATTGTTATATGGAATTAGAATTGTAAATATTATTTTTGAAAATCATTTGTAAACTCTCACGTTTCATTTTTATCGTTGTGGTTATTGAAGAACAATTTTGAAGATTCTTATGTGAACCCTTTTACCGAAATTGAAAATTGTTTTTGTTAAGTTTTCATTATTACAATATATGTGTTGGGGTAGTAAGGGTGTCACATTGTTTATGTACATACTAATTTCAACTCTTGTCTAGGAAAAGTGAAGAATATATGCAAGGGAGTACTAGAATGTGGGACATTGGTGGAGATGCATGGGATAGTTTTGATGGTGTTGAAAATCTTGAAGTGGTGTCATTATCTCTTGATGAACTAGAAATGAAAGCTGTCTTATTTATAGATGAGGGTCAAGGAGGGGATGAAATTGATATTATTCCTATTCCTTGATAATAAAAAATGATTTATAATTTATTTTAGTAATTTTTAAAACTTAAAAAGCAAGAAATGTATTCTTAATTTTAATTTTTGAATGATATTTATTTGTAATTACTATTTTATATATATTAATTTATTTTTTTTAATATATATCTTAAACATATCATATCCTATATTTTCAAAACTTGATATAGCGTCATATCATATACGTATCATATTTGATATGCGTATTGTATCGGTGCATGATAGCTTACCACTAACTGCTGAGTTCACGATGGTTATTTTTCGGGAAGTAATGAACACATCTCAGAATTGAACACTCGATGCAGGTTTTGACGAGTACCAGACGCACACAACTACTGATCGGAGCTCACGATGGATTAAAAAGGACTAACAAACAATGAAAAATAGGTATTAACAATGGCTATCCACGGTAAGCAAGAGAAAACCGGATATCAGAAGAACAATGGTGCTTCTCAAAAGCGGTTAGAGTCACGAGAATGAATTATTCAAGGAAAATATGACAAATGGGAGATCGGATGTCATAACATGAACGTCCCATGGTTTAACAAAATGGACAAAAGAAGGTAATAAAAGTTTAGACGTTGGTTAAAAATCATTTATATCAAGTTACTACATACCCAATTACCCATTAAGTCAACATTTCAAAGTTCAAAATAATGTGGTCATATATATCATGTGTCCACACTCTATTTTCCATATGCCATATAAATAAAGGGCACCCATACCTTCTTATCAAACAACACACAAAAGGAAGTACCAAAAAATAATCCCTCAAGTGTATAATTTTGTCTTTCTATTTTTCTTTTAGTGAATATCAAATAAGTTTTTGGATGTCCCAAAATCACTTTCAATAGTTAAACAAGCAGTACTCTTATTCTTTCTCCATTTTCCCCCACATTTCAAAATACAAAACATTTCCTTACTTGAACAATTTCCCCTACCCTTATACATACTCACCTTTCATTTCAATCATCTACAAGAAGAATCAAGCAACACATTTCTTAATTTCTTTTACCAGTTGAAATTCACGCAAATATCATTTTATCATAAAAAAAATGACCCATCAAACAAGAGATAAGACTCGCATATTCAACTAGATTCACTTAAATTTCACCAATAAAATAAGTATTATTAGAAAGTGCATCACTTTGCTAATATAATAATTAGCAACATAATCTATATCATTAATAAAAGAGGAGATACTCTGAATTAGTGTCCTCATTCTTTTGAATTTTTTTATTCTCTTAACTAATTTACTCAGCTATCTCACTCTTTCAAAGTTAATTGAACTTTTTTTTTAATACCAGAATCATGAACCGTCTCTTTTAAACTCGTATTAGTAATGAAAACAAAAAAAATAAAAATCATGAAATGAAATAGTAGGCGACATGCATCAACACCGCCATGCAGACGCAGCAACAATGGCCCTATCCTGCCAGCCAAGAAGCAAACAACCTTTATCCTCGGTCAAGCGATACCCTTCACACGAATACAACCCCAACAAAATCTTCGACTGTGTAACGGCGTTAGGACTCAGAGCCACACCCTTGAACCCCTTCCCCTCCATAATCTTCCGCCACTTCTCCAACCTCTCGTGCCGCTCGAACCTCGCCGCGCCCTCGCACGCCACGATGTTCCGTATCTCCGGCGCGAATATGTATTGCTCCACCTTTGCCCGCTGTGCCGACTCTGTCGGAAATGTTGCGTCCAGCGAGTCAAAGATCGCCGAGTAGTAGTGCAAGGCCTCTAGAAACCTTCCTAGAAAGTAAGGCCCGTTGTGGCTCGCTTCTTGCTCCACCAAGGTCACTACGTTCGGCGCCTGGTCCCTTATCATGCTGAGCAAATTCCCCAAGTGGCTCCCGGGGACTCGGTGGAGGCGATTCACGGCGTTCACGGCAAGGGCCTCGCCGACTCGGCGATTCAGCATGTTAGGTTTGAGATCTTCGAGTTGTTCCCCGACAGCGTGGAACTCGAAGGGGATGCGGAGGGAGTGCGCTAGCTCTGTCAAGCACCGCCCAGTTTCACGGACGCCGTCTAGGGTTGGGCCCACGCCAGTGATACGGAGGAACGGGGCACCACTGGGACGGGCGGCGAGGGCTTGCATGAAGGCTGGCCATTGGTACCTGTTGACAATTGTCCAAGTATCTTTAGTACACCCAAATGAATAACAAAACATATCTTAGAAACTAGGTTATATGTTTAGTAAGTTAAGGATTTTTCATCACACTTATATACATTGATATGATATTATTTTTAGATGATGTGGGATCTCAAAAAAACAAATGATGAAAATAAGAGTGACAATTACGAACCCTTGGAGGATGTCGAGGTCGATGACGTGGACGCGGTCCTCGGTCTCGAAGGCTTCGAAGATGGCTTGGTTGGCGGTGAAGTGGGCAAATTTGATGTAGGGACAAGCTTGGTAGACGATTTGGTAGATTTTGAGGACTTCGAGAGAGTTTGAGGGCGAGGGTGGAGTGAGTTTTGAGGGTTTCGGAGTGAGGGTGGCATTTAGTCTCGCGCTTAGTGAGTCGGTGAAGCATGCTGCCACGCGTTGCATGGAGTCACCGAGAGGGGTCACTACTCGGTTCAGGTGGTGCAGGTACCTTCTCGCTACCATGTATTCCTCTTTTGCCACTGCCTCAGCGCACGCTAATAGCAGGTGCACCAGTTGAAGCCCGTTGTCTTGTTCCTGCATGTCGTAAAACACTGCTTATGATAAAAGAATATCACCAGATAATTTATTCTATAACTAAGGTCACCACTCACTTCAACTCCAAACAATTTAGTTATAATAAAAACAAGCCATTATGAGATCTCACCATCAAACATCATTATAGATTAGTCAAAACTCGACATATCTAATTTGATCCAAAATTTTACTTGTTGAACTGAAGATCATCATAGATGTCACTAGAGGAATTTCACAGTTTAGTTTAGTAAGATAATCAATGTTATTTGAATTTGAAGGTTTTTGGTGAAGTGGGATGGAGGGAAGATTTTGTTACCTGTTCGATTCCGATTGGAATAGGCAGCATTAGATTCTCTTGCTGTTGTTTTTGCTGTTTCTCGTGGTAGCGTTCTTGTTGTAGAGCTTGTGACAAGGAGGCACTAGCCATGGACCCCATCTGGTGATACATGTCGCTCTCTTGGGAAATTTGAGAAGAGCGAGAGCCAGCAGCTGCACCATGCACTGAGGTTTCATCATCATGGTACCTTGAGGAATTTGGCATTGTCAAGCCATCCAACATGGGTGGAATTTGGGACGACAAATCAAAGCATTCAGATGAACTTGCAATGTCAGAAGACTCTTTGGTTGATGAATACCCTTGATAGTCCTCCAAGAACTCTTCTATTGCAGGCAGTGAAAGGTTCTCAACGTGCTGCATGTATTGATTGTTTGGTGAGTTGAAGACCCTGTGGAGGGGGCTAAGTCCTTTCCCTTTGTGGCTACTATTGAAGGCTCCAATTTGGGACGATGAAAAACGAGGTGGGGAACACCCTAAGAGGCTCTGGCCTTGCATTCCCTGAGCGTAGTTGTAGTTGCAATTGTAGGAAGAGGCTTGTGGTGAAGGAACGTTCCTTACTGGGGAAAAGATCATGAAATCAGCATCTAGTTGGTCAGCGAAAAAGGACTCCCACATCGAACTATCTGGTGATTGAACTTCCACATCTCCATCTAAGTCAAATTTGAGTGCTGGAAGGTTTAAGCTTAATGGGGTTAAACTAGTGTCTAGATCAGAAGAGGATTGTGTGGCATTATTTTTCTTGGATTGCAAAACTGAGTCATTAGAAGATGTTTTGGTTCTGGAGTTGTTGTGCTCACTCTTGAGGGACACTGAACTTCCACACAACGAATTGATCATTTTTTAGGAGGCTCACAGGGAAAGGCAAAGCTATTATTGACCACTTTTGCTTTTGCTTTTTGAGTGACTCAAATTTGCTCTCATTTAGGAGTTTGGTTGGTTGGTTTATGGAAAAAGCAAAGTCTATAATTTCTCCCTTCTTATGGAGAGAGGCAGAGGAACAGAAGAGAACACCAAATTCCAATAGTTTGTGATTGGAGCTTTGTCTTTGGTTATCTCCATTCATGTAATGTCAAGAGTGTTTGCTGGATTTTCAGAGGCTTAAATTTTGTCATTTTTTCCTAGCTACCTGTTTTAACTAGTACCGTGTACGAACATTATACATTAACAATAACAAGGCTTTGGAATTCTTGTGCTTACGAAAGAAGACAAATGCATGGGTGGGTCCCACTTTCTTCGGGCCGGCCCATCTGTTTACAAGGTTCTTTTTATATTCGCCTGCGGATTCGTTGGCATGAAAGCATTGGCTCATGTTTTTTTCTTAAAACAAAACACAAAGGGGAAAGAAAGAGCTATCTTCCCACTATGCATTATATTATTCAAACAATTAAAAAAAATTATTTTATTTTCTAAATATTGTAAACTTATTTGTTTTACATAGTAACTATATGTTAATTATAGTTTCTCCATTTTTTTATATATAATTTTGTCCGACAAATGATTAAATAGTAAATGTGGGTACTTTTCTTCATGGAGATTTGAAATTTCATTCACCCAGGATTAGCTCACTAACAGCTTCCTTTCCATTGTGTTGAACTTATTGGACATGGTAAATTGGTAACTGTATTCAGTTGTTTTTGGATAAAAAATTTTAAACATATTTTCTAGGAGAAAAAATAATAATAATTTATTTAAATATAACTGAAAAGTACTTTTAAGAGCTGAGAAGTTCTTTACTTGGTAGAGAAACTAAAAAAAAAAAAAACTCTTCTAAATTTATATTTATATTATATATATATATATATATATGTATAGACTTAAATATGTTTTTAGTCCCTCAAATTTAGGGTAAATCTGTTTTTGGTCCTTAAATTTAAAATTTTTGTTTTTAGTCCTTGTAATTTCAAAAAATCTTATTTTAGTTCTTATATTCAAATTTTGTTAAAAAATTTATCAAACATTATTGCATAAAATTTACCTATTGGTATTTTTATTAATGAAAATATCACATTAAATTTGATTGATATTTCATAACTGTCTTAATTAGTCACTTTTAAATATGTTATTGGTGACCTAAGAGACTAAAACAAGATTTTTAAAAATTACAGGACTAAAAACAACAATTTTGAATTTGAGAGACCAAAAACAAATTTGTCTTCAATTTGAGGGACTAAAAACATATTTAACCCATATATATATATATATATATATATATATATATATATATATATATCCAAACATGTTGGAAAAGAAAAATTAAATAAGTTCTTTATAAAATTGACTTATGTAACTAATTTGTAGAAATTCAGTCACATAAATTTTTTAAACAATTTATTTATTTATTTATGTATAAACTAATTTTTAGTTTATAGAAAAAAATTATTTTTTGTTTCTGATTTTTTTCTTCTAAAATACTTCTCCAGGAGACTATATATAAAACTTTCCAAAGGATTCCCATATATCATGTGTGAAATTTTTTTCATCTCTATAATGGATTCCCACGTATCTTATTTCACTGACTCAAATTTATATTAAAATTTAAAACCTTAATTCCTTACTACTGTTGTGTAGTTAGTGACTATGTTGTAGTAATGTTAATGGATCATTTAAGTTTGCTGCTTAGGAAGCATCACTAGTCACCATATAATAGCCTCATCTTAATTTATCATTAGAACATGATATAACAGTTTAATTTTTTTTAATCAACATGCGGGTAATAGTTTTAGTTTTGAGTATTTAAATACCTATGGGATAATTAAGGATATTAATATTAAAGTTACTATAATCACATACATATGAGTATGTATTATGTATATTGTTTCTTCTTCTTCTTCTTTTTTTTTTTTTTTTGAAAAAAAGATCTTTCTTATAGAGACAAGGCATTCGAGTAGTTTGTATGAAATGATAAATTCAAAATATATTTTCCCATTGAAAATAAAATATTTTTATCTTTTTTTTAAAAAAAAATGGATATACTCAAATCCTTTCTCTATAACTTTAGGCATAATATGATACTTATAAATCACCAAGGAAAGTAATTTTATATCAACTAAATTAATTTTTAGATCTTTCGAAAGTTAATTATTAATGTTTTAGAAAGGACCTGCTTGAATAAAAAATTTTATAAATACATTTAAGAAAAAATATAATAATGATAATAAGCTTATTCATGAAATAAAATTAACTTACACACAAATTAATAGTTAAAAGTCCCTTCATATTAACTACTTCAAAAATTAATTTTAATTTATGCATAAATTAGTTATAACTTATAGAAAAGTCTATTTCCTTTTTTCTTTCTACTTTTTTTCCTTTAAAAGTATTTATGAAAAAATTTATACAAATAGACTTAAAATAATTTATATGAATTAAATTAGTTTTTGAGATCTTTTGAAACTTGATCTTTTCGACACTTGTATCGTTTATATTTTATTTTTATTTTTTAGTGCCATTAAGATGATTTTTTATTAACTAAATAATATCTATAGTTTTTTTTTGTTTTTTTATATGTATTTTATCTACATTTAAAAGTTTCTTTACAATGAACACAATACTTACCATATCACTAAAGTCAGTTTAGTGGTGAAAATTGGAGTAATATATATTAATCTTAAGTTTAAAGGAGTTACTATTAAATAATGAATTTTAATGTTATAATATAAATAAATGAATATTCTATCATTTTTAAAAGATAAGAAAAATGAAAAATGTAGGAGCAAAAGGAAGAAA
Organism: Cajanus cajan; assembly: GCF_000230855.2. Taxonomy (NCBI): domain Eukaryota; kingdom Viridiplantae; phylum Streptophyta; class Magnoliopsida; order Fabales; family Fabaceae; genus Cajanus; species Cajanus cajan. The sequence goes on along the minus strand of NC_138520.1, from coordinate 14,448,297 downwards.
AGAAAATGGACTAGAATAACTTTAACTAATAAATTTAAGGGTTTTTTTTATTATAAATTCAGAATGATTTATATATTTAAAAAAAATATTTATTGTGAATATTAATTATAATATAATCTATAATTAAAAATATTTTTTTTTATTATAAATTATAATTACGAGTGAAAATTTTATGAGATTAATATAATGTAATTTATATTAATTTCTTAAAAGAAACTTGTTGATCACCTTTAATAAAGTCTTATATCTTAATTATTATTTTTTCTTCTATAATACTCAAACCTAAGACCTTATTTTAAAAAATTGAGCTCAATCTCACTTGAACAAATGACATATATTGGTACTCCATATTTCTTCTATATATAATTAGTGGGGTGTATATTTCTTCTAGAGTGAATTTTTTATATGCAATTAAAATATATGTATAATTATTTTGAAGCCAGACTTTATATACAATTTGTAGAGTGATTTTTGATATGTAGTTAAAATATAATATTAGTGTTTTATAATTTTATTTGAGAGATACAATAGTCTAAAAGAAAATTGTAGAGACAAAAGTGAGTATCACCATTATAATAAGGGTTAGCATTATTAGGTGTGAGAATTATTTTGAGAATTTTTAATTAAGCTCTTTAACTATTTTTTTACAAATAAATTCTTAATATTTTATAACTTTTGTAATTAAGTCTTAGAGATAATCAAATTGCTACTTTTGTGACTATTTGAAACTCCAAACATTAACCACACACACACACACATCAGGTGATTAATTACAATTTTTAAATTTAAAGGTTTAATTAAAAATTTCAGAGAAAACATTCTAACGAGAATGTACATATAAAATGGGATACAAATAAATGGTGTAATTTATAATATTAGTTAAAGGGTTAATTAATAATCCATAAAATGTGTTTACGAAAAGTGAATACATTTGATTATAATAGTTATAGAATTGATGCAGATAAATTTATAAAAAAAAATATATAATACAGATTTATATACATAATATAAATATGTATTCTATTCAACTTAATTAAATGTTGAAGTACAAGTTCTAAATTAAAATAAATAATTATATACTCGTTTTTTTTATACGAATATACATATAAAATGGGATACAAATAAATGGTGTAATTTATAATATTAGTTAAAGGGTTAATTAATAATCCATAAAATGTGTTTACGAAAAGTGAATACATTGATTATAATAGTTATAGAATTGATGCAGATAAATTTATAAAAAAAAAATATATAATACAGATTTATATACATAATATAAATATGTATTCTATTCAACTTAAATGTTGAAATACAAGTTCTAAATTAAAATAAATAATTATATACCCGTTTTTTTTATACGTATTTTGGGTTTTTTAAGCATATGTTCTTTGAATCTACCCTTCTTAACTCTATCTTTAAATTAAATTTCAATACGTTATGATTAAAGTATTAACCTATACTATTAATAAATGGGGTATTCTTTTTTTTTTTGTGCACACAAATTTTGAATTAATTTACTCTTATAATTATTTCTAAATTAGTTTCTCTTTTATTGGTTTATTTTCTCTTTTATTTTACTTGATTGTGACATTTAATAGTTTTTAAACTTTTCACACTATAAGTAACAAGTCATTATTATTTTTGTTTTTTTTTTTTAAATAAGAGACATGAAGTGTCTCATTTTATCTAATAGTTAATAACAAATTATCACATTATAAAATATTTATTATAAATTAAAAATATAATTTATATATACTCATAGATATTTTTTATTATAGATTTTAATTATATAAAATAAATATTTATTTAATATAATACACATTATAAAATGCTAACTTCTTTAAAATTCATATTTAAAGTAATTTTGTTGTCAATAAAAAAATACAATAATAAACATGATAATTGAACTTAAGTATTGGCACATATTCCAACTCTCCACAATTATGTCAACTTTAATTGTTAAGTAATTTTTAATTTGACGTAACAATGTAAAATAACAATGTATGAAGAAAAAAAAATTGAGTTATTATTGTAGTTAGGTTTATTTTTAGATTTTACAAAGAACTACTTTTGACATTAAACGAATTAAACAAATAATATAATTTTAACTTTCATTTATTTTTTCTTTACACGCAACGAAATTGCGTATGTAATAAAAAGAATGGTCTAGGCAAATAAGTTATTGGTATGGTGTTGACATTTTCCCGAATGAATCAAGTAAGCATATTGATATAGAAAATATATTAATTGGAGGAGAAAATGGAAGGAGGTAGTGATGAAAAGAGAAGCAAAAATGACAAGAAAAGAGACATAAGCAACATCGTCGGATACAACATCGGTGGACCATCCTAATCCTTTGGATTTGCCAAAGGAATCAAGTGCTTGTCTCTAACCCTTTCCTTTCTTTATCTTAATGTGTAGTGTTAACATTTTTCATTCATTTATCAATCTTTAATTTCTTCTTTCTTTCATTCTCCCCCTTCAATTATTTTAATCAATCACTTAATGTTGCTTCACTATAGGCAGCACATCCATCTTCTTCAACTTGTTTTGCATGGAAACAAGAAAAATAATGTTGGAAGATGGAATAAAGTCTACAATTTACTATTTTAAGATGATATTAAATCATGTCCTAGCAATTATGGTTGATTGTTATTGAATTTATTGGACTATCTGCAATAGTGTTGTTATGAGCCTATCTACAAATGTCTAATTTTGTAAATTTCATATTTGAAATGTCTAATCATTTATGTAAAAAATGTATTTAAAGATCTCACGTCAACCAATGTTAAGATCATAATAATGTATATAAATATGTAATAATTTTCATCAAATAAATTGGCTTTGTAAAATTGAGTTAGACCAATAACCTAATTTTTTTTGACACTTTTCTTTGATATTGTCTCATTTGTTGTGATTCTTATACATTCATTGAAAATCATGTTTGATGAATACCGTTAAAGTAAGGAGTACAAAGTGGATAAAAAACAATATCTCTTTGTTTGAAAAAATTTATGAATAACTTATTTGTATTTATATTATTCTATAAGTACTTATGAAAGTGTTTCAACAAACTCATAAAATATTTTATAAGTAGTTCATAATATGTTTTGAGTTTATTTTGATAAATTGTCCGATATAACTCATTACTTAGTTTATAAGAGGATTTATTGAAAAATACTTAAGTTCAAATTTTGTCATTAATATAAATAATTTTTATTTTTCATTTTATTACTAAAAATAAGTTTTATATTTTTTTATTACTCCCTCCAAAAGTTTTTGTTTCTTTCTCCAAGAGTTTTTGTTCTTTTTATTTTTTTATTCATTTTCAATTTTTTTTTATCTCTTCCCCAAAATTCACATTCCCTTGTTGTAAAAAAAATCTCCTAACAATTTTTTTAATAAAATAGTACATCTAGAATAATTTTGTCAATCATATTTATAAAATAAATTTTTAATCATAATTTTATAAAATATATATGATTTATTTTTAAGTTTTAAAGTTTATGGTTCATAATTATTTTATCATGGTTATATATATAATTGATTTCTCATATTTTATTAATAATTTATTTTTTTATAATGTAAAATTAGGTGAATGATGGCTAATAATTTTTTTATTATTTTTAATATTATTTGTGATGTATAGAGTCATATTTAAAAAATATTTATTTTTTATATTTTATTTAGTTTAAATATGTTTTTAATTCCTATAAATTAAAATTATATTTTTATATAGACTAAAATCAAAATCAGCTAATTTTGTAAGAACTAAAAATATTTTTAAGTCTTTTTTTTTTTAGTCAAAATTAATTTATAATTTTTAAAATAAAATAACATTTTATAAGTTCTTAAATAATGATACATCCAAACATCTTAAAATTGTATAAATATTTATTATCACATATATCTAAATACAATAACTTATTAAATTTTAAGTAAATTTTTATTATATAAGAACTTATTAATTAATTCAACTTTATTTTGTTTATTTGTTAAAACTAGTGCTTAAGGTTTTAAATGGTTTAGTTAACCACTTTTACTAATGTGATTATTGATGAAAGTTGTGATGAATGTTTAGTAGCTGATCATAGCTTATGAAGCTAAAGGTCAAATGTTAAGCACACTCTTGGTACCATTCATAGGGATTTGAGGATGTTACGTCGTTCAAATTGTCCCAACTCAAACTCTTGATCAGCCTAAACCCAATTTAAATGGCATTAGCATTGAACTCAATCCAAATGATATTAATGACAACTCCAAATGGCCAAGATACCACTCATAAATATGGGGGACCATTAGGGCTAAGATTATGAGATTTAGGTTCGAAATTTCTGAAACTACAATAAACCTACATGTCACTATATAAGCACAAAGGAAAGATAATAGAAGATCATAATATACATTTTGAATGCCAACGGCTAAGTTATTTCTAGTATATTGTTTTCATATATACAAAAACAAATATTTTTTCTTTCAATATTTTTTCCTTTACTTTGTATCACTATCTTTTCCTTTTCTGGTTACTTCTTTATTACTTCTTTATTTTATGGTCAAATAAAAAAAATTACTACAAATAAATAAATATAACCATATAAAATTAAAAATGCATATATATTGTACATAATATATGTTCAACAAAAACAAATTACAAACTTAAAACAAAATCAAATAGAAATTAGTCCATTTACACCAAAATCAAAACCAAATTATAAACTTACAAATTATTTATAAACTAAATTTTTTGATAGTCCACAAAACAAGTTTAAATACAATTAATTAACTTTAAATTTTTATTTTAAGAATATTAGAAGCTCTCTTGAAAGAAGTTGTCTCTACTTTTTTTCTTAACCATCTTCATCCTCATCTTCTACATCAAAATAAAATAAACATAAAAATAATTAAATTAAAAAAAAATATATGCGGGCCGGCGAGTTGTGGCGGGCCGGCCCGCTATTTGGCCCGGTGGGTTGGCGGGCTTGGCGGGGCGGGCTTGACGGGTTGGCGGGTTGAAATAGTTGGCCCGGCCCGCCAATTTTTGGCAGGCCAACGGGCCGGCCCGCGGGCCACGGCCCACTTTGCCATCCCTATATATGATATGTATGAAAGGGTTTGTAATGAATAGGAGCTTTATATAAGGATTGGTGTACCCTTTATACTCCATATATAATATGGTATAGTTGACAGATAACCTAATTAATGTTTAAGTCTATAATTAAGAGTACTATCCCCTAAATTAACCAAATGATTAAGTTGCAAACTCAGTCTGAAAACCATTGTACTAGCTAATACATTGGTTCTTCGCTATCACTTATTAACAATCTTAGTCAGTACTAGATGTCATCCTGAGTTCCTTATAAACACTTATGTTCCGGTCACGGGATGCGCTAGGGTTTTTCCTAGATCAAGCCGCAAAGCCAGAGCATTCGAAAAGTGTCATCTGCCCTCTTATCTCTAGGGTTTTGGGTTTTATGGTACGTCGTTCATGGGCTACTTGGGCCCCGAGGATCAAGGGATTTCCTTAACCGTTAATATTTGGAGAATATCTTGTCATTAAAGATGGGATTTTATCCCTGATATCGGAACAGTATCTATGTGGGAGAGTTAGATCGGATTTTGGCCGAGTTACTCCTATAGAGCAGACAGGTCGGATTCTAACCGAGTGCACCCATGTAGATGGGTTGGATCGGATTCTGACCGGGACGGTACACTTGCCTTCCAGCCTTGAGCCTATAAGGCGAAAAGGCTTGTAGCTTGGTAACCTAGTCAGGTATTAGCCGAGCAGAAGGTCAAGTCGGATTTTTACCTAAACGGTACACTAGTCGGATTTTTACCTAGACGGTACACTTGCCTTCCAGCCCTGAGTCTATAAGGCGAGAGGGCTTCTGGCTTGGCTCTTACGAACCATATCAGAAATAAGTAGCGTCAAAGCGGATTCCGGCCGAGTTGAGAACAAGTCGCCCAAAATCCGATCTAACTCTCCCGACTAATAACACCAAAAATTTTAACCAAGTTTGGAGCACTTTTTGAAAACATTTAGTCGTCCAAGTACCAAATACGAAACCTTCTAGTCGTTCGAATACCGATTAGGTAACACCAAAGATTTATTTATCTAACAAGAATATGAAAATATCTAGTCGTCCAAATACCGACTAGTAGCGCCAAAAATTTAATTAAATATAAAGTGCATATGAAAATATATAGTCGTCCAAATACCGACTAAAGAAGGAAAAGTTTTCCAAGTGAAACTTAATTTGAAGAAAACCACTCGGCCAAATACCGATTCAAAAGAAAGGAAAATTTTTCCAAGTTAAAATTAATTTGAGGAGAACCACTCGGCCAATTACCAATTAAAGAAGGGACCTCAAAGTCGGCCAAAAACCGGTTTACATAGCGAACAAGGGAAATTTCCCAATGATGAATTTCCTCTCGATATTTCAAGAATTAGCTTCTTTTTCATTGCTCATATGTCTTGTTGCATTAACTACTTTCCTGTACTTCCCATTTGATCATGCGAATGTGGCAATGCACTTAATCGTCCCAATACCGACTAGTAACGCCAAAAATTTACTTAAATTTAAAGCACAGGTGAAAATCACTAGTCGTCCAAATACCGACCATATCTAGTCCGTCTAGTCGTCCCAATACCGTCTAGTAACTCCAAAAATTTACTTAAATTTAAAACACAGGTGAAAATCACTAGTCGTCCAAATACCGACCATATCTAGTCGTTCAAATACCAACTAGTGACTCCAAATTTTTCACCAAGTTTTACAACAGTTGAAAAATAACTAATCGCCCGAATACCGACCATATCTAGTCGTTAAAATACCGACTGGTAACATCAGAAACAGAACTAAGTAAGGAACTTGTGGTACCTCTGAAGTAGGAAAGATATGAGAATCATCTTGTGAGAATCACTCTGAATGTATTGATTGAACTACCAGTTCCGATATACCACCCTAATCATGTGAGGGGGCCAAGATTGATGTTTAGCTTGATCTTGTGGAAACTGAAGCGAATTGCGAGTCTCCGCCTGTGGATTGAGATGATTTGCAATCGGTGGTCGATCAGTATTTTCAAATTAGGAGTACTTCTAAAGCAGTTCGTGTTATAGAAACTTTGAGCCGTAGTCGTGGTAATTTGAACCTACAATTAAGCCCTGATTCGTTGTTGTCACTGATTCATTTGAACTACCCGTTCTGGGTTATTTATACTCGCCAAGTCGGAATCTAACCGATCAAGGTCGAGTTTTTTCACAAAACGAGTTATTTATACTCGCCCAGCCGGACTGTTGCCGACAATCACGAGTACTCGCCAAGTCGGAATCTAACCGATCAAGGTCGAGTTTTTTCACAAAACGAGTTATTTATACTCGCCCAGCCGGACTGTTGCCGACAATCACGAGTACTCGCCAAGTCGGAATCTAACCGATCAAGGTCGAGTTTTTTCACAAAACGAGTTATTTATACTCGCCCAGCCGGACTGTTGCCGACAATCACGAGTACTCGCCACGTCGGAATCTAACCGATCAAGGTCGAGTTTTTTCACAAAACGAGTTATTTATACTCGCCCAGCCGGACTGTTGCCGACAATCACGAGTACTCGCCAAGTCGGAATCTAACCGATCAAGGTCGAGTTTTTTCACAAAACGAGTTATTTATACTCGCCCAGCCGGACTGTTGCCGACAATCACGAGTACTCGCCAAGTCGGAATCTAACCGATCAAGGTCGAGTTTTTTCACAAAACGAGTTATTTATACTCGCCCAGCCGGACTGTTGCCGACAATCACGAGTACTCGCCACGTCGGAATCTAACCGATCAAGGTCGAGTTTTTTCACAAAACGAGTTATTTATACTCGCCCAGCCGGACTTTTGCCGACAATCACGAGTACTCGCCACGTCGGAATCTAACCGATCAAGGTCGAGTTTTTTCACAAAACGAGTTATTTATACTCGCCCAGCCGGACTGTTGCCGACAATCACGAGTACTCGCCAAGTCGGAATCTAACCGATCAAGGTCGAGTTTTTTCACAAAACGAGTTATTTATACTCGCCCAGCCGGACTATTGCCGACAATCACGAGTACTCGCCAAGTCGGAATCTAACCGATCAAGGTCGAGTTTTTTCACAAAACGAGTTATTTATACTCGCCCAGCCGGACTGTTGCCGACAATCACGAGTTCTTCGAGTTATTTATACTCGCCCAGCCGGACTTTTGCCGACAATCACGAGTTTGCCTACAAGTCAGAATCAATTTGAAAATAATTTGAAAATAATGATTTTTATTATTTGATGTTACCTCGTTAAAAAACCTTTGTAGCATAAAACCCTCGCAGCAGACTCCCATGCTTCCTCCACGAATTAACATCTGGGCACGAAAGTCCATTAGATGTTGACTAGGATCCTGTTTCCCGTCAAACGGTTCCAACTACTGATACGAAGCTGTTCTTTGACAAACCGGACCTTAGATTGACGATCCGAACGGTCAGAATGAAGAACCTCACTTCCCGAACCTATAGTCCAAAAATCAGCCCGATCCAACGGTGAACGACTTCACACCGATTAAAACATAGTACCAGTCCTGTTTTGCGCTAGAACACTTTCACCTACTGATACGAAGTTTTTTTCTCCCAAACCAGGCCTCCGGTTAATAATCCGAACGGTCAGAATGAAGAACCACACTTCTGGAACCTACAGTCCAAAAATCAGCGCGATCCAACGGTGAACGACTTCACACCGATTAAAAGACAGTACCAGTTCTGTTTTGCGCTAGAACACTTTCACCTACCGATACGAAGCTGTTTTCTCCCAAACCAGGCCTCCAGTTAATAATCCGAACGGTCAGAATGAAGAACCACACTTCTGAAACCTACAGTCCAAAAATCAGCGCGATCCAACGGTGAACGACTTCACACCGATTAAAACACAGTACCCACTCTGTTTTTGTGCGGGAAACTTCCTCTCCTTCTCTCTCTCAGGGTCGCTCTCCTCTCTCAAGCCATTGATCAACGCCATCATCTCCTCCATGGTAGGGTGTTGTGGGTCGTGGTTGGATGTGCCGCCTCTCGCCATAGTAGAGTGTAGGTTTTTTCCTGTGACTTGGGGCGTAGGAAGAGTTTTACCGTAGCCCCATGGTGGGCGCCAAAATGTTCCGGTCACGGGATGCGCTAGGGTTTTTCCTAGATCAAGCCGCAAAGCCAGAGCATTCGAAAAGTGTCATCTGCCCTCTCATCTCTAGGGTTTTGGGTTTTATGGTACGTCGTTCATGGGCTACTTGGGCCTCGAGGATCAAGGGATTTCCTTAACCGTTAATATTTGGAGAATATCTTGTCATTAAAGATGGGATTTTATCCCTGATATCGGAACAGTATCTATGTGGGAGAGTTAGATCGGATTTTGGCCGAGTTACTCCTGTAGAGCAGACAGGTCGGATTCTAACCGAGTGCACCCATGTAGATGGGTTGGATCGGATTCTGACCGGGACGGTACAACTTACAATGAGGGGGAAAAAAAGGCCAAAATCAAAGTCTCAACACACCTTTAATTTGCAAATTGTCTTCAGAATCTCATTTTTTTATTGATTGACAATTTGTCATTCATTCCTATATAAAAAATGAAACAATAATAAGAGTTTACAAAGAGTAACTAATGTCCAAGGTAGAGCAATATGTAAATCGTGAGATTCAATTTCTATACGTCAATATATATCGTATAGTTGGAAATTAACTTACAAAACCGTTTATAATAATAATCCTCTTTTCCCTGTCACGGATTTTGTGACAAAAGAAGCAGATTTAAAAGGGCGGATAAATTGACCCTTAAATTAAATATTTGGCAGTGGAAATGGAGAAAATGAAAATGATACGTGGAAATGGTATTAATTACTAATTAAAGTGAAGTAGTTTATAATACTGTACTAGTGAAGGTCAAACTGATCACATTCTATCAGCATTAAAACTTGTTTTACGTATTGTTTTGATGTTCTGAAACAGATGCTATTTGGCTGTGGTTCTATTGGAATTTGTAAAAATGGTATGGCATACTCTCAAAGTGATAGTTCTCAGCATATATGGGTTCAGTTAAATAAATGTCATTATCCTCCCATACGTATAATTCGTACTATCCTCCATCACTGCATGATATTCATCATCTCCCACTATAGATATATAATTAGGATTTAGGGCCAAGTCAAATTGGCTTAGATTTGATGTGCACTTCTCTCTCTCCATACATAAACATGACCCATTCTTAGCTATTGAAGACGAAAAGGGAGAGATTTTGGAGTGTTTTGCTTCCCCTTTGTTTCTTTAGTTTGAAATGGGAATAATATGAAATATAGGTTATTTTAATTACTGAATAAGTTTAGATACAAGTTATAAGTTTTTTAAAGAGATTTTCTATTAAAAATAAAATGTATTTTTTAATAAAGAAATTTTATCTAGACAAACTATAAGAAAAAAAGTTGATACAACTTCTCTATAGTTTTATAATTTGGGATGATATAAGAAGTTTTCCTTACTTTCTATAGAAGAAAGAAGGATTAAATATGTTTTTGATTCTCCAAAATTTGATTCTATTTGGTTTTAGTCCCTAGAAAAAATTTTCCTTAGATTTTTATCTTTCAAATTTATATAATACCTATTTTTAATTCTTTTTTTAAACATTGTTAACTTTTGCTATTAAAATAGGTCACATTAGCAACAAAATCACCATAAGTTTTATTAACATGAATTTTTTTTAATTTAAATATTAATTATTTTATGGTTAAGTTAAGTTTTAGGATAAAAACTAATTTTACATTTAAAACTTTTTACTATTCATCCTCAAAAGTAGGTATGAAAATTTCAATAATTCTTTTATTTTTTTTATTTTAACAAAGAGTCTCCCATCAACTTGTAATAAAATCTTCTCACAAACTCAAAGCAAGGTTTCTTTTTTCCTTCACCATCATCATCGTGTTCATAAACGTTCAGTTTTATACCTTCATCAACAATTTTCTAAGCTCCAAATTCTCAATTTTCGATGACATTATTATTTCACCCTAAACCTCAATGCACTAATTATTCTAAAAAACAAGCTCATTCTTCTCCCTCCCCAAGCTTCAAGGCTTTGGCTTCCTCCAGTGAGGGTGAAAGCAAAATAGAGAAACAAAAGGCAAACTAAGACACTTTTATAACCTTCACATTTGGGTCTGAGAGTGAATAGCAAAAAAGTTAAGTGTAAAATTAGTTTTTTTTACCCAAATCTTAACTTAATCATAAAATAATTAATATTTTAAATTAAAAAAATTTCATGTCAATAAAACTAATGGTGACTTGGGTGCTAAAATGACCTATTTGTTAACGGTGTTTAAGAAATGATTAAAAATGGGTATTATATAAATTTGGAAGGTTAAAATCGAAAAACTTTTTTTAGGGACTTAAACCAAATAGAGTCAATTTTTGGAAGACTAAAAATATATTTAACCCAAAAAAGAATTACAAACATGTGATTAATGAGTCATAACCAGTAAATCTAGTCAAATTCTTCTATTGTAAATTTAGGTAATCATTTTTTAATGCATTTTTCCTTTTGACAAGAGTTTTTTTTATGTGTTATCATTTATTTATTTTTAAAATTCTTAATACATAGTTATAGAAAATTCTTTTATGTTGAGATTTCTCCCCTCCTCAAATTTCAGGTATAATTATTTTAATTTTAAATAATAATTTTTTAAAAAAACACACAATTTAGTTCTCATACATGTTGCAAATTCTGAATTTGGCATACATAAAAAAAATATTAAATTAGTTTCTATACTTATAAATATTATTGATATAATTTTTATAATTGTTAATCTCTTTTACACATTTTAAATTTGATCCCTATTTGGGATAGATGGTGCGTCAAGATACAAGTTGTTGAGCTTTAGGGACACGTATATATACAAGATATAATTAGATTTGAATGCACCCTTCAAACAAGGACAAAACAACTTTCATTGTGAACTAGACTAATTACCACTAAAGGGTCATGCCTTTTGGTTTCAAGAACGTAGGTGTCACTTACTAAAGACTAATGGACAAAGTTTGGGCAAGCCAACTCGGAAGGGAATGTGGAGGGGTATATGGACGACATGGTTTTCAAGTCCATCAATGTTGATAAGCATTTTGTTGATCTTGATCTTTAAGGTTTAATTAACACTACCAATTACCGTCACTAAAGCTAAACCTCAAGAAGTTCTCTTTTGCAATGTATAGGCAGGAAAGTTTCTCGATTTCCTCCTAACTCACTAAGGGATTGAGGTCAATCCTGACATGTGCTTAACAATAATCAACATGAGAAGTCCAACAACTATGAAAGAAGTATAGTAGATAACTGGAAGGATAGCGTCCCAATAAATTATTTTGTCGATACCTCTTCTTTAGAGTTTCCATAGGCCCTTTACCTTTGTTTGTTGTAGGAGTGTTCCCACCCGCTAGGTCATCACTTGACATTGCTACTCTAGATCCCTTTGTTTCCTCTTGTTGTTTCCGTAACTTCATTAACTTCTGGTTGAATATGATTGGCATTTTTTTTGTACTAACAACAAAAGTGTCAAACTCATAAAATTAACAGAACAATACACTTTATTATCACAATTAACAAAACATATACCTATGAATATTTTCAATTCTTTTGGCCTATTTTCAAAATCTAACAGTTTGTCAGTGCTAAAAATAGTTTTGAGTTCTTCCAACTTCTTTAACGTCTTATTGGTCGGATTCCAAAAGCTCTTTGATTTTACTAAGGAAAACCAACAATTGCTCACTATTTTGGTACATCATGTTTGAAAAAAAAAATTCTTTTTAAAATCCTTATACGAGGACTAATACAAGGACAATATACCCCCAATAGGATACTACCACACTTACAGAAACCCAGTTACTTCTCTTATTGGCCCATGACTCAAAAAGTAGAAAAATTTGTCAATTATTGGCATGATAACAAGACCACCATACAAAATTTTGAACTCTTGGATGAAAGTCTAACTATTAGGATGTAACTAATTTAGTGCAACATTCAACATAGAAAGGACATATTTCTTGCACTAAATCAAGGGCCACCTAACTCAAAGTTTAGCTCTTAACCCCTCGTAAAACAATATGAATACCTTATTTACCAAGTCACGCCTTATGCATATAAGTTCCTTATCAACACAGGGCTCACACATAAGGTTAGAATCATTCCCATCTTGGCTATCTACATTTTCTTTGTTTAGACTTTCCCTTAGAGGCAAAAAATTAATGACAGATTGATACTTCAAAACATCATCCTTGAGCCATTTATCTAGATCCCCATAATGTAAAGAATTTGACAGTAATCCAACTATGCTAGATACCAAGATATGAGAGGAAAAGGAGAATGTAATGGTTTAGGCAGCATATCTAACAACCTCTAAACATCTATTTTTTCCTAAAAACTCCAACAAACACTCATCACACAACACAATTAGAAACGAAGAACCAACAACACTAATTCGTTAGATAAGAAAAGGCATGGAGGAGCCTTGGGGGAGGTATGAAACCCCTAATTTGTAGACTTAAAGAGAGGTGTGAAGGGTTTCTAAGGCAATTGAATAGTCATGCATCGAACAATGCACCCTTGACACAATAATGACACCCCAAAACCGTACCCTTGCCATCTACATCATGCCACATGTTCCAAAATACATGCATATTTTCATAAAATGACAAAGCATTAAATATGTGCCTCTTCAATTTTAAATTTGAAAAGACACTTTAAACTACCCTCTTGGCCTTTTGTTGAGATGGAGACTAGACTTAACTTCTACGCCTTTCAAGCTCAAGGCTAATAGGTAAGTATACCCTCCCAACCTTTTCCTCAGAACGTTAAGTCAAGAATGATTGGTATCAAAAGAATTCTGACTTAGCCTCTGTGTTTTTGTTAAACAAGTTGCCTCATATAACTTAAGAGGGGGGTGAATTAAGTTTTCTAAGTATTCCTTTCTCCTTAAAAGTTTTTCGAAATACTTTCTTATAAATTCAATTTCCTTAGATAAATTTATATGTAGAAAATGAAGAAGCACACTACTTAAACACAATCAAAAGGAATAATTAAAAGAGTAAGGAGAAGGATTTACAAACTCGATTTTATACTGGTTCGGCCAATCCTGCCTATTTTTAGTCCTCAAGTCTCCCACTTGATATTTCACTATTCTTGCAATCCTTACAAGACTTGAATCCTCCAAAACCTTGAAATTTCTTTTCCTTGTGTTGAGATCCAAAAACACACAGGAGAAAAACACTTTCTCCTTTACAGATTGAATGATAGAATAATTTTAACAAAATACTCTCTTGAAGAGTAGGTATTAAAAGATAAAGATCCAAAAAGAACTCTTAAAGAATTTGCAAGTAATTATGGCTAAGGGGTTTTTGTAATAGTTTTTCACACTTAAGTTCGTAACCATTTAAAATAAAAATTGCTCATATTTATAGATAAAAATCCCATAGTTGTATCCTTTCATGAAAAGGTGTAACTATTTGTGTTCTTTTGAAAAGATACACTAGTAATCGATTACAAGGATTTGGTAATCGATTACAACTGTGACACCCTTACTACCCCAACACATATAAATATTAATCATATAAATAAACTTAAAGAATAAAGTTTTTAACGTTGGTAAAAGGGTTCACATAAAACCTTCATATTCATTTATCAATAACCAACATAATAATTGAAAATAAAACTTGAAAGTTTACAAATTGTTTTCAAAATCATATTTACAATTCCAAATCCATATCAAATCTATGTCCTAAAAATCCTCTGCCCCGATGTCACAATATCAGAACATACCCACAATTCAACTGTTGGTATTCTACTCGTAGCCGGATCTTCCTCACCTAAAACATCCACAATTTATACGGTGAGAAAAGGAAATATCTATATGCAAAGTACATACCACCACATCATAATGAAATCTCATCATAATTCATATATATAAACATGTATCATAATTTATCAATCCATCACCCTCCACACCATTTTACGTTTAACAATATCATTTTCACGTCCATAATTCAAGCCAATCTTACAATTAACAATATGTCAAGACCTTGCCACATCTGACACAAGTAATACGGGTTAATTGCCTCACTCAACCCACACCATACCAGGGTTCGTATCATCCCTGATCATCCAGGAGTACGCTCGTCCCTGAAGCATCACTTACCCAGGGTTCGTATCATCCCTGATCATTCAGGAGTACGCTCGTCCCTGAAGCATCACCTACCCAGGGTTCGTATCATCCTTGATCATTCAGGAGTACGCTCGTCCCTGAAGCATCACCTACCCAGGGTTCGTATCATCCCTGATCACTCAGGAGTACGCTCGTCCCTGAAGCATGAATGTGAGGAACCACAATCACATTACAATCCATACAATCTCTTGCAATTAACCCTATGTCAGGGCTGCCATAATCGACATAAGTGGTGTGTGTTAATTGTCTTACTCATCCCACACCATACTAGGGTCACGCCCTCCCTGTAGCACCACTTACCTAGGGGTCGTGCCATCCCTAGTCACTAGTGTGAGTAAACACATCACAATCACAACCTTAATCATGTCCATACAACATCTCATCTCATATCACGATTTCATATCACATACACAATTTCATATCACATACTCAACAGATAAGTCTAGCAAAATAAGGGTTTACACATCCTCACGCAATTCACCATGAATACTCATTATAACAATAATATAAAACTCAGTTAATTCCCCAGTTTAATACAATATTAAATCAATAGAATTATCAATTTAATATAACATTCATAAATGTAATAATAATCAATAAATTAGCAATTTAATATAATTTTAATACAAACGATAAAATCTCCAATTATTCTAAAACCCAACTCACAGGCACTTTTCTACAATTTCGTTCTCCCTCTCAAATCATCATTCTTACAAATTATTAGCATATCTATAATCCTCAACACATACAGAATCTAATGGGATCCTCAATTTCTCAAACAGAAATCATCCAATTTTTCACAACCTAACTTACAGGCACTTTTCTATAATTTCGTTCTCTCTCCCAGAGCATCATTTTTACAAGTTAAACATATATTCGTAATCCTAAATATATATAGAATCACATAAGATAATTAATTCTCCAAACATAAATAATTATAAAATTATTCATAACCCTAAGGGCTCTTCCTCTACCCAATTCCCTCATGTAACTCTACATATAAATAATCTCCCTTTTCCCTCGGGCACTTCCTCTACCCAATTCCCTCATGTAACTCTACATATAAATAATCTCCATTTTCCCCCGTACTTGGATAAATAGGAACTCGGGCAGAACCTCCTCCTCTTTTTCCTTAAATAAGGATCGGAACTAAAATTGGAGCAGAACTTCATCCTCTGAGTTCCCCTTGGTCTTCAGAGAGAAGAAGAGGAACGAAAGAGAGAACAGAAGAGAAGAGAGAGTGAGAATGAGAGGTGTGTAGAAATGAGAGGATTTGAGGCCTATTTATAGGATTTTTCGCCCACCTACCACTACGGCCCGTTCCAAAATCGGAACGGCCCGTTCTGGGCCCTTCAAACCTACGTAAATTTTTCAACTGGAACGGCCCGTTCCCAAACCAGAACGGCCCGTTCTCAAACCCAGCAGAACGGCCCGTTCTAATTCCAGAACGGCCCGTTCTCCAAACCAGAACGGCCCGTTCTCCCATCAGAACGGCCCGTTCTGCTTCTACAATTTTGGCCATACTCACTATTCCAGAACGGCCCGTTTCAAAATTGAAACGGCCCGTTCTGGGCCACGAATTGGGCCTTTGGCCCACGAAAAATGGGCTGTTACAACAACAATTATAAATTTGAATATAATTGAAACGTTGTATCTTAATATTCAAATTTTGAAGTTCCCTCTCTTGGTAATTGATTACAGGTGTTGGTAATCGATTACTAGAACATATTGTTGTATTGTTTCAAAGACTTTTATGTAGAAAACTTTTTATCAATAATTTCTTTCACAAATCTCTTTTAAGAAATGATTTGAACTATTCTTTAAAGCTTTTGTTAAGCCTTTCGAAAACATTTTTACTTACTTTCAAAAGATCTAAAAACTTGCATAAATTTAAAAGAGATTAAATTGAGATTTTTGAAAACTTATTCTTAAGGCCAAACATACTTGCAATTCTAAAAGATTCTTTTACATTGTTAGCTAAGTTGACAAGACTTATCCATGTAACACTTGAGATCTTGTTCTTGCATCAACTTGCTTTAGCTCAACCTTGAATCTTCTTCTATGCTTTATAATCACTTTGGCATCATCAAAACCTTTTGTGCCTAATACCTTCCACATTCTCCCCCTTTTTGATGATGACAATTAACTGTAAAGGAAAAGAAAATAAAATAATGTATTTCGATCACTCTCCCTTAGTAAAGCATTGATTGATGTTATATTTATTTTTACAAAAGGAGTTGTACTTATGTTTTGAAAAGAAAATTGTAGAAATCAAGGTTTATATTATTAAACATAAATTTCAAGTTGAGCATCAAGATAAAATATTCGATTGCAAGACTTAAGTTCAAGATAAAAGACATATTATTAAACTAAGTTTTATTTTGTAAAACTTTAAGTTGAAAATTTTTTTGTAAAAAAATATTTTAGTCAAACTTAGCCTAAAGTAGTGTTAGACAAAATTTTCCTTTCCTTTGCGGTCCTAACTCTCCCCCTTTGGCAATATCAAAAAGAATATAATAACAATATTATCCAAAGGTAAAGAACAAGAAAAATATTAACCAATGTTAACCAAAATATTAAAGACATAACATAAAATCGATTACGAATCATGGTAATAGTTTACCATTTTTCCAGATACGTACAAACATGTTATGGTAATCGATTACAGCTTCATGAAATCGATTACATGAGTTCAGATTGTCCATACTTGAGTAGAAGCTCCTAGTAATCGATTATACTACCCTCTGGTAATCGATTACCGAGTTGAAAATGGATATTTTTAGGTAGATTTAAGAGTTTATGTGAGAAGAATCAAGAATTCCTAACTCTTGCCTGATTGAAAAGAAGTTTTCTTTTGGTAAAGGCTTTGTAAAGATGTCGACTAATTGATTTTTTGTTTCAACAAACTCTAGAACACAATCACCTTTTTGAACATGATCTCTAAGAAAGTGATGTCAAATCTCAATGTGTTTAGTTCTAGAATGGAGTACTGGATTCTTAGAAAGATTGATAGCACTAGTATTATCACACCTAATTGGAATATGATCTAATGATAAATCAAAATCAGAGAGTTGTTGCTTCGTCCATAGATTTTGAGCACAACAACTTCCAACAAAAATCGATTACCAAAACAACTTGAGCAACTATGGCCATCACCATATCAACTTTAACGAATTCACAACTATAGACATCATTCATGCAACTTTACAACAATAATCATCTTGACAACTTTGAAACAACTTAATGCAACTTTAAATCTACTTTCATAAGCAACAATAACAACTTTACAGCATAAACCACTTATATATCATAACATCATCAATAATAGGCAACACACAACTTAGCAACTTTTATACTCCTTTAACAACTTTAACAACATAGTAACTTACAACTTTAAATCAACTTTCATATAGATTTCAACTTTATCAACTTGACAGTTTAATCTACACTTTAACCTTCAAAAGCAAAGAGTGAAGATTCTCAAATAGAGTTAATCACGGACATGACTCACCAGTCACGCTCGTAACTCTCCCAAAAAATAACAAAAAAAGATACCACTTCGATTTTTCCTTCAAAACTTGAAACTCAGAAAAATCCCAACACATACAACCATTCTCAAGCATCCACAACAACATATAATCATCAAAACAACTACATACATCAACATGCAACCCTAAAATCCAAAGACAAGCCAACACTACATATATGCAACACAAAAACTTCAAAAATACTAACATGCAACTCAAAATCAACCCAAATCATCTCTTTTCCAATACAACCCAAAAACCCACTTTTTACCCCTCATTCAATAGCTCAAACAACATGAATTCAACCCACACAACTAAAAGTGAACTTCCTTAACCTCGAATCAGAGTGAAACAACTCTGACTTACACTAGAAGGAGAAGGAGGAAGAAGAAGGAGTTTCGACTTTGCAACCCTGGCTTCACCACGTCCGAAAAAGAAGAGAACTTTGGGGAAGAACTCCGAGCTACCCCAGAATGAACAACGAAGAAGATGCTTGCAGACTAGAGGGGAAATGCGGAGAAGAACGAGAATGTTCCAAACTTGGGAGCTTGAGACTTCCTTTAACTAGTAATGCTCAGCCTTAGGAAAACAAAGAAAAGATTTTTGAGAAGGGAGAAAATGAGAATGAAGAAGAGATAACAAGAAATGAGTCCACAAGGCATCACAAGAAATATTTGTCAGAAAAGTCGTAATTTTCCCACGAAAAAAATCTATCAAAAATCAATAATAATTTAGAAGAAGACAGTAATTTAGGAGACGACAATGGCTATCCACGGTAAGCAAGCAAAAAATCAACCAAAATCAACTTACCACTAACTGATGTGTTCACAATGGTTATTATTCGAGAAATAACGAACAAAACTCATAGTTGCACACTCGATGCAAGTTTTTACGAGTACCATACGCACACAACTACTAATCAGAACCTCACGATGGATTGAAAAGGACTAACGAACAATGAAAACTAGGTATTCACAATGGCTATCCACGGTAAAAAAGCTAAAAACGGATATCAAAAGAACAATGATGCTTTTCAAAAGCAGTTAGAGTCACGAGAATGAATTATTCAAGGAAAATAAGATAAATGGGAGATGGGGTGTGATAACATGAACGTCCCATGGTTTAACAATGGACAAAAGAAGGTAATAAAAGTTTAGACGTTGGTTAAAAATCATCTATATCAAGTTACTACGTACCCAATTACCCATTAGGTCCACATTTCAAAGTTCAAAATAATGTGGTCATATATGTCACGTGTTCACACTCCATTTTCCATATAAATAAAGGGCACCCATACCTTCTTATCAAACAACACGTAAAAGGAAGTACCAAAAACTAATCGCTCAAGTGTCTAATTTTGTCTTTCTATTTTTCTTTTAGTGAATAGCAAATAAGTTTTTGGATGTCCCAAAATCACTTTAATAGTTAAAAAAGAACTATTCTTATTCCTTTTCCATTTCCCCCCACACTTCAAAATACAAAACATTTCCTTACTCGAACAATTTCCCCTTCCCTTATACATACTCACCTTTCATTTCAATCATCTACAAGAAGAATGAAGCAACACATTTCTTAATTTCTTTTACCAGTTGAAATTCACACGAATATCATTTTATCATAAACATAAATGACCCATCAAACAAGAGTAAGACTCGCAATTTCAACAAGATTCACTTAAATTTCACCAATAAAATAAGTATTATTAGAGAGTGTGTCGCTTTGCTAATTTCCCAATTGATTGACATTTCACTAACATAAGTAAACAAGCAATATAATAATTAGCAACATAATCTATAACATTAATAAAAGAGGAGATACTCTGAATTAGTGTCCTCATTCTTTTGAGTCTTTTTATTCTCTTAACTAATTTACTCAGCTATCTTACTCTTTCAGAGTTAATTGAACTTTTTTTTTAATACCAGAATCATGAACCGTCTCTTTTTAACTCGTATTAATAATGAAAACAAAAAAAAAATAAAAAAAACATGAAATGAAATAGTAGGCAGCATGCATCAACACCGCCATGCAGACGCAGCAACAATGGCTCTATCTTGCCAGCCAAGAAGCAAACAGCCTTTATCCTCGGTCAAGCGATAGCCCTCACACGAATACAACCCCAACAAAATCTTCGACTGCGTAACGGCATTAGGACTAAGAGCCATGCCCTTGAACCCCTTCCCCTCCATAATCTTCCGCCACTTCTCCAATCTCTCGTGCCGCTCGAACCTCGCCGCGCCCTCGCACGCCACGATGTTCCGTATCTCTGGCGCGAATATGTACTGCTCCACCTTCGCCCGCTGTGCTGACTCTGCCGGAAATGTCGCGTCCAGCGAGTCGAAGATTGCCGAGTAGTAGTGCAACGCCTCCAGAAACCTTCCCAAAAAGTAAGGCCCGTTGTGGCTCGCTTCTTGCTCCACCAAGGTCACTATGTTCGGTGCCTGGTCCCTTATCATGCTGAGCAAATTCCCGAGGTGGCTCCCAGGGACGCGGTGGAGGCGGTTCACAGCGTTCACGGCTAAGGCCTCGCCGACTCGACGATTCAGCATACTAGGTTTGAGATCTTCGAGTTGTTCCCCAACGGCGTGGAACTCGAAGGGGATGCGGAGGGAGTGTGCTAGCTCCGTCAGGCACCGCCCGGTTTCACGGACACCGTCTAGGGTTGGGCCCACACCGGTGATGCGGAGGAACGGGGCGCCACCGGGACGGGCGGCGAGGGCTTGCATGAAGGCTGGCCATTGGTACCTGTTGACAATTGTTAAAGTATCTTTAGTACACCCAAATGAATAACAAAACATATCTTAGAAACTAGGTTATATGTTTAGTAAGTTATAGATTTTTCATCACATTTATATACATTGTTATGATATTGATTTTAGATCATGTGGGATCTCCAATAAACAAATGATGAAAATAAGAGTCACGATTACGAACCCTTGGAGGATGTCGAGGTCGATGACATGGACGCGGTCTTCGGTCTCAAAGGCTTCGAAGATGGCTTGGTTGGCGGTGAAATGGGCGAACTTGACATAGGGGCAAGCTTGGTAGACGATTTGGTAGATTTTGAGGACTTCGAGAGAGTTTGAGGGCGAGGGTGGAGTGGGTTTTGAGGGTTTTGGAGTGAGGGTGGTGTTCAGTCTCACGCTTAACGAGTCGGTGAAGCACGCTGCCACCCGTTGCATGGAGTCACCGAGAGGGGTCACTACTCGGTTCAGGTGGTGCAGGTACCTTCTCGCTACCATGTATTCCTCTTTTGCCACTGCCTCAGCGCATGCTAGTAGCAGGTGCACCAGTTGAAGCCCGCTGTCTTGTTCCTGCATGTCATAAAATACTGCTTATGATAAAAGAATATATCACCAGATAATTTATTCTATATCTAAGGTCACCACTCACTTCAACTCTAAACAATTTAGTTAAAATAAAAACAAGCCATTATGAGATTTCAAGATCAAAAATTATTATAGATTAGTCGAAAGTCGACATATCTAATTTGAACCAAAATTTTATTTGTTGAACTGAAGATCATCATAGATGTCACTAGAGGAATTTCACGGTTTAGTTTAGTAAGATAATTAATATTATTTGAATTTGAAGGTTTTTGGTGAAGTGGGATGGAGGCAAGATTTTGTTACCTGTTCGATTCCTATTGGAATAGGCAGCATTAGATTCTCTTGCTGCTGTTTTTGTTGTTTCTCGTGGTAGCGTTCTTGTTGTAGAGCTTGTGACAAGGAGGCACTAGCCATGGACCCCATCTGGTGATACATGTCGCTCTCTTGGGAAATTTGAGAAGAGCGAGAGCCAGCAACACCACCGTGCACTAAGGTTTCATCTTCATGGTACCTTGAAGAATTTGGCATTGTCAAGCCATCCAACATGGATGGAATTTGAGACGACAAATCAAAGCATTCAGATGAACTTGCAATGTCAGAAGACACTTTGTTTGATGAATACCCTTGATAGTCCTCCAAGAACTCTTCTATTGCAGGCAGTGAAAGGTTCTCAACATGTTGCATGTATTGATTGTTTGGTGAGTTAAAGACCCTATGGAGGGGGCTAAGTCCTTTCCCTTTGTGGCTGCTATTGAAGGCTCCAATTTGGGACGATGAAAAACGAGGTGGGGAACACCCTGAGAGGCTCTGGCCTTGCATTCCCTGAGTGTAGTTGTAGTTGCAATTGTAGGAAGAGGCTTGTGGTGAAGGAACGTTCCTCACTGGGGAAGAGATCATGAAATCAGCATCTAGTTGGTCAGCGAAAAAGGACTCCCACATCGAACTATCTGGTGATTGAACTTCCACATCTCCATCTAAGTCAAATTTGAGTGCTGGAAGGTTTAAGCTTAATGGGGTTAAACTAGTGTCTAGATCAGAAGAGGATTGTGTGGCATTATTTTTCTTGGATTGCAAAACTGAGTCATTAGAAGATGTTTTGGTTCTGGAGTTGTTGTGCTCACTCTTGAGGGACACTGAACTTCCACACAACGAATTGATCATTTTTTAGGAGGCTCACAGGGAAAGGCAAAGCTATTATTGACCACTTTTGCTTTTGCTTTTTGAGTGACTCAAATTTGCTCTCATTTAGGAGTTTGGTTGGTTGGTTTATGGAAAAAGCAAAGTCTATAATTTCTCCCTTCTTATGGAGAGAGGCAGAGGAACAGAAGAGAACACCAAATTCCAATAGTTTGTGATTGGAGCTTTGTCTTTGGTTATCTCCATTCATGTAATGTCAAGAGTGTTTGCTGGATTTTCAGAGGCTTAAATTTTGTCATTTTTTCCTAGCTACCTGTTTTAACTAGTACCGTGTACGAACATTATACATTAACAATAACAAGGCTTTGGAATTCTTGTGCTTACGAAAGAAGACAAATGCATGGGTGGGTCCCACTTTCTTCGGGCCGGCCCATCTGTTTACAAGGTTCTTTTTATATTCGCCTGCGGATTCGTTGGCATGAAAGCATTGGCTCATGTTTTTTTCTTAAAACAAAACACAAAGGGGAAAGAAAGAGCTATCTTCCCACTATGCATTATATTATTCAAACAATTAAAAAAAATTATTTTATTTTCTAAATATTGTAAACTTATTTGTTTTACATAGTAACTATATGTTAATTATAGTTTCTCCATTTTTTTATATATAATTTTGTCCGACAAATGATTAAATAGTAAATGTGGGTACTTTTCTTCATGGAGATTTGAAACTTCATTCACCCAGGATTAGCTCACTAACAGCTTCCTTTCCATTGTGTTGAACTTATTGGACATGGTAAATTGGTAACTGTATTCAGTTGTTTCTGGATAAAAAATTTTAAACATATTTTCTAGGAGAAAAAATAATAATAATTTATTTGTGATGTATAATGTCATATTTAAAAATTATTTAGTAACTTTTTATATTTTTATTTGATTTAAATATGTTTTTAATTCTTATAAATTAAAATTATAATTTTACATAGACTAAAATCAAAATCAACTAATTTTTTCGGGACTAAAAATATTTTTAAGTCTTTTTATTTTATTTTTAAATAAAATTAAATAATGATTTTTTAATTTTTAAAATAAAATAACATTTTATAAATTCTTAAGTAATGATATATCCAAACATTTTAAAGTTATATAAATATTTATTATCATATATATCTAAATATGATAACTTATTAAATTTTAAACACTCATAATATAAATTCTTATTACATAATAACTTATTAATCAATTCGACTTGATTTTGTTTGTTTGTTAAAACCAGTGCTTAAGGTTTTAAATGGTTTAGTTAACCACTTTTACCAATGTGATTATTCATGAAAGTTGTAATGAATGTTTAGTAGCTAATCATATAGCTTACCAAGCTAAAAGTTAAATGTTAAGCACACTCTTGGTACCATTCATAGGGATTTGTGGATGTTGCGTTCAACATATATAACTTAAATGGCATTAGCAATGAACTCAATGATACCACTCATAAATACGGGTGACCATTAGGGCTAAGATCATGAGATTTAGGTTCGAAATTTCTGAAACTACAATAAACCTACAAGGCATTATATAAAGACAAAGGAAAGACAATAAAAAATCATAATATACATTTTGAACGTTCTAACTTTAGACAACTGCTAGGTTATTTTTAATATTGTTTTCATTAAAAAATAAATATATTTTCTTTCAATATTTTTCCCTTCACTTTGTATCACTATCTTTTCTTTTTATAGTTAGTTCTTTATTGCTTTAATTTCTACCCTTGGGAACAAACTATTATTGTTGCAGGAATTCCATTCCCAAGAGTAATCAACACCAATACCATAATATACAAACCCAATAGACCCTATATGAAAGGGAAAATGGAAAGTACTTGATCAAAAAATGAAATTGCTCCAAGGGTCATACGCTTGCAGATCCGAATTGAATTATATATCCTAATTACATTTATAAGTTCAAAATTAATTGTATTTAAAATAAATGAAATCCTAACAAGTCTTTAGTTGATTTACACTCTAAACTTACAACAGGAACAAAAATTGATAAAATATTAATACTTAAAAAAATTATAATGGAAATAAATTGATGATTTTAATTCTGCAATTTGACATAATAATGAAGATTTCAAAGACTAAAATGTTACTAATTAATACATATTTCAAAAAGTTTTTCACTAACGATTCAGAATGAAGCAAAATTTCATGAATCTGAAATATGTTTGGCTAGAAATCACGAGGATAAAATGTATTTATGTTTTATGACTTATCAAGAAAAAAAAAACTACAAACAGACGATTTGGAAAACTAAAATAGGTGTCTTAACGAATATGATGAAAGGATAATATTCATGAGTAAGCAAGGGTTTTCTTGGTGAACGATGAAATCCGATGTCACCCAAAAAGGGAAGAATTTCTTGTAGTGCTTCCTTTATTTCTTTCGCATTTTTTTTCTCTATTAGTTTTAATCACATACGTGAAATACCTGTTTAGCCTAAAAAAGTTTAGACCATGGTCACAGTCAAATGTAGAAGTGAAGGATTTTTCTTATTCTTTATACAAATGGCCAATTAATCATATATGATATGTATGAAAGGGTTTGTAATGAATAGGAGCTTTATATAAGGATTGGGGTACCCTTTATACTCCATATATAATATGGTATAGTTGACAGATAACCTAATTAATGTTTAAGTCTATAATTAAGAGTACTATCCCCTAAATTAACCAAATGATTAAGTTGCAAACTCAGTCTGAAAACCATTGTACTAGCTAATACATTGGTTCTTCGCTATCACTTATTAACAATCTTAGTCAGTAGCTAGATGTCATCCTGAGTTCCTTATAAACACTTACAATGAGGGGGGAAAAAAGGCCAAAATCAAAGTCTCAACACACCTTTAATTTGCAAATTGTCTTCAGAATCTCATTTTTTTATTGATTGACAATTTGTCATTCATTCCTATATAAAAAATGAAACAATAATAAGAGTTTACAAAGAGTAACTAATGTCCAAGGTAGAGCAATATGTAAATCGTGAGATTCAATTTCTATACGTCAATATATATCGTATAGCTGGAAATTAACTTACAAAACCGTTTATAATAATAATCCTCTTTTCCCTGTCACGGATTTTGTGACAAAAGAAGCAGATTTAAAAGGGCGGATAAATTGACCCTTAAATTAAATATTTGGCAGTGGAAATGGAGAAAATGAAAATGATACGTGGAAATGGTATTAATTACTAATTAAAGTGAAGTAGTTTATAATACTGTACTAGTGAAGGTCAAACTGATCACATTCTATCAGCATTAAAACTTGTTTTACGTATTGTTTTGATGTTCTGAAACAGATGCTATTTGGCTGTGGTTCTATTGGAATTTGTAAAAATGGTATGGCATACTCTCAAAGTGATAGTTCTCAGCATATATGGGTTCAGTTAAATAAATGTCATTATCCTCTCATACGTATAATTCGTACTATCCTCCATCACTGCATGATATTCATCATTTCCCACTATAGATATATAATTGAGTGAAGATACATCCTCCAAATCCTTTTCCGAATCATGGTCCGAAAATTAAAATATAAATATTTTTTAATAAATTTATTATAAAATAATTATTTAATTTAATATTTTATAATTTAAATTAATATTTTAATATTTTGGAATGTTTTTCGGAACAAATTAAGAATTCGGATGCTGTATCATTTTTCTTCTATATAATTAGGATTTAGGGCCAAGTCAAATTGGTTTAGATTTGATGGGCACTTCTCTCTCCCCATACATAAACATGACCCATTCTTAGCCATTGAAGACGAAAAGAGAGAGATTTTGGAGTGTTTGCTTCCCCTTTGTTTCTTTAGTTTGAACTGGGAATAATATGAAATATAGGTTATTTTAATCATTGAATAAGAATCTGTTTAGGTACAAGTTATAAGCTTTTTTTTAAGAGATTTTCTATTAAGAACAAGATGTATTTTTTAGTAAAGAAATTTTCAAAAGTGTTTGTCCATATTTAAACAGACTATAAGAGAAAAAAAAATTGATTTATCATTGTAGTTATTTTTTAAAAAAAAAAAATTATGATTTTAATTAATTTGATGTTATTGATGGAATATAATTATTATTATGACTAGTGGAATCGAGACACTCTTTACCTCTATATTATATTTAAAAAATATTTTTAAGAATTACCAACATTTATTAAACCACCTAGTATTGTAGTTGGTCCTTAAGCCTTAAGATTTTAAATTTGATAAAAATAGTTAATTTTTATTATATAAAATTTAAGGATAAAATATAAAAATATGTACACCAAACCAAACTATATGTATTATAGATATTTAGTCTTAAAATAAGAATATAACCTAACTAGAAATAGCTACATATATTAGAATGCATAAATATTATCTTATTTATAAAATAATTATATATTAATATTTATTTGACTTAAATTAAGTGTGAATATTTTTTATTTGGTAGGGAGAAAGAAAATAGAGGAGAGTAAGTGTGTAGAAAAATTTAAAGAGAGAATAAATGTATATAAAAAAAAGCAAGATAAATAAAAATTAACATATATAATTGAATGTATGAAAGAAGATTTACATAAATTAATTAGAGACATTATACATGTTAATAAATAAAAATATTGTTCTTACCGGAAATCTGCTGTGGAGATGATCTGTCGAGTAAGATTGGTGAGCCTCCTTCGCTAGTACGTTGGTGTTCCAAGATGGGGGTGGTACCTGCAAAAGAGACTCCGATGCTAAAATTAGGGTTTGTGTGAATATGAGTCTCGTATAAATAATGCACGTACCTTAGTGTGAGTTAGGGTTGCACTGGGCCTTGGGCCTAAGATAAGATATGATATGATTAGATAACGGATCTCATCTGGAGCGAGATCCCCTGAGATCGGTTATGATCTATTTAAGTGCCGATCTGACGTCACGCGACGCGTGCCCGAGATCGTCTTATGTTGTGATGCCGAGCTAGGAGCTCGGCTCTGGAGTGTGGATAGTACACTAGTCCCCCGAGCTCCGGAGACCGTGGGTCGAGGAGTTAAGATTGAGCTCGTCAAGTGGCTGTTGCAGGGACTTCTGAGCAAGTTGTTCCCTCTGCTGAGGTAGGTGTTTTGTGCTTTAATTTATTTTCTGTGTTGATTTGTCTTGGTTTGTTGAGGTGCTGTCTCTCTTTGCAGGCCGGGGTAGCTGCCGAGGTGGAGGTCCTGGTTGCTGAGCAGGTTGCCCAGGCTGCCAAGGTGAGTACCTCGCTTTTTGCTTTCCCCTCTATCTTGTATGTTAGATTCTTGTTTCTTGACATGAGGTCGGGTTTTGCAGGAAGGGGCACTGTCGAGACCCTGGTGCCTCCGAGGTCGGAGGTGCCAGACGTGGACCCCCTTATTGCCGAGCAGGGGACGCCGGCTTCTGCTTCTGTTACGACTCGCGGCGAGGGGCCAAGTTCCGAGGTCCCTTCGACTACGCCCACAGCCTCTACGCCATCGTCAGGGCCGTCACAAGGGGCTTCCCGGAGCCGATATATTGCTCACCGTTTCGGGAACGGTCGCCTGATGTGCGTCTGGACCATGTGAGCGCCTCGACCGACATGAACTCGCTGTGGAGCGCTGGGGTGACCGCCGAGAGATTCTTCCCCGAGGGTGCGCTGAGCTCGGAGGATCAGGGGATGATCGAGGAGGCCGGGCCTGTGGAAGGCTTTGACGCTACTCAAGTCTTCCTTCAGAGGACTATGGCTATTGTGGGCCACTGGAAGCACAAGTGGTCCAAGCAGTAGGAGGATCTGGCCAGGCTGAAGGGTCGAGTTAAGCCCTTGAAGGAAGAAGCCAAGGCCCTAAGGGAGGGGAGTAAAGCTTTGAAGGACGAGAACCGAGCCTTGGCAGGTGCTCTCGGGGAGGCTAAGCTGCGTAACGAGGCCGAGCTTCAAGCTACTCAGAGGGAGGTGGAGAGGCTTCAGAAGTCTTTGGAGATTTCCCTGCGGTCAAACGAGACCTATGCTACTCAGGTTCGCGACTTGCAGGAGCTTTCCAGTTCCTCTCGAGCTCGTGTGCGTGCTTTAGAGGATGAGGTCACTCCGCAGAAGGTTGAGCTGGTGGCGGTGGCCGAGAAACGTCTCTGTGATGAGGTGCTTCTTGGCGGCCAAGTGGAGGAGAATGCCGCTTTGAGGGTGGACCTCGCGAAGTTGGAGGAGGCCAAAGCGGGGCTGGAGAGGAAACTCGAGGAGACCGAGCGCTCTATTGTGGTAGAGCATAAGAGGGGTTTCCTCAAGGTCGCTCGCCAGGCTAGGCTCCTTGCGCCGGGGTTTGACTTCTCCGCTATGCATGTGGAAAAGGTCGTCCGCTTCGGGAAGTTGGTAAGGGAGGATGATGTCGAGGACAGCTCTAGCGAGAAGGCCTCTGCGTAGGCCAATTTTGTAATGGCTTAGCTAAATTTCTTCTGCTTTATCTTTCTGTTTCGAATTCAGGTGTAGAACTTTGAAAACATCACTTGTATGTATGTATTTTTTGTCTACTTGTTATTGCGCTTTCTTTTGCTTTTGCGCTAAAGCCTGAGTTTTCTTTTTTGCGCGTTTTGAGAGATACACTCGGTGTCTATTGTATCTTTGTGAAGGTTCGAACTCGACCTCAGATTTTTTTTGTTAACTAATTCTTGCGAGGGTTCGAATTTGACCTTAAGTCGATCATGCCGAGGTCCTCGGAGTCTGGGGTGTAATGTGTTTCATCAAGGTTCGAACTCGACCCCGGGTAAGCGTGCTTAAGGTTCGTACTCGACCTTAAATTAGAGTAGAATGGAATTTATTAAGGTTCGAACTCGACCCCGGGTAAGCGTGCTTAAGGTTCGTACTCGACCTTAAATTAGAGTAGAATGGAAATTATTAAGGTTCGAACTCGACCTCGGGTAAGCGTGCTTAAGGTTCGTACTCGACCTTAAATTAGAGTAGAATGGAATTTAATAAGATTCGAACTCGACCTCGGGTAAGCGTGCTTAAGGTTCGTACTCGACCTTAAATTAGAGTAGAATGGAATTTATTAAGGTTCGAACTCGACCTCGGGTAAGCGTGCTTAAGGTTCGTACTCGACCTTAAATTAGAGTAGAATGGAATTTATTAAGGTTCGAACTCGACCTCGGGTAAGCGTGCTTAAGGTTCGTACTCGACCGTAAATTAGAGTAGAATGGAATTTATTAAGGTTTGAACTCGACCCCGGGTAAGCGTGCTTAAGGTTCATACTCGACCATAAATTAGAGTAGAATGGAATTTATTAAGGTTCGAACTCGACCCCGGGTAAGTGTGCTTAAGGTTCGTACTCGACCTTAAATTAGAGTAGAATGGAAATTATTAAGGTTCGAACTCGACCCTGGGTAAGCGTGCTTAAGGTTCGTACTCGACCTTAAATTAGAGTAGAATGGAATTTATTAAGGTTCGAACTCGACCTCGGGTAAGCGTGCTTAAGGTTCGTACTCGACCTTAAATTAGAGTAGAATGGAATTTGTTAAGGTTCGAACTCGACCTCGGGTAAGCGTGCTTAAGGTTCGTACTCGACCTTAAATTAGAGTAGAATGGAATTTATTAAGGTTCGAACTCGACCTCGGGTAAGCGTGCTTAAGGTTCGTACTCGACCTTAAATTAGAGTAAAATGGAATTTATTAAGGTTCGAAATCGACCTCGGGTAAGCGTGCTTAAACATAGAGCACCTTGTGGTAAAGTGATGGAGATAAGAGATTGTGAATAGAAGAGAATGAGTTATTTTATTGATGAATATATGTGCCTCGTTAAAAACTCTCTCAGCCAAAACCCGTTTTTGGGATAAGAGACTGAGGTGGGAAAAGAGTACATAACTCATTTATATAAAATTAGCTGAGATAGGACTTGGGATGCGAAGCATTCCGGGTTCGCGGTGTTGGTTGTCCGTCGTGTTCTTGTTGTTGGGGGTTGCAAGCTTCTTGGTGGGTTTGAGCTTTGTCTTCGGGCTCTCTAGCAAGGCTTTGTCCTCCCCTACGGGGATCGGTCCTTGGGCTGAGGTCAGTGACCCCCACGTGGTTGTTGTGAGCCACGGTGGGGGGGTCTTGCTTACTTTTCTCGCCAGACAAGGAGATCTTCAGACTCTCGGCGTAGCACTGTCGAGCTGTCTTCTGATTTCCTTTGACGACCGTCGTTTCCTAGGAACTTCATGGTTAGGTGTGGAGTAGACACCACTGCTCCGAGCTGGTTCAACGTCGGCCTCCCAATGATGATGTTATAGGAGGTGTTGGCTTCCACAAGAAGGTATCGGACCATAATTCTCCTTGTGTCCGGAGAGGTTCCGAAGGTGGTCAACAGTTCCAAGTATCCCCGTGTGTTTACTCGTTCTCCTGCAAAACCAACTAGGGGCTCTGTGTGAGGTTGGATGAGAGAGTGGGGGATGTCTAACCTGAGGAAGGTTGGCCAGTATAGAACGTCGGCTGAACTTCCTTGGTCAATAAGCGTCTTCTGAACTTCCCAGTTGGCTATTTCTACGGCGATGACCATGGGGTCATCTTGATTGGGGCTGACACCAGCGTAGTCCTCGTCGGAGAAAGAGATCGGAGGTGAGCTCTGATGCGATGCCGAGGTAGCGGAGTGGACACTGTTGATATTGCGTAGGTGTCTCTTTCGGGCCGAGCTGGTGGCACCTCCCCCTGCAAATCTGCCTGCAATTGTATTGATAACTCCCCGTAGGGGAGCTGATCCTGTCTCTTGGCCTACCTCGGCTTGCACTACTCCGCCGGCATTCTGCTGAGAACTAGAGGGTTGGTCCGTGCGAGCCCCTGAACCACGGCCTCGGCCCCGTCCTCGTCCGCCATAGCCTCCTCGGTGACCCTGCTGTCGCTGGACATATTGGCCGAGGTGGCCTGCTTGGATGAGTTCTTCAATACAGTCCCGAAGTGAGCGGCACTCCTCGGTGGTGTGACCATGATTCCTATGGTACCGACAATGCTTGGATTGTCGGCGTTGTTGGGGGTGTGCCCTGGCGGTGGGAGGGTGAGCAGATTGTTGTTACTGGCCTCCTCCAGGATATGTACCCTGGGCGTGTTCAGGGGAGTATAGAAGTCATATCTCCACCCTCTGTTTGCCTTAGCCGACTTCTTGAACTGGCTGTCATATTGACTTTGACCTTGTCCTTGTGGCCACCGTTGGGTTTTACCTGTGATTTCTCGCGAACCTGGTCACGGAAAGCAAAATGTTCCTCCATCTGAATGTACCCAGCGGCACGAGCACGGAGGTCGTCCATATCGCGAGGTGCTTCACGACATAGGCTGTCGACGAACGGTCCGGGTTTGAGTGCCATGAGTATGGCGTGTAGGGCGACCTCGGGATTTAGATTCCTAATCTTTACCGAGGTGTTGGCGAATCGCTCCATGAACACCCGGAGTGGCTCGTCGTCGTTTTGTCTCAGACTAGCTAGGGCGACAGAGGTGATGTGGTGAGGTCAGCTTGTTGCATATTGTGTCGTGAACCAGCTGACCAGGGTGCCGAAGCTGTCAATGGACTCGGCTGGCAGCTGGGTGTACCAGTTGAGCGCGGCCCCTTTGAGCGAGGTTGGGAAAACCCTACACAGAATAGCATCATTGTTAGTGTAGAGGTTTACCTGCGTCGTATATAGGTCGATGTGCTCGTCTGGGTCCGTCGTGCCATCGTAGCGATCGAGGTGGAGAGGCTTCCACCCGTGAGGGAGTGGTGTCTCCATGATGCCATCTACGAAAGGGTGGCGGCGGAAGGTTGTCTGATCCCCTACGACATGAGTAGGAGCCTTGTTGTCTTCATGGGTCGGCTTGTGCGTTGGTGCATGAGACCGGTGTGAAGCAGGTCTGGGGGTTGGGCCCCTAGTTGCAGTCCGGGGCTGGGAGACTGAGTGTGTCTCTTCCCCGTGGAGGTTGCTCGCTTGAGGCTGAGGATTAGAGGGACGCCGAAGGAGTTGAGCGCGAATACGCTCGTTCTCGGCGCGCAACGCCGCCAGGTCGGCTTCATTGGCGGTCTGCATTGCCGCTAGGTCGGTTTCATGCTTGGCACGCATGTTGCGTAGATTGGCATCGTGTTGTTGCCGCATCTGTTCGACCTGGTCGATCAGTCTCCTTAATGTGGCTTCGTTATCCATGGCAGTTGAAAGTTCTGCGTCGTCTGTTGCGCGTCTACTATGGCTTCTTGTGAATACCATGAGCGTGGCCGATAAGAGCTTGTCTCGATCGGCCCCACAGTGGGCGCCAAATGTTCTTACCAGAAATCTGCTGTGGAGATGATCTGCCGAGTAAGATTAGTGAGCCTCCTTCCCTGGTACGTTGGTGTTCCAAGATGAGGGTGGTACCTGCAAAAGAGACTTCGATGCTAAAATTAGGGTTTGTGTGAATATGAGTCTCGTATAAATAATGCACGTACCTTAGTGTGAGTTAGGGTTGCTCTGGGCCTTGGGCCTAAGATAAGATATGATATGATTAGATAACGGATCTCATCTAGAGCGAGATCCCCTGAGATCGGTTATGATCTATTTAAGTGCCGATCTGACGCCACACGACGCGTGCCCGAGATCGTCTTATGTTGTGATGCCGAGCTGGGAGCTCGGCTCTGGAGTGTGGATAGTACACTAACTCACACTAAGGTACGTGCATTATTTATACGATACTCATATTCACACAAACTCTAATTTTAGCATTGGAGTCTCTTTTGCAGGTACCACCCCCATCTTGGAACACCAACATACCAGCGAAGGAGGCTCACCAATCTTACTCGGCAGATCATCTCCACAGCAGATTTCCGGTAAGAACAAATATGTATATATGGTTTTGTTTTTTTAATTTTTAATTAATTAACTATATATATATATATATATATATATATATATATATATATATATATATATACTTGTACATATTTATATTTATATTTATATATATAATTAATTAATTAATAGAATCCGCCCGTCAACTTTCTGGTCGAGGATAAAGCCACCAACATCTTTCTTTAATGCATAGTTTTTTTTTAAAAATTTATACATAAGCCACACCATGTTAACACGATGCCAACATATTTGTTTAAAAAAGCATTAGAAATAATTCTTTCAGCTTTAGAATTCATTTCAATGTAAAATACTAATTATTTTAAGAATAAAATTTAAGAATAATTTCATAGATACAGTTAATATTTTTTAATCATAGTTCATTAACATATATTTATACATGATACTAAGATAAAAATCTAATTCTGATTAGAAATCATAAAATAAATCAATCTGATCCATTTAGATCCAACATACCAAAAACAATCAAGGTCGGACTAGCTCGCTAAGAGAAAATGAGCCACAAACCTTGGCTCATCTCACTAAATAAAAGGGAAAAAAAAAGTTTGTATGTTTAATTTGAGTTATCTCCTAACATATTTTTTTCTTAAAGATCAATATAAATTAATGTATCTAAATAAAAAAAATCTTAAATTATATATAATAAAATAAATCAAATACACAATAAATTACAAATTATACATAAAATAAATCTAAAGTGACTTAATTAAATTTACATTAAAAATAATACATAAATAAAAAAAATTATTATAAAAAAAAAAAAAAAAAAAAAAAAAGATTGACAAACCAACTTGCTATTTAACCGATAGGTTGACAAATTAGATAAAGTTATCCAAGCAGGGCGAGCCAAGCAAGCTTATAAACTAAAATAACTAACTCAACTCGCCAATTTTTTATGGTCAACAAGTCAACCCATTTTACTTGCGTAATTACATTCAACAAATTAAAACCAATTCTGGTAAAATAAATTCCCCCAAGTTTAACATAATCGTTCAGACCTTACCATTCGAATGTAGAGATCCATGATGATACAAATGCAAGACAAGAATGTTGACGTATATCAATAGACTTTTGGAAAATAATGCTTGTTGTGGAAACAAGTAATGCACCAAAAACGGGTATGATCATTCCGGTAGTGAACACTGTTCAACATCCTTAGAAAATAGTGACTGAACCTCTTTTTTCTGTAATATATATTTGATATTTTGATATAGATTGCACCTAACTAACTTGATACATCAAACATCCATTTTATAAAACATGAGAAAATCATCACTGACAAGCATTGCTACACAGGAATGGCCTCCAACAACACTCCACTATGGTGGGGTTGGGACTGTTTAACAAATTATTGTCTTCCCGGCTACGCATATCCATGACCTTTGGATATCCCAGCAAACAACTAAGCAAGATCAGCAGCTTAACTCTTCATGATGATGGGTTCTCACAATATCGAACATGCACATATGTGTTTTCTGGGCATCTCATCAACTTTTTTCTCTGTTCAGGTCAACAAAACAATATTAACATTCAGTCATAATACTTGGTCCTAGTTACCTTTCGACCATTACCTAGTACATACACCTACATGGAGCTGCCCTTAGAAGCAGATACAAAATAATAGAAAATATACCTGTTTTTGCTTTGAGCAAAGATGGCTGGACCACAACATGCATGGTGATAACCCCTTTAGGAAGCTCGCCAAATGGTACTCTACACTGGCCAACTGTCTTGTTGTTCTCCAAAATTTTGCCAGCACTTATCAGTTTTATATCATTTGCTGCCTTTGGTATAATTTTCTTGTCTATGGTAACAGAAACAAAACAAAACAAAAATAATAAGGGAAAAGAATATAACACCAAAGCAACAGGAACTAGTGTAACACGAAAATAAGACAAGTACAACACAATTCATCCATAAGATAAGTCATATAACCTTGCTCAAATATATAACTGGCTACTAAAGGGCAAATCATGTAGTAAAAAGATACAGAGTTATTACTTCAAAAATGTATTGCACAGTTTTGTGACTTAATGAGAACTCAACTGAAATTGCTGACTAGTGTTAATCGTTAATACCAGAATCAGAATATCATGATACGTCTGTCCTGGTTATAAAAGAAGTTAACAGGGGGAGAAAATAACCAAAAACAAATGTTGAAGGCACCCACACAAAAGTTATCTGGTTACAGGTTCCCATCCAATTCCGACCACTCTCTTGTATCGACATTACACACCCATGCAACCAGAAAGCCTGCTCAGGTAGGTTTGCTGCTTGCACCAAGAATTAACTGAGTTCATTCTAGTTTAGATTAGCATAAGACGTACTGATTAGGAACATCCAAGAGCTAATCGTTTAATGCATATTTTTGTCATTAATATAATCCTTGTTAACAAGGCAACAGATAGAGTATATTTAAACTAATGCTGCAGAGGAACATAGGATTTTCAACTGAGTGTAACTGTGTAAGAGGGAACATGTGGAATGCGACTTTAACAAGATGTGAATTAGCTATGTCTTGGGAGGTAAATTGAGGATCATGTTATGCCACAAGAAGCATATTTAGGTATCCAGGATCAATCAAACAAATTGATACAGGGATTAATTGGGATGTCACACATAGGATTTAAGCTAACCAGATGAAATGGAGAATTTCCAAGCATAATATGTGACTGCAAAGTGCACATCAAACTCGGAGGAAACTTATTCTCTACGGGAGTGCTTCTTGGCTGATAAAGTGCCAAGTGCCAACAAGAAATGAGAATGTTGAGGTGAACAAGTGGACATACATGAAAATATAAGATTAGGAACATGTGTATCTAAGAGAAAGTTAGGAGTAGAACCTACTGAGAAAATGTGAACTGTGAAGTGAAAGGACATAAATGTAATTGCATTTAAAATCAAAGCAGATAGGACATAAGTGTCATTGAAAATTTGTGTCAGTTGGAAAATGCATGCGCTGCCAATATTTGGTAGGAAAAATGGGTAATAAAGAGAGATGTGCCACCAGAAACAGAGGCCAGACTCCTCCCCCTTATCAGTCTGCTACGTTGAAATTTGGCAGCTGCGATTAACAACTCTGGTTTTGCTACTTGATACTACTTCCGTCCCATAATAAGTAGTATCATGTTTGAAGAAAAAATAAGTTCCAAAATATGTATATATTAGCTTTTCAATGTAATATTAATTACATCTTTTCCATATATACCCCTCATAAGTGGTTATTATTTTATATCGTTTCTAATAAAAAAAATTAATCATAAGGTTAATTTTATAAAATTGTTATTTTCTTTCATTTATTTACTAGTTTTCTTGGTATGTGTAAGACAACACTTATAATTTGACAGAGGGAGTACAAGATTGTAATTAATACCACACAAAGAATCACAACCGAGAGAAAGCAACGTAAAAGGTCTCAGTAGCCAGTGATCACTATATACCTGCCCATTAAACAACCAAACCCAACCACTTGATTACAACAAAATGTAGTCAAGACAAACTTTCTTCCTGTATTAACAAACTAACAGAAGTCCAGTCAATATTCTAGCATCTCAATTTGTGGTGCTGTGCAGAGGTTTATGATAATAAGCAAACACGTGAGCATCAAAGTGCTTTTGTTTACTGTCAGCATATCCAATTCCCAAATTAAAATGCACACCCACACATGAAACTGAAATTTCCCACGAGGTCAAGGATACCAATGACACTGTGATTACATTTTAAAACCTTCAATGATCCTTCCTGAAACCCAAACTTCAAAAAAGGCTACAGAAGGGAGAGTTTTCTTCCTCTTTCCTCACGTAAACAACTTCAATTTCAGACATCACATCCACTAATTTTGCAAAAGGATAAATCTTAATTACAGTTCTTTGGTTTCATTTCATATTATTCTTCAATCAAAATTAAAATTTTACCTATGTAATATTCGTAGATGTATATTAACGATACCAGCATTAAATGTAAGAGCAAAATGCCGAAGTAAAAAACTTATTGAAAAACAACAATCACATCTAAGAAACAACCATATCTAAAAAATCGTATTTAAGTTTTGTACTTTTCAAAAAAAAAAATCATTTTTCCCCCAAAGCAAATTCATCCAACCTCAACGCAGCATGCACAGAGACCACTCCAAAACCACCAAACCACTCCACCGCTTGCCACCTCACTCGCCAAAAAGACAAAAAAAAAAAAAAATTCTCCAAACATAATCAAGCAACACAACACAGCACTTCCAACACCTTGAGAAAAGACCTCTCCATTTTTCACAAAAATAAGTAAACAAAATAAGGCCGTGTTTGGCGAACAAAATAAAAACGCAAGGGAACCTCACAGTCAGAGGAAAAGAGCAGAGCCAGTGACTCCAGGGAAGCTAAGAAGTCGGAGGCGAAGCCCTAGTAATACGGCAAAGCCAACAACAGCATCATATCATCAGAATTAAACCACTAAAAGCAGCGGCCCAACAAACAAAAAAAAAAAAAAAAAAAAAAAACAAACCTTTGGGCCAGTCGGCGAAAATCCGGTCCTTGAGCATAGCCACAGTGGAAGCCGGCGAGTAACGGAAGGGTCCAATATCGGATCCATCGTAGAGACGGAATTTGAGCTCCACCACTTCTTCTTCAGGCATCGCACTCACACTCACACTCCCAAATTCAAATTCAAATTCAAATTCAAATTCAAATCCAAATTCTGAAGAAGGTTGATATAAATGAGAACAAGAAGAAGCGAAAGAAAAATTGCCAACCAGAGAACACAAGACAAACCCTATCTCCCCACCTTCACCTTTTTATTTCTTCACTATAACGCATCAACACACTTCTTATTATACAACTTTTTTTTTTTTTAATATTAAAATCACAAACATATTCTTATTTATATTTTTTTATTAGTTAAAATTTACAAATTAAAAAAAATAATTATTAAATAGAGATGGAATTTATTTTGGTAACAAGGTCTTTAAATTATTTTTCCATTAAAAATATTGATTAATTATTATTAATTAACAAAATATTAATTAAATATATTAAATAATCTTTAGTTATTAACTTAGATAATAAAAACTAAAAACAGCACTCGTTTTACATTATCAACTAGATTATCAACATTTTCTCTCTTCTTCTTTTTTTGAAAAGTATATTTTACACACTATTTTACAAAATAGATAACAAATTTTATTTTAATCATTTCAAAATATTCTCTTCAATGTATTTTTGTTTATAAACTTTATTTAAATTTAACACGTGTATTAAGAGTTTAGTTTTTGAGTTAATATTTATACACCGTCAGTGTAAAAAAAATTTACACTAACAACCGATTGTATCTTTTAATAGTATTATATCAATTATTTATTTAATAAAATAAAATAATTTAAAAAATATGATTAATTACTAATATAAAAAATTTTACACGAATGATTAATTCATAATTTTTATGAAATTCATAAATAAATCATGGACATCAAATTGAATTGGTTCAATTCAATGACGCGGTTTTTGTGATGCAGCGAAGGGTGACGGTGATGAATGAACTTGGTCTTCGATTCGCAAGATTTTACCATTGAATTTCTTTTCTTCTTTTTAAGGAGAAAAATAAAAGTGAGATTTGGACTTGGAATCTAGTCAATTAGCATTGGGCAATTACCGAGAAAAGGATCTTTCGGTTGTGTGTGTGGGAACATCACCGACTCAAATACCTAAGCCAATCAATGGAAGCTTTGTGACTGTGAAGGTGTGAGTTGTCACAAAATGACTGGTTGTGCAGAACAAGGGAATGAGGGTTGGCGTAGGGAATGATGGACTTGACTTGACCAGAATTAAATGAAGTAATGTGAGTTAGAAACGCGTGGGTGTGACAGGTGGCGGTGAGGTTCAGGAGATGAGAATCAGCCAATAATTTTAAATCTTTTTATATTATTTTATTTTAAAAATATGTTCTTTTTAATGGGTCTAATATTTTAATTATTTAATGTTTCTCATAAAGTATAATGTAAAATATCATTTTATCCTGAATTTCTAATGTTGAGAAAATGCCAAATATATATTTTTATCCTACTATATAAAAAAAATAAAGTATATTTGACAAAGAGAAAATAAATAAATAAATAAGAAATAAAATAAAGAAAAATAAATGTATAAAAAAGTATTTTTTAATATGATGATTTAATTAAAGAAAAATAGATAAGAAATAAGATATATATATATATATATATACTAATATATAAGAATATCACTTTTAATAATTACTTTTAATTTTTATTTTTACATGATTATTTTATTTTTTGTTTATTTTTTAATAATTACTTTTTTTATGAGTAATTTTTTTTTTTTCTTTTAGTATAATGTAAGCACGGAATACCTTTTTGTTGCTGGTATATATAAAGATAAGAGAGAAAGGAAGTGGAACCCACTACAAAATTTTATTTTTTTCGATTATTGTATATCTTATATAAAAAAATTAATTTCTTTTCTTTATTTTTTTGCCTCCTCCTATATTTTTTTTTACCAATTTCTACATAGCAAACAATGATAGGACTTAGTAATTTAATAGGTTAAAAAATAATCTTATTTGCAATATTATTTTATAATTTTTTCACACAAATATATACTTGATATGTAGATCTAAATATAAGTAAAAATTTATTTAATTTTATTTTTAAAATATAAACAAATTTCAATTAAGTTTACTTTATTTAATACTCTTAAGGTCCATTTGGATAAGCATGTATTTAATAAACTTTTAAAAAGAAAATTATGTTATAAGTACTTAAAATTTAATAAGTTGTATTGCATTTAGATTTACATGTTAAAAATACTTATATAATTTTAAAGTGTTTAAATGTATCATTATTTAAGCTCTTATAAGATGTTATCTTATTTAAAAATTAAGAATTACAAAATTAAATTTTGACTGAAAATAAAATTAAAATATAAAAAGTAATTAAATAATTTTTAAAAATGAAATTATACATCACAATAACATTAAAAAAAAAACTATTAGTCACCATTCACCCAATTTTTTAGTTTATAAAAAATAAAATTAATAATAAAATAATTTCATGAATAATGTTTTTGTCAAAGTTCTCTCTAAGCATTGATAATTCTTGAGTAAAGAAAAATTCTGTTTTAAAATAATTAATGTCTGACACAAAATATTCATTTGATTAGAGATTATATAATTTTCAACCCTTCTTACAGTAAGGATATCCAACAAAGATACTTATGACTCCTACTATCTCATTTCTTGCCTTGATTGATTGTGTGCATAATACAATGAGCCAAACAACCCCCAAGTGATCATATGATGGGATTGATGGCAATTTTCATAAAGGATTTCATATGGAGTTATTCTATTCAAAATTGAGGATGGAGTGTGATTAATTAAATAAACATCGATTAACACACATTCACCCCAAAAACCGATGGGAAGATTCTCTGGAAGCGTAATGTTTGTGCCACATTCAAGATATGTTAGTGTTTCCTCTCTATTCTTCCATTTTGCTGTGGACTTGTGCCCTTATATAGAAAGTTTGAAAAACAATGTCACATTCAAGAAAATAATTTTTCACCCACAAATTTTGTTCAATTATCACTTTGAACAATTTTGACTTGTTTATTATATTGTCTTTCTACCATAGCATAAAAATTTATTAATGTATGTGACACTTCTTTCTTGCCAACTAACAAAAATATTCAAATAGCATTAGAACAATTATCTACTATTGTCAAAAAAATACAAAATACCACAAGAACATGGAATTTTATACGGTCCCTACAAATCACAATGAATTAATTAAAAAATCTCAAAAATTTTGATTACTAAAAGAAAAATTGTCTCTAGTTTGTTTTGCTTGTTGACATACATCACGAGCTTTATTTAACAACTCACTACTATTACCTTAACCAACATTAGGAACTAATTGAGTAGTTTTCAAAATGCATCCCAAACATCTATGTTAGATATCATGTTGGTTTATTTCATTAATCTTGAATGTCTTCAATTATGGAACCCTTCAGAAAAAATACAGTTTATTCCTTCGTTCACCCACTCCAATTAATGTCCTCATAGTGTGATCTTGTATGACGTACAAATAATTAGTGAATTGGACAATACTGATTGATTCATCAATTAATTATGACACAAATTAAATTACAATTTAAACTAGGGATAAAAAGAACATTTTTTAAGCTTTAAACCCGCCAAGATTTATTGATCCTTCCTTAATTGCACTAATATGTTGTCTATGTTGCTCTAACCATTCATCTTCTCATTGTAACTTCTTTGTTGACCTTTCAACAAATCTTCCAGCATCTTTCATTGCCCAATAATTACTCTATCATTCCAAATAGACATTCTCATAGCCTTATACCATATAAAAAAAACATAAACTATGAGAATATAGCCATGTATCTCAATCCAATTAATTTTTAATCTAAGAAATAAGTGATCTAAGTCCAATACTCCAATCTACTATACGCTAACATCTATCTGTCGCTATTATCAATATAAGTTATTTACAACTATGTACACCTATGTTAAACAAATTACTATTAAGTATACATAGATATTATTTTC
Source organism: Cajanus cajan (assembly GCF_000230855.2). Lineage (NCBI taxonomy): Eukaryota > Viridiplantae > Streptophyta > Magnoliopsida > Fabales > Fabaceae > Cajanus > Cajanus cajan. The sequence continues at coordinate 14,405,679 of NC_138520.1, read as the reverse complement.
CTAAGTACGTTTAGTGCAAAAGTTAAAATCAATTTCATTGAGCAGAAAATATATGGTATCGCAAATAACATGTATCTGCAGGTTATAAAGTCTAAATTACTACTGTGTGTTATTGTAGAATATATATGTATTTTATAATGTGATTTAATGAGTTGAGATTTTATAATAATTTATTATACAAAGTTGAGTCATGTATAAAGAAAAAGAGTACTATGCAAACCATCATGCACTTAATCCAAGATCATATAATTAAATATAATAAAAGAGGATAAATATTATTCATGGAAGTAAGTACTAATTTTAGACTCAACTCATAAATGAGATATTTTTTTTTATGAAAATAAGTGGAGAAAATTACACTTAAAATTCACATGATAAACATTTACTTGAAATTATATTAAAATCTAAATCAATATGGTGATTTTTTAATATAAATGTTTTTTTTTTTAATTTTTTATGATTTATTTAATGTATTAAACATTTTATTTTATCTAACACAAAAGTATGAATAAAATATAAAATATAACAAAACAATGAAGAATATTTTTCATTATAATAAACACAAAAATTTAGATTTAACTCACGAGAATGAAGAATATTTTGTAAAAGAAAGTAGGAAAATTTGTACTTAAAATTCATGGAGATGAACAACTTACTAGGAATCATATTAAAATGTAATTCATTATTATATTCATTTTTAATTATCTACTTTTTTTAGTATAAATATTTTCTTTTTAATGACATTTAATTTATTGAATGTTTTAATTTATCTAGCATAAAATGTATAAATAAATAATAATAAATATTTTTTTAAAAAATAAACAAACAAAATTAAAACTTAATTCATACATGAGAATGATTTTTTTTCTTCTAGAAAAGTATAAGATTTTACATTTAAAATTCACGAAACCGTGAGTCTGTCTTATCAAAATAAATTAAAGTTTCATAATAGATAAATTATGTTAGTTGAAAACTTCAAATATTTGGTTATATTACATTTTTATACTATGTACAATCCTTCAAATTACAATTTATATTCATGAAGTTCATTTAGTTGACAAAGAAAATTTATTAATTTGTTTAGAGTGTGTTTTTATGACATTTATAAATTTCATAACTCTTTTACTTGAACTCAGTAAATGCAAAACTCCTATAGCTAAATGAAACAATATTGGGTTGATTTTGTCAATGTTATAACACAATTTTACTTATTTTCTTTATTATTATTTTTTATTTTGACTACACAAATTGTAATACAATTTCATATAGATGATATATTAACTTTATTGTTGTGGGTAAATTTTGTGTGGCTGTAGGTTGCACGAAAATGAACACCAATATAAGAAATAGGAAATGAACACTAGTATAGGAAATAGGAAAGTGCAAGTGTCATGCAAACGAAAGTATCTCATTTCATTGGAGAAGGTGCACATGTGTGACTCAATGGGACCAAAGTTGCACAAGAATGGCACTAACATGTAGAGTCACATTCCATTAGTATATATTACATGCATGCCTTGAATATTTGGTCCAAGTGAAGAAACGTGTTTCACCAAAAGATGAAATCGATATATAGGCTTTGGGGCATACAATTTAATGGACTAAGTAGACTTCTTTTGTCTACGTTACGAAAGTCAAAAAGGGCTAGTGACTTATATAACTTCTTCCAAACCCTTTCTATTTCTTGGTCTGATCCAAATTGTTTTTTGGGCTTGCATTTTAAATATTGGTTCCTGTATATATTTAAGATAAATTTGAGTTGGATCGTGATCATTTTAATCCAATTCAATGTCTTATATTTTTTTTTTAAATATATAATTTTTAACAAGTATATAATAATAATAATAATAATAAATATATTATATAATATAGTATTATATTTATAAAAAGTACTTATTAGATAGAATTTATTGAGAAATCAGACGTGAAACCTACTAAATTTTGTGTTTTCTAATAAATTTTAACCAATTAAAAATAATATGTTAGAGAGTTCACTACTAACATTTCTATATAAAATATATCATAATTTAACTTTTATATTTCTTTTATTTTAATATTTAAACATACACAATGTTAATATTAACATAATATGATAATCAATTGGATTAATTGAGTCTTGTTCTTAATTTACATATTATCAATTATTTTAATTCAACCAATTGAATAATGCATATGAAACTTTAAATTAACATGACTAATTTAAAGTCTCCATTTGTTAAAAAATATTTTAACTTTTTGTAATATCTACAAACTAATTATAACACTCCGATTTTCATAAATTATATTAAAGGTATTTTAGAAAACTAAGGTAAAACACCAAAAACCTTCAAGTTTGTTGAAATCTTTAGATGTGCCTGTGTGGAAATGGGATAGCATCTCTATGGATCTTGTAGTTGGGTTACCTAAGACAATAAAAAACTTGGATGCTATATGGGTCATTGTGGATAGATTGACTATGTTTGCCCATTTTATTCCCATGAATATTAGGTACCCCATGAAGAGGTTGACCAAGCTCTACATAGAGGAGATTATGAGGTTGCATGGTGTTCCTACTAGTATAGTTTTTGATAAAGATTATAGGTTCACCTCTAGATTTTGAGAGAGCTTGCACAAAACTTTAGGTACCAAGCTTAGGTTGAGTTCAACCTACCATCCCCAAACAGATGGCCAAACTGAGAGAACCATATAGTCTTTAGAAGACTTGTTGAGGGCGTGTATCTTAGAGCATGCAAGAAGTTAATTGGGATAGTTTCCTTACCTCTGATAGAGTTTACCTACAATAGTAGCTACCATTCCAATATTGGGATGACACCCTATGAGGCTTTGTATGGTAGGAGATGTAGGATACCTATATGTTGGGTAGAACCTAGAAAAAATCCCATATTAGGACTTGAGATAGTTCAACAAACTACTGAAAAGGTTAGAATGATCCAAGAGAGGATGAAAGCAACTCAAAGTAGGCAAAAGAGCTAGAATGACCAGAGAAGAAAAAACCTTGAGTTTAAAGAAGTTGATAATCTAATCCTTAAAGTCACTCCTTGGACTCGAGTAGGTAGAACACTAAAATCTCGTAAGCTTACACCACGTTTCATCAGTCCTTATCAAATTCTTAAGAGAATTAGTGATGTAGCCTATTAGATTGCTTTACCTTCATCTCTTTCAAACCTATATAGTGTCTTTCATATTTTCCAACTCACAAAATATGTCCATGATTCTTCCCATATCATTGAGTCCGACAACATTCAGTTAAAGGATAATCTCACCTATAAAACAGTCCCTTTGAGCATTAATGACAAGAAGGTGAAATAGCTGAGAGGGAAGGAATACCCTTTGGTTAAGGTCGTTTGGGGGAGGAAACATTGAAGAAAGTGCTACATGAGAATTAGAGAGCAAGATGCGTGAAGCCTACCCATTCCTGTTTTCAGGTAAATTTCGGGGACGAAATTTCTAAAAGGGCACTACAAGAAAATTCGCTATTACAGACGGCCAAAATCCGTGGGAAATGCCAAAAATCCGTGGGTAATAGTGCATTTCCGACGGATTACCGACGGACACTAATCCGTCAGTAAATTGCTCGTCTGAAATAACTTTCCCACGGATTTTCCCACGGATTTATCTGTGGGAAATTACCCTGAAGGAATTTTTCGTCGAAAATTATAATTTTTTTTTAATTTTAATAAATTTATTAATGTAACAACCCTCATATTTGGCCTCTCAAGGGTTCTATTTCACGATATTTCATTGTTTAGCAAGTTTTATCCTTACTTGTGCAATTTCTAGGAAACTTCCCAGAAGGTCACCCATCCCAGTACTACTCCAGTTCAAGCACGCTTAACTGTGAAGTTAGTTCTGATGAGTAATCTACCGAAATGTATATGTATGTTGTCAGTATAACTTGTACAAATTAATTATTTAAGTCATCCTCAAATATACAATCTCATATTTGTACTATAATAATAATATATAATAATTTTATATTACAAATAATATTAATTAATAATAATAGTAATAATAATAATATATTTAATTATTATTTATTTATATCTACTTACTTTTATAAGTAATATCTACTTATTTTTATTTAAAATTATAATTTAAATTATTTAATTTTATAATTTATAATGATAATATAATTTATAAAATTATAAAGATTTATTTATTACATACTTATAAATTAAATTTTAATATTTTAAATAAATTATTAATTAATTTAATATATTTATTTACCTTAAATCAAACATATAAAATTCAAAAAATGTATTTATCCTTGTTTTTTTTTCTAATTATCAAATATTAATAAAATACTAACTTAAAATCTTATCTAATTATATATAATATTCTCATATCAAATTTAAAACCAGATATTAGTTATACAAAAATATTAAGATCATATAGTAAATTGTCAATAAGATTCTAGTTAAATAATTTAAAATAATTAATGTTTCAATTATATTGTTAATTAGCAAATAATTTATTTCAAAACTAATTAATTTTTTTATATTAATTATTAGTAAAATTTAATAACTTTTAATTTAACAATTAATTGGATCGATAAAATTCAACACACACCATGAGTTATTGAGCGGAATAACTTTACCAAGAGTTATTTTGTAAGTTATCTTAAATCAAACATATAAAATTCAAAAAATGTATTTATCCTTGTTTTATTTTTTAATTATCAACCATTAATAAAATACTAACTTAAAATCTTATCTAATAATATCATAATATTTTCATATCAAATTTAAAACCAGTTCTTACATTTTTCGACAAATATAAATTTGTCTGAAATATTTCATCAATAATATAGTTTTTCCTACAAAAATTTTCTAATTGAAAATATAATTTTTCCAACAGATTTAATTTTATTTTATAAGAAATCATCTTCGATTATATAACATTTTGTATATATGATTTAAGAGTAAAAGATTTTTAATTTAACGGTTGAATTTATAAAATTCACATTTAATATAAAGTTATACGTCATCTTGTAACTGATTTTGTCTAAAAAAATAATAGATAATCATACCCTTGGCTTTAACTGATTTTTCTTTTTATATATTCTAATTTTATTTGTAATAATATGGTTATATATTTAAATAGTTTAATTTTAATAATTTTTTAAGTATGTTTTTGTCTTTTCACTTAAAATATTTGAATTTTTATATTTAATTTAAATAATTTTTTAAGTATATTTTTGTCTTTTTGTCTTAAATTTTTGAATTTCTATATTGTAATTTTAATAAATTTTTATTTCTATTATTTATTAATTCTTTTATTTTTTAATGTTTTATAACATTATTAAAATTTTATAATTTTAATCTCTCTAATTTTATCTTATTTTTTATTTTATAAATATAATTTGGATTATTCATTTTATAATTAATTATTTTTTTTAAATCTTTTATGAGTTTACATTATAAAAATGTATTGAAACCCCTCAATCTTTATGAATGAACTTATTTTGATTTACACAATTATAATTGATTTAATATCTTTAAATAGGATAATTATTTAATATAATTTTGAATTAAAAAAAATTCACAGAATTTCCCACGAATAAATCCGTGGGAAATCCGTGGGAAATTCTGTAAAAAAAAATTTTAATTCAAAATTGTATTAAATAATTATCCTATTTAAAGATATTAAATCAATTATAATTATGTAAATCAAAACAAGTTCATTCGTACAAAATAAAATGTCATACATAACAAATAAAGTTTAGGAGTTCAAATTTAAAAATAACATATAGTACAATCAGTAGAATTATAACATAATGTCTAATAATCATAATATCCATGTTGTTGCTATCTAATAATCAAAGATTGAGGGGTTTTAATACATTCTTAGAATGTAAACTCATAAAAAATTTTAAAAAAAATTAATTTAATTAAAAAATGAATAATCCAAATTATATTTATAAAATAAAAAGTAAGATAAAATTATAAATAAAATTATAAAATTTTAATAATGTTATAAAACATTAAAAAAGAAAAGAATTAATAAATAATAGAAATAAAAAATTATTAAAATTAAAATATAGAAATTCAAGAATTTAAGACAAAAAGACAAAAATATACTTAAAAAAATAATTCAAATTAAAATATAGAAATTCAAATATTTTAAGTGAAAAGACAAAAATATACTTAAAAAATTATTAAAATTAAACTATTTAAATATATAATCATATTATTACAAATAAAATTAGAATATATAAAATAAAAATCAGTTAAGGGTATGATTATCTATTATTTTTTAGACAAAATCAGTTACAAGATGACGTATATTTCCCTTTATCTATTACTATAGATAATCAAACAACTATATATTTAACTATTTTTCTTCCATTCATTTTCTCTGTCTTTATCTCTGCTTTCTATATATAGATTCATTGAAGTTTTAAATACTCATTTTTTTTTTTGTATAACCACCCGGTATCCGAACCACAATGGGCCGACTAATTACTTTGTATTTTACTAATTTACTTAAATATAAAATTCAGAAATCAATAAAATGTAAATTTAAGAAATTACTACAACTTAAAGAGAGATTTTTAAATTAACCAGTTATTAGGAACAAAAATAATTATTTAGTGTAATTATTTTAACTTTAATGTTTTAAGTTTTAAATAAAGAAGATTTAATCTAGAAAAAATTCCATTAACCCCTACTTGAAGTTTTTCTCAATAACGTCATAGTATATCTCTTCTCAAATTTTTATGTGAGTATTAATTTTCTTATTTATTTATTTAAGTGGCACATAAAGATAATACTATTTATATACTAATAAGAGAAAATAATTTATTAATACAATATCATTAATTAAATGAGATTTGATCTTTTATTTCATTATTTTAACTTTTTTGAAATTTATTTTAAATATCATGCACACTGTGATTTAAAAAATATATTAAATTTAAGTAATAATTTTGAAAATGAATTGAAAAAAATCTTATTTTCAAAATTGAAGATCAATGAAAGTTTTCATGAAAATGACATGCATAGTATTGGATGTAATTTAGAAATAAATGATAGATACATATATATGATATTTGCATAACATAATTTAACTTTTTTCCCCTTATTTAATTAATAACGTTATTTTCAAAGAGATGAGTGATTTTTAATAATTAAAGAAAAGATATGGTATTCTTAAATTTGGACGTCATGTGTTGGTATTTTAAGTAAAACAAACACATTTATGCTAATTAGTTTATAATTTATAACTAAACATACTATTATATATAGGTAATATAATATAAGTCATACCTCACACACTTTGATTTATATTTATCTTATTTATATTTTGAAAACACCCATATAATAATGAAAATATTATATAGTGCATTGTTGTGTGTATCGATGCGATTAGGATTGGTTGCATTTGAAAAATAATTGGCTTAAATTTTATTTAATAATTTCAGACAGATTTAAATCCGTGGGAAACTCTGTTCAGAAATTTCAGACGGATTTAAATCCGTGGGAAATTCTGTTCAGGAATTTCAGACGGATTTAAATCAGTGGGAAATTCTGTTCAGGAAATTCAGACGAATTTAAATCAGTGGGAAATTCTGTTCAGAAATTTCAGACGAATTTAAATCCGTCGAAAATTTCGTCGAAAATTTCAGACGGATTTTTGTCCGTGAGAAATTATCCGTGAGAAATTTAACTTTTTCTTGTAGTGGGGGGAGAGTTGTAATACCCTAGTTTTCATAAATTATATTAAAGGTATTTTAGAAATTATTGCTATATTATAATGCATTTATTAAGGGATTTTTGATATTATTTAATTATTTGTATGAGCTCTATTTTGTTATAAAGTGTATTGTTTAATTAGTATTTTGATTATGGATATAGAATGTGTTTTTATGAAATTGTATTTTAGTAAAGGTTGAGCATATATATTTTGGTAAATGGAAAGAGTGTTTTAATTATTTTAATTATTTTATGGAAAGAATGAAGGAAGTACGTGGTGGTTATTTTGTTATTACTATTATTATTTATTTTTATTATTTGAGAAAAGGGAATGGAGGGAGTTATTAGAAATTATCTTACGTGTTCTCATTCTCTAAAAATCAAGAAGAGCCAAGAGAAGGAGACCAACCAAATCATGCCCGTGCTTCATCTTTTACTCATCAAGGTAAGGAGTGAGAAACTTTGCTAGGGGGTGCGAAAATATCTTTTGGATAGTTGGATTGACCCCTAATCCCTTGCCTAATGTATGCTTTTAGGAAAAGACAAATTGTGAAAGTTTTTTTGTTTCTGTTGTGTTTCTTAATGAAAGTTGAGCATGAATGTTTGTTTAATTTTGAGATTGGATATGTTTTGATATTGATTAAAGTGTTCTATGGGTTCCTATGGGAAACTTTATGAGAAACAATTAAGGATAAGATCATCTAAAAAGAATTGAAGTGTTTAGTGTGAAATTGAGTATGGATTTGTGTTCTGGACATTAATTGAAGTATTTGTACCGAATAAATTGTGTAAATATATGCATATATGTGAAAATCGCGTGATTGCGAAGTTTGGAAATTGTAGGCTCACGTTGGGGCGTCACGCTCAATTCACTACATTGGGCGCAAATTCATATTTGTGGGAACAAGGTTCCCAGGGACATCCACACCAGGCACATGGAAAATCCTACCAGGCGTGGGTTCCCTAAAGGACTCACGTCGGGCACGTTTCAAGTTATGTCGGGTGGGTTTCTCTACTTTAGGCATGACATTAAATTCACTAGGCATGCTCAAGGGTGCATCGAGCGTGCTGCTTCTCTTTTGGTGCGACTTTTATTTCACCAGGTGTGAGCTAGGGCATGCTGAACGTGACCCCAGTCTATGTTCTATATGTTTTTATGTTTGTAAATTACAATATTAAGTGTGAAGTGTACTATCCTTGATCTGATGTGAATCATGTGTTATTCCGAATGTTGTGACCATGTGATTAAGAGTATGAGAGTATGAAATGAGAATATGAGATATGAAACATGACATGATATGACAAGTAAAGTGACGAGTTTGAGAAGTTGTGAATGTGTGACATGCATCATATACATTTATGTGATGGGGTACGATGTGGAGTACACCGTTAGGGTAGGCTCTCCTTATGTAATAGTTTGAGGGAGTCCTAAGGGATAATGCTGTTTGGATGTCCAAGTTTTGTCTATCTTCTCAGAAAAAGGTATCTACTTGTACAAAATTCACTATTCTCCAAGATTGTAAGAGGTTTCTATTCATTTATGCTTAGGCATGGTGGACAAGTTCTCTTGTCCTTGGCCTTGCCTTGGCACTCCGTCACATTTGAGCTCATCCAAGCCTTCTTCGAAGCCATCCTTTGCTAATGTGGTAACATCTTTGGTGGTTTCGAGTTTAACCTCTCTTCATAAGCCTTGATGGAAAGGGGATTCCCTTGCCATCAAAATTCCTGAAGATGCATACCAAAAGGGTCTTGCAAGGTGTTCCAAGCATCTTCACGGTAGAGTTATTTTGGCTAAAGGCCAAAAGCCAATCAAGGTAGTTTATTTGAAATCCAAAATGTCGATGTTGTGGAGTCATATAGCTGGCTAGAATATCATCCCCCTCGATAGAGGATTTTTTGAGTTAGAATTCCAGAATTGTAGTGATATTGAAATGGTTCTTGCGGCTGGCTCGTGGAATCTGGATCCGGGATTGTTAAGGCTCTCTCTTTGGAAGCCAGCTTTTAATCCAAGGAGTCACAAGAATTCTTTTACTTAGGTTTGGCTGCGCATCTTGGAGCTACCCCAAGAATATTGGAGTTCAAGAATCATCTTGCAATTGCCTCAGTAGTGGGGACGCCAATATCTCTAGACAAAGCAACTTTGCAACGGACATACAGACACTTTGCTCGAGTCTTGATTGAAGTTAATCTTGCAGACAAGATTCTGAACGAGTTGCTGGTTGAAAGGGAAGGTTATGCATTCTTTGCCTCTTTTGAATTTGAAAGGGTTCTTATGTTTGTTAGGTCAGACAAAGAAACTCACAACAAGGTTTTGAGTGAGACAAATATAATACATGTTGTTATCTCTAACAAGTGTGTTAGTGTTTCAGAAAAATATAAATAGGTAAAATGAAGAACAAGCATATGCATCAAACGATACAAGACAACAGACGAAAGGCTAACTCAAGTATCCAAGTCAAATCAAGAACAAGACAAAAGCGTGTCAAGCACAACCTAAAGCGAAACATAAAGACTCAGTAAAAGGTTGGTCAAAGATCATTTGAAATTCTAACCATATACAAGTTGACCAGACGAAAGGAAAAGTCAATGCGTTAATGACAAATGCTCAGACAAAGGTCAAGGCTTGAGCTACTCATAGACTATTAGACGCAGACGAAAATTGTTACGCAATCACCTGAGGAATCAACTTTCAAAGGACAATTTGAATATCGTCCACACCCATAGGAGAACACACGAAGTCATCGAAATTGCGAGAAGAAAAGAAGAAAGGAGAAAATCAAGCGCAGAACTAAAAGCATGCATGTGTCAAAAAAAGTACATTACTTTTTTAGACAAGGTCAAAATTCCATATTTATGAGACCAGAAAAGGACAAAAAGGTTCCTAGGTCTCTGTTAAACTTAGACACTATTGCTACCAAGACAAAGAATACTTCATGCAAGGTCTATCACAAGAAGCAACATTTAATGCAAGAATCTGAGCATTAAATGAGAAGATCAAACTAGTCGTGAATGAATATATCTGCTTCAACGGACACTTGCAACGGGTAGATTTCACAAGACTATATATAGGTCTCAACATCAAACCTAAAAAGGCTAGCTATTTAGCCCAAAATGGTTCAAGCAAGAAAAAGAGTGATATCCAGCCCATGATGCAACGAAACCAGAGATAGAGCGTATAGAGTCAAACAAAACCAGAGATAGAGCGTATAGAGTCAAATGTATGTTAATGTATTCGTCTCTGTAAACTACGAAGTTTCAAATATGTACATCTTAGGATCAAACCGTAGTGAGTGTAGAAACTTAAGTACCCTCTCCGTGAGAGTAAACCAAACACTCAATCGTTGTAAAGACTAAGGTTGCATACCTTAGTGAGTGTAGAAATCTATGTATCCTCTCTATGAGAGTAAACCATACACTCAAACCAAACCTGTCTAGCCAATATTGTAAAGCCTGAAAAGGCTAGGAAAATAATACTTGTAAAGCCCGGAGGGGCTTGTCAAAGAATACTCACTGCGACCCTGAAGAGGCTAATTAAAGAATATTAGCGCTGGTGAGTGAAGCTGGCGGGTCAGGAGTAGTTGAGAATACTTGGACCAGGAGTGGTTCTGACCTGGATGGTTCATAATACTCACTGCTAGCCAAAAGTGGCTGATAAGAATATACTAGCGCTGGTGAGTAAAGCTGGCGGGCTAGGAGTGGTCGAGAATACTTGGGGAACCAGAAGTGGTTTAAGAATACTAGAGTTGGTGAGTGAAGCTAGCCAACTAGGAGTGGTTGAGAATACTCGTGACCAAGAGTGGTCGTGACCGGGATGGTCTAGAATACTCAAGGCCTTGAGAGGTCAAGAATACTTGGACCAGGAGTGGTTCTGACCTAGGTGGTCCATAATACTCATTGCTAGCCTGAAGAGGCTGATAAGAAGATACTAGCGTTGATGAGTGAAGTCAACGGGCCAGAAGTGGTCAACAATACTTTTGTACTTAATTGCATATTTAGTGGAAGCCTTCAGTTGAAGTAGACTGGACGTAGCTCAGTTGAGCGAACCAGTATATAAATGATTGCAATGTTTTATTTATATTTCAGACGTAAACTCTTCTTAATTGACAAATCATGTTAAAAACTTCATCTACTGTCTACTCTTCATTAAAATCATTTTTCAGACGAAGACACAAATTTTGTTTAACAAATATATTACACTGAAAAGTTTTATCTACTGCTTTTTCATAAATGAAACTATCTTGAAAAGGAGATGCAAGAACCTTAATCATTACTGTTATATGAAACATTTTCCTTCAGCAGTCGATAAATCATTCAAACGCAGTGACCTTGTGTTAAGAAAATTCTGCATAACCGTCTAGTATTTAAAAGTGCATTGGACGAAGAACATTACTCTTGCAAAAATGGTTTTAAAATTCCTTCGTACTCACACACACATATTGAACCCCCCTTCAATGTGTTTTTCTCTAACTTCAATGTTTTGCTCTAATTGTCAATGCATTGGTCATGTAAATTCTGCATGCAACGTTGAAATCCATGTAGGAGATGCTGGAAAAAAGTTACAATATGCGCAAAAGATGAATGATGGTTCAAGTAAACCTTCCAGTTTAGCAGCTACTGGGAAAGATTCACGAGTATTTGATAATTCAAAAGTTGATCAACATGCAGGTGATCCAACTGAACCAATTGTAGCGAAAGATCAGCTGGTCGGTGGCTTGGATGATGCAGTTCATGTCTCGACCACTAATCCAAACTTGCAAATGGCTTAGCCTTGTATAGCTGGTGCTGGCTTACTGACGTAGTTGGATGGTTATTTTCTGGAAAAGGCAGTTGCAAGTGTGACTAGTGTAATTAATAATGAGGTGCTTTGTGTAGTTGGTGTTGGCCTAATTCATCCAATCGGTGATGACATGATCCAAGTGGAAAATGCAGCTGATCTTGCACCATTTGCTGGAAAGGTTGCATCAGATTTTGCTAGTCCAGAAGTTGCTGCTCATGCTACAAATGTGTTGGACAGTGCCTTGTTGGATGTTGATCCAACTACAAAGGTTCCACCGACTGCAATGGGTGTTCCTCATACTCAATTGGATGATAATTCTACTGCGGTTCTGGCTACCAATGAAGCTCAACCTTCTCATGGGTTGGCTAAGGACTCTTCTTGGAATGCCACGTTTGGAAGATATTTCAAATGATCAAATTCATATTCACTCGGATAAATATCAAGGATCAAGTGTTGTGGATGGTGATGTTGTTGGTGTAGTAAATGTTGCAGCAAAAATAACTAGATCAACCACTATTAAATCTCATAAAAAAGGGATTTTATTGTAATAGTTGATGCTGCCTCTGAGTCCTAAGAAGAACATGAGGATTTTCTCCCTCATGTACCTAAGCATAAACCAATGTTCTCGAGTCCTATTAGTTTAATGTCGGAACCTAGTCTTGATGAAGTAGTCGATTTTTATAAATCAGATTTGTCGGATTTTCCTCCATCTATTCAGGAAGACTTTGATGTCCTTGCGGCAAGTGGGTTTGATTGGAATAAAGAGTCTCAGTCTCCGCACAAGGTTAAGAATCCTAAGCCTAAAAAATCTACACTGAATAAGCCTAGAACTAGATCACGGAGAGCCAAATCTTCCAAGTTATCTTGATTTGCGGCAGCTTGAATATAAGTTTCAAATCTGGTTTGTTTTTGTACCAATCTAGGCTATTTTCTTTGATGTTGTATAGTGGCTTAGGCCTTCTTTTCTTTTCTCCTTACTTTTTCTTTCATTTTGTAATTTTGTTGTGGGTTTAGGTTTGGTCCCCCACTTGTATTTATATTTTATTTACTATTTGAGTCTATGATGTGTTGCATATGATAGTTGTGAGGCGGGGTGCTAAACTAGTTAGGATCCTTCTCTCACATAGTGATGCTAGTAGCACATCCATCTTTTTAAAAAAAAAGTGTACATGGGATGTAACTTGCACAACTTTGCTATCCCGACAAGACCCTAGCGATACATCCTTCTAGTTGAGAGTGTATGGGTAGCACCCTGCATGTATTCCTAGACTACTCTAGGTGTGTTGCTTTGGTAGCACACCAATGATATATGATGAGATATATGACTAGTGTCACATCCATGCATTTAGGAGTCGAGTCCATAACATCATTGCAAAATAAGTGATTGTGCATGTGTTACTATTTTATTTGTAGCTTGTGTTGTGCTTAGCTAAGGTGTAACTTGTGTTATACTTGTTATGATTGTGTGTATTTTGCCTATAAGTTATTTCTACAATTGTACTTGAGTGAGATGTTTCTCGCTCCCCTATTTGTTTGTGTATGTTGTAAATTGTGTTGCAAGTGATCATTAGCATGAGGATATTGGTGATGAAGCTTAGACTTCAATTGGACATGTTCTGATAGGACATATGACATCGGGGCATAGATTAGACTAGTTTATGATTTCATTTCATTGTGTCATTTTGAAAAATCTTTAGTATATTTCCCTTGTAATTTCTGCATTTGAACCACGATTTCTATTTATGAATGTGAATCTTTTACTCTTATGTTAATTGAAACATTGTTTTATTTAAGAAAGTTTTATTTACTCAAAATTTACATGTTATAGTTGTTGTATATTTATGTTGGAGTAGAGGGTGTCACACTAATTTTCTTCAAAATTAATTATTTTCTTTTGCCAATAAAAAAATCACGTTTCAATGTTAATAAATTAAGTTACTATAAGTTTCACCCATTAAATTTTTTTTTGTAAAATTTTATTATGGAAATATTTTTCATTCCCTACAAAAAAATTTCTCTCTAATATAATGGCATAAAATCCTAAATGCCTAATAGGATTTTTCTTCTCAATACAAAAGGAGAAATGAAAGAAAATTATGAGTGTTATATAGCTCTATTTGGTTTCATGTTGCTTTGAGTTAAACATGGATTAATTGAAAGCAATAAATGTTTAGTTTTCTATCAATTTGTTATTTTGGACCTGAAAATATGAAGAAACATGAATCTCTAATGGACTACCAAACATGCAAATAGAAAAATACGGAAGAAGTGATGTGATTTAATTACCAAAGAGAACTTGTTAGTCGTTATGATGCAAGTCGGGCACATATAAGGAAAAAAATTAAAGATAATTCTTATGTAAAACATTGATGGAATAACAACTAATTTAGTAATTAACTATTTTTTTATCGTGTGATTATGTAACAAAGTGGGTATTCTTTTTTAACATTATATTTAGTCTTTTTATAAACATGGTCCACCCAGTTTATAACTCACAACTAAAGATTAATCTACTTTACAATTAACTTTTAATAAACTTGAGTGAAATTCCTAGCAAATTGCAATAAAAATAAAAATTAAGATTCAGTATAATCATAATGTTAATTCCTAGTTTTTTGTCTTTGGATCGAATCCCTTCTAAAGTTTGCTAAACTATCCATCCTCATTAATGACTGTCCAATTGAGTTCTTCCCTTGTAAAAAAGGGGTCCGACAAGGCGACCCCATATCTTTATTGCTTTTCTGCATTGCGGAAGAAGCCCTCAGTAGAGCAATAATTACATTAGTGGACTTTGGAAAGATCAATAGATTCAAAGGGGCCAATAATATTCCTTTCCCCTCACATGTCCTGTATGCTGATGATATCATGATCTTCTATAAATGCTCTTTGAAAAATCTATCTCAAATTATGGATTTGCTCCGAGCATATGGTAATGTAGCTGGTCAAAGAATCAATTTGCATAAATCCAAATTCTATGTTAAAAGCACTATGCCCTTGAAGAGGATTGAACAAACACAACTATATTTAGGCTTCACAAGAGGTAGTGTGCCAGTTAGATATTTGGGAGTTCCAATTTTTAAGGGTAAACTAAAAGCTTCTTTCCTACTTCCCATTGTTGATAGGATTAAAAGCAAATTAGCATCATGGAAAGGAAATTTGCTATCTTGCATGGGACGTGTGTTATTGGTTAGATCTGTCCTTCAAAGTATGTTAATCCACAATTTTCAAATCTATAAATGGCTTGTATCACTGTTGAAATTAATCGAGACCTGGTTTAGAAATCTCATCTGGACTGGAACCATCTTACACTCCAACCCCAATACCGTCCCTTGGCACAAGGTTTGCTCAGATTTTGAGGAAGGTGGGCTTGGACTCAAGTCACTTTCTGAAATCAACAACGCATATATGCTAATACTTTGTTGGAATTTCCTCAAAGGGGAGTCAGATTGGGCCGTAGTTTTAGGCTACAGAGTGGCTAAAAAGAATGGCACTGTGGCACATTACTTAACATCCACAATTTGGGCGAGTATTAGAGATATGTATCCTAAGGTTAAAACTCACTCAACATGGATCATAGGCAATGGAACCAAGGTTAATTTCTGGACTGATAGATGGCTTTCTATGCCTATTGTTGATATAATGAATATTCATGCCTCTTTTCACCCTAAGTTCAAATGCTCAGTGAGTAATTTCCTCAAAGATGGATCTTGGCACCTCCCTCCCTCCATTCAAGGCAGGGTTGGTAATCAAATTGACAATATAGCTATCCCTTTCTGTGAATTGGAAGACTCCTTAATTTGGGACTTAACTCCTAATGGGGACATGTTGTTTAAGGATCCATACTCTTTCTTTAGGCAACCTAGCCTAAAATCAATTGGGCTAAAACAATTTGGAATAATTATATCCCTCCCTCTAAGTCTTTTGTACTTTGGAGACTCCTCTATGGGAAGACCTCCACTAAGGATCTCTTAAGGAAAAAGGGGGTAATCATCACATCTGTTTGCCCTCATTGTTAAAATGCTCTAGAAACCTCTTGTAGACCCCTAAAATTGTCCGGGTCGAAAATAAAGCTTGAAGACTCTCGAAGACTAAAGGAAAGTCAGCCGGAAGGACTCCTGGAAGACCCTGGAAGACCCTAGGATGATTATCTGTAGGTTTAGAGGTCTTAGAGTAGCAAAAAATAAGAAAGTGGAGGGAATGAAGCCCAATACGGCCTCCCAAGAGTTCAGTACGGCCGTATTGAACATTTTAAACTACAATACGGTCGCACTAAACTCAATACGGCCGTATTGAAGTTCAATACGGCTGCATTGAACTCAATACGGCTGCACTGAACTTCAATACGGCCGTATTGAGGTTTTTGAACTTCAATACGGCCGTATTGTAATTCAAAACTTCAATACGGACCGTATTGACCCCCAGAAACCGTATTGAGCCTCTTCCCTATAAATATGACGTCAATGGGACGTCATTTGACACTTTCACACACAGTTTTAACCCTCTTCTTGAGTATTCTGGGTTTTTTTGAGCAGTGCTCTGCCTAGAAATCACTCGGAGAGTTGATCCGACGAAGTTCTTGAGTCACGAGCCATTTGCTTGAGTCTCGAACCTAGTCGAAGGGAAATCCTCCGGATTTCCATAGTTAAAATTTTATAGGAGGGAGCGAGCGGTCTTGTAGAGGGAGGGAACGCCAAAACGCTTCCCAATTTCTGTCAAGATATATAAGAAAGCACGCTTCAAAGGTTTATCTCTTTAAAGTCCCTTCTTTTACCGCTTTCTGTGTGTACATATTTAAACTGTCATCATATAGATAGTTAATTTATAATTGCTTAGAATAAATAGGGGTAATTTAGTAATTTTGCACTATTATTTTTAAATAATCTGTCATAGGGAACCCGAAAGGGGCGCTGTGGGGTGCTAACACCTTCCCCACGCGTAACCGACTCCCTTACCCGACTCTGGTTGTAATGACCGAAGTCGATTTTTGAATCGATTGCCTTAAACCTTTTTTTCCAATGTTTTGAGTAAAACATTGGTGGCGACTCCATGAACCCTTCTTTTTACGAAAACCACTAATCCATAGAGGGTCCCGCTTGGGATTAACATGGATTGGTGAGCCTTTTTATAAAATTGCTCGTTTGACAAGGTCTCAGTTTGAGAATAAGTCATTCTAGCAATCCATATTTTCAAACAAATAAAAGAGTCCAACCATCCCTCACGAATGCCGAAAGCCCGTTTCGGGCCGGTGGCGACAGATGGCGACTCTGCTGGGGAAGCCTCGAGAGTCAGTCCCATTTAGTGACAGATTATTTTTAACAAATAATAGTTAAAATTACTTTATTACCCCTTATTTGTATGATAACATGCTTTATTTATATGGCTTTAATAACTGTTGTTTGTTTAATTTTCCGCAAATGTTTGAAATAAAAACTGCACACAAACCTTTGCACACAACAGTTCCCTCTATACCCGGGGGCATGAGTGGTAAGCCATAGGGAGTGGATGTTAGTACGGCCGGTTGTCGAATGGGTCTATAGGTGCCCGTAGACCGTTGTCGGAAAGCATCACTCAAGGTGATAACCATGAACTCGAGTCCGACAGTGCGTTGGAGCTTTCCATCGACTTACGACGAGAGGAATTGGGTCCCTATAATGGGGGCACCTTGGGGGCCTCAGACCGGTGAGAACAGTTAGAACCACCTTGAATATGCACTTTTCTGCAGGATACCCCTACCTCGTGATTCGCTCGTGACTGTTCGTGGATGAGTGAATTGTTTGTGTAAATGCTTATGTGCAATTGTTTGTGCATTAATAAATAACCTCGTGATAAGGTCTAAAGAATAATCCCCATGCATGAAAATGTCATGACATGAGAGGAAAAACCAATGTGTGAAAATATAATAAAAAGCGAGGAGCATGTACATCATTGCCAATAAGACCTCATGCATCCTCATCAATTATTCATTTTAGGATCACCAATACCCTCTCGATGTGAGCAAAAGGGACCCATGACTATTGAGATTCTCCGTTGGGGAGAGATCATAGGCTAGGGAGGGTGATAAACCTTCATCTTAAAAAGGCAGCGCCTTAAAGATGGAGTCTTATCAAGCTCACATCGAGAGTGTATTCATACCATGAATAAACTAATTAGAATAAAACATTCATTTTAGAAAGTGGCTGGTCATCTCTCTGTCCTCACACGCGCGTAGAAAATCAAGAAGATGGAAGCGCTGGAGGACCAAAATAAGAAGCTTACAGCCGAGCTCTCACAGCTCAAAGAACAAATGGCGCAATTGATGGAACTCATGCGTCAACATAACGTCCATGGATCAAGCCACAGTGACCATGGGTCCCATCATGAGGAAGAGGAGGTGCATGAAGAAGAGCCTCCACACGCCATACCTATTGGGGCTGGAATTATGATTAAAGAGCCCGAAGTTTCAAAGGAACAATTCCACGCCCTAGAGGATCGGCTAAGGGCTATGGAGGGGCATGATTTCGATATTAAAGATGCCGCCGACATGTGCTTAGTGAGGGATATTCAATTTCCTCCTAAATTTAAAGTGCCAGATTTCCCGAGATACGTGGGATCGACTTGCCCCAAAAGTCATCTCACCATGTACTGTCGCAAAATGGCTGCATATGCTACCAATGAAAAGCTCTTAATTCATTGCTTTCAAGAGAGCTTGGCTGAAACCGCACTCAATTGGTATATGCAGCTAGATGGAAATCTAGTACATACATGGAGGCAGTTGGCCGACGCCTTTCTCAAGCGCTATAAATACAACATCGACCTAACACCCGATAGGTCAGATCTTCAAGCCTTGAGTAAGAAAAGTGACGAATCTTTCAAGGCGTACGCCCAACGATGGAGGGAGTTGGCGGCACAGATAGAGCCCCCGCTGTCGGATAAGGAGACGGTGTCCTTATTCATCAACTCGTTGACTGGTCCCTATTACGATAAAATGATAGGGAACACAACGACACTCTTCTCGGACATCATCACCATTGGGGAGAGAGTGGAACAAGGACTCAAAAGTGGGAAGCTGGCTAAGCCTTCCCAATCATATGAAGCTAAGAAGACCTTCGGGAAGAAGAAAGAGGGAGGAGTCAATGCTATAACCATACCCTCGGCTACTTTCACTTCGAAGTCGGGAAGATCGCAATTCACCCCTGTGAAGAAGTTTGATAAACTTCCGACCACTTATAGCGATCTCCTGCCGAAGCTAGTAGAAGCCAAACTTCTAGCTCATGTTCCACCAAGGAAGATCGACCCACCTTACCCCGATTGGTACAAGCCACAAGACAAATGTTTATACCATTCGGGGGCACCAGGGCATTCAACAGAGAAATGCCTAGCTCTCAAATACAAGGTCCAAAACCTTATTGATGCCGGGTGGGTCACCTTCGATTTGACAGCGCCCGACGTGAGCAAGAATCCTCTGCCAAAGCAGGAGTAGAGAGAAGAACAAGCCACGATAGGGCCCCTTCATTTTTCTCTTTTAGGGACTCATGATCAGTACCCGAGATCATGAGAACCTTTTCATGTAAATAAGGGTTTTTGTACAGTTTTAATACATATCAATAAAGAGGCATTTTTCGCACATTACTCTCTTTTTTGTTCTTTTCTCTCTTTCCTCATTAACATTAATAATTGTAAACCTAAACAGAACCAATAAAATAATTATGTCTGTAATTGTTCGCTCTGACCGGGATCCGAAGGTGAATGGGTTGAGTTGGACAGTGATGAGGAGACCATCTCTCCGGATCTGCAAAGACTGCTAGAACGAGAAGCTCGCCTACTCCAACTCGTCAAGAGAAATTGGAGACTGTGAATTTGGGGCATGGCCAAGAGATATAAGAGGTCAACATTGGGACCCATATCAGTGATGAAATAAGGACACATGTTTCCGCTATGATTATAATAAAATCATTCTTCATTGCTTCTTTTCTTGCTTATAATAAAATTCTAAACCACATCATTTTTAACCCTGTTTGAATAAACATGAATGAGGTTAAAATCATCTTAATAATAATAAACCCACATCATTTTCATGTGGAGGTGTGTGTGACGACTTGGAGCACCTTCCCTTGGCCTTGACAAGTGCCATCATGGGTAAAAAGAAATCTTTCAAAATAAAAGAAGCTCGGCAGGAAACTCAAAAAGGGGACTGCGCAAAAATAAGAGCAAAAGACCCGCTAGGAATCCCACGAAAGGGTGACCTAGGCAAAAGTTAGGGTTACAAAAATAAACAAAAACAAAGGTCCGCTAAAACGCCACAAAAGGGTGTTTTAGGCAAAAATAAGGACAAATCAAAAAACAAAAATAAATCCATGATGGTACCATGAACCGAATTCAAAAAGAAAGGTTCAAAGGAAGCTATCCAAGTTGTCAATCACAACACGACTTTTTAACTTCATAAGTGTTTAATCAAACAAGCCTAAACACATAAGCCTACCTTGGCCATCCATTCTTACAAAAACCATTTTTGAAAAATAAATCCCCTCTAAAACACAAACTTCAGAACAAAAAATATCTTTCCTTTCTTTTCTCTCTTGTCCCAAACGATTTTAGAATAATCTAGTGGAAGCATGGAGAAATAAATCATCACTGATAATGGATCTAATCTGAACAACAAAATGGTGGAAGAACTGTGCTAAGAATTCAAGATCCAACACCATAACTCTTCCCCATATCGGCCAAAGATGAATGGGGCAGTCGAGGCAACCAATAAGAACATCAAGAAAATAGTGCAAAAGATGGTTGTCTCATTTAAAGACTGGCACGAGATATTACCCTTCGCTTTCCATGGTTATAGGACTTCTGTACGCACATCTACAAGAGCTACTCCATTCTCCCTCGTCTATGGGATGGAGGCAGTGCTACCCGTCGAAGTCGAAATACCTTCCCTAAGGGTAATCATGGAAGCAAAACTTTCCGAAGCAGAACGGGTTCAAAGCCGGTATGACCAGTTGAACCTCATTGAAGAAAAACGGCTGAACGCCATATGCCATGGTCAAGCCTATCAGAGGAAGATCAAAAAGGCTTTTGACAAGAAAGTCCACCCTCGAGTCTACCATGAGGGAGAGTTGGTAATGAAGAAATTGCTACCAACTCGAAAGGACAAAACCGGAAAGTGGGCCCCAAATCACGGAGGACCATACGTGGTAAAACGAGCCTTCTCAGGAGGAGCATTGATCCTCACAGACATGGATGGAAAAGAACTTCGATACCCAGTCAACGCTGACGTGGTAAAGAAGTACTATGCTTGAAGACGTTGCTTGCATAGGCCCGCTAGGATGAAAACCCAAAAAGGGCGTCCTAGGCAAAAGTTAGGGCAAAACAAAAAGCCCGCCAGTACAAGGGTACTAGGCAAAACAAAGGCAAAATTATCCCCGCTAGGATACGTCCTAGGCAAAAGTTAGGGGCAAAAGAATAAGATGTAAAAGCAAAGCAAGCAACGGTCACTTGAATCAAAAACCGAAAGGCGGTTCAAGTGATTATCTTCTAGAAGCAAGCATCTTGCAGCATCTACGCTCTTGGCTCAGGCATCTCACCTGAAGCAACTAGGGGAATGTAAAGAGCAACAATTACAGATATAATTGTTAAGCCCAATGTATATAGCCTACCCTGGCCAGCCATTCTTCAGAAAAACCTTCTGTATATCTTTCTGTAAAAACACTTGTGAATATCAATAAAATATCTATTCATTTTCTCTTCTCTCTTGACCATGTGATTATGCCTCTAAAATTGGTATTTCTAAAAAAATTGTATGAAATTCCTTAATAATCGGTCAATAAAGAAAATTGGAGGGGTTCCTATAAAATCCATAATCTCCTGCATAAAAGGCTCACAAAAATATTCCCTCACGTCGATGACAGAAATTCCTCCAAGAAAAGGAGGATAGGGAGAGCCATTCATTTTTCTAAAAACATTAAATAATAAAACTTGCATTTGTGCATCACACACATTAGTTGCACATTCAAAGACCTTATCATGAGGCAATTGCATAAAATAGAAAAATAGAAAATTGCTTGTGTATGACAGCAGTCAACAAAAGCCGAAAACGAAAAAAGGCAAGGATACAAACAATACTCCTCAGTTTGTACAGAATAATTGAGCCTGGAGAGGCTTGCTGAAAAAATACTTCCTCAGAATAATTAAGCCTGGAGAGGCTTGCAGAAACAATACTCTCTCACCATACAGAATAACCGAGCCTGGAGAGGCTTGCCGAAATAATACTCTCTCAGAAATAACTGAGCCTGGAGAGGCTCGCCGAAATAATACTCTCACAGAATAATTGAGCCTGGAGAGGCTCGCCGAAATAATACTCTCTCAGAATAACTGAGCCTGAAGAGGCTTGCCAAAATAATACTCCTCAGAGACATTTCTGTACAGAAAAAGCCAAAACCAACAAAAGAGGCAAAAATACAGAAAAAGCCAAAATCAACAAAAAATACAGAAAAAGCCGAAATCAACAAAAAAGGCAAAAACACAGAAAAAGCCAAAATCAACAAAAAAGGCAAAAACACAGAAAAAGTCAAAATCAACAAAAAAGGCAAAAAAAATACAGAAAAAGCCAAAAACGACAAAAAAGGCAAAAGATTTAGAAAATCAATCGCCTCCCACAGAATAATTAAGCCTGGAGAGGCTTGCCGAAATAATACTCTCCAAAAGAGGTCTCAGCTCGCATTCTCGGGCTGAACAAAAAAACAATACTCATGCAGAATAACTGAGCCTGGAGAGGCTTGCCGAAACAATACTCCCACAGAATAACTGAGCCTGGAGAGGCTCGCCGAAATAATACTCTCTCAGAATAATTGAGCCTGGAGAGGCTCGCCGAAATAATATTCCCCAGAGATATCTCAGCTTCCACTCACGGGCCAAATTCCCCAGTGAAAGCTATCAAAGCGAGATCAGCAAAATTCCCCAACGGAAGCATGATCCAAACAAAATATCCAAGTCAAAGGACTTAGACTTCCTCAGTGGAAGATAGCTTTCCAACTCAAACGAAGAGTGAAGCTAAGCCTGAAGAGGCTTTCTAAATAATACTCTGGGATACATAAGATCCCCAAATCCCCAGTCGCCTACTCAAGAGGCATTCCTACCAAAAGAAAAAAAAAAAATCAAAAGATCAATAATCATTCCCCAAGTGGAATCCAGCTCTTGGCCAAACATCAAGCGTCAAGATGATCTGCCTAACAGAAGAGGCTAATCACAATCAATGACAAAATCCCCCAGCGGATAACAGCCTACACAGAGGCGACAAAACCAGAAAAACAAAAAGAGTCACCCGAATAAGGATAACCGGGATACTCCACCATCGTCGAAAAGACGTCAGCCAATCATAAGGCACCGCTCATCTCAGAAAGAGCATCTTCGTGTCTACACCCCAGGGAAACAGAAATTCCTCAATGGGCACCAACTATGCAAAGGAAAGTTGGGACACAAGAACCTATGAGTAACTGCACATCTCCTAGACGGATCCCTGCGTTATCCAGCCCTCAGTGGCACAAAAATCAAAAACAATCGTCAAAGCAGCATCGTGGACTGTGGAGACAAAATCAAAATCAACATCCAGAACCCTCAGTGGATAATAGCCTACACAGAGGCTACAAAATCAGAAAATCAAAGAGAGACACCCGAATAAGGATAACCGGGATACTCCACCAACGTCAAAGGACGTCAGCCAAACATAAGGCATCGCTCAATTCAAGAAGAGCATCTGTGTCTACACCCCAAGGAGTCAGAAATTCCCCATGGGTACCAACTATGCAAATGCAAGTTGAGGCACAAGAACCTATGAATGACTGCACATCCCCTAGACGGATCCCTGCGTTATCCAGCCCTCAGTGGCACAAAATCAGAAAAAACCATCGAAGCAGCATAGTGGACTGTGGAGAAAAAAATCATCTCAGATCCCTGGAGAGGGTAAACTCGCATTGCCGAAGTGATCAGAAGACACGGACGCAGACCCTGGAGAGGGCAAACTCAGTTGCCTAGGTCGTCAGAGACCAAACAAAGTCTGGAGAGACGGTACTCAAACAAAGTCTGGAGAGACGGTACTCAAACAAAGTCTGGAGAGACGGTACTCAAACAAAGTCTGGAGAGACGGTACTCAAACAAGGTCTGGAGAGACGGTACTCAAACAAAGTCTGGAGAGACGGTACTCAAACAAAGTCTGGAGAGACGGTACTCAAACAAAGTCTGGAGAGACGGTACTCAAACAAGGTCTGGAGAGACGGTACTCAAACAAAGTCTGGAGAGACGGTACTCAAACAAGGTCTGGAGAGACGGTACTCAAACAAGGTCTGGAGAGACGGTACTCAAACAAGGTCTGGAGAGACGGTACTCAAACAAGGTCTGGAGAGACGGTACTCAAACAAGGTCTGGAGAGACGGTACTCAAACAAAGTCTGGAGAGACGGTACTCAAACAAGGTCTGGAGAGACGGTACTCAATCAAAGTCTGGAGAGACGGTACTCAAAGTCTGGAGAGACGATACTCAAAGTCTGGAGAGACAGTACTCAAGGTCTGGAGAGACAGTACTCAACCATCAGCGTCGTCAGAGGCACGTTGGTGTTCAACTTCCGGCTCGGGCGTCGAGTGAAGTTGACCCTGGAGAGGGTAAACTTAGCTACCGAGGTTGTTAGAAGCGCCGAGGTATGCAACAACCTGGAGAGGCTACTCAACAATTTTCCACCGGAAGACGCTACAAGTCAGAAGGTTGGCACATCACCCGGACAATTGGGTCAACTCCTTTACTTGTCAGCCGGTACACCAAAAGGCCGTCCGACTAAGTAAAGGGGAGGCAGCTGTAGACCCCTAAAATTGTCCGGGTCGGAAATAAAGCTTGAAGACTCTCGAAGACTAAAGGAAAGTCAGCCGGAAGGACTCCTGGAAGACCCTAGAAGACCCTAGGATGATTATCTGTAGGTTTAGAGGTCTTAGAGTAGCAAAAAATAAGAAAGTGGAGGGAATGAAGCCCAATACGGCCTCCCAAGAGTTCAGTACGGCCGTATTGAACATTTTAAACTACAATACGGCCGCACTGAACTCAATACGGCCGTATTGAAGTTCAATACGGCTGCATTGAACTCAATACGGCTGCACTGAACTTCAATACGGCCGTATTGAGGTTTTTGAACTTCAATACGGCCGTATTGAATTCAATACGGCCGTATTGTAGTTCAAAACTTCAATACGGACTGTATTGACCCCCAGAAACCGTATTGAGCCTCTTCCCTATAAATATGACGTCAATGGGACGTCATTTGACACTTTCACACACAGTTTTAACCCTCTTCTTGAGTATTCTGGGTTTTTTTGAGCAGTGCTCTGCCTAGAAATCACTCGGAGAGTTGATCCGACGAAGTTCTTGAGTCACGAGCCATTTGCTTGAGTCTCGAACCTAGTCGAAGGGAAATCCTCCGGATTTCCATAGTTAAAATTTTATAGGAGGGAGCGAGCGGTCTTGTAGAGGGAGGGAACGCCAAAACGCTTCCCAATTTCTGTCAAGATATATAAGAAAGCACGCTTCAAAGGTTTATCTCTTTAAAGTCCCTTCTTTTACCGCTTTCTGTGTGTACATATTTAAACTGTCATCATATAGATAGTTAATTTATAATTGCTTAGAATAAATAGGGGTAATTTAGTAATTTTGCACTATTATTTTTAAATAATCTGTCATAGGGAACCCGAAAGGGGCGCTGTGGGGTGCTAACACCTTCCCCACGCGTAACCGACTCCCTTACCCGACTCTGGTTGTAATGACCGAAGTCGATTTTTGAATCGATTGCCTTAAACCTCTTTTTCCAATGTTTTGAGTAAAACATTGGTGGCGACTCCATGAACCCTTCTTTTTACGAAAACCACTAATCCATAGAGGGTCCCGCTTGGGATTAACATGGATTGGTGAGCCTTTTTATAAAATTGCTCGTTTGACAAGGTCTCAGTTTGAGAATAAGTCATTCTAGCAATCCATATTTTCAAACAAATAAAAGAGTCCAACCATCCCTCACGAATGCCGAAAGCCCGTTTCGGGCCGGTGGCGACACCTCTACGCACTTGTTCTTCGAGTGCTCTTTTGCTTTACACCTTTGGGACTAGCTCTCTAGACTAATGGATGTTACTCTAAACACTACAAACATACTGTATATTTTAAACAATTCATGGAGCAAATTTTCTAAATTGGTAATTTTATCAGCTATGACTTTCACCATTGATGAACTTTGGAATAATAGAAATCTGGTAAAATTTCATAATGGTTTTAATACACTAGAATATTTGAAAAACAAAATAATAGCACTTGTTAACTCTTGTAGCTCTCTTTCCCCTTTGTCTATGAATAATAACATAAAGGAACTTAAACTACTAAAAAGTTTTTTGTTGCCTTGCAAGGGTAGGAGAGTTGATCAGCTTGTAGAGGTACGATGGATCCCTCCTTCGCCATGTTGGATCAAGTGCAACACGGATGGAGCCTTCTCTACCTTCTCTTCTTCAGCAGCATGCGGGATCATTTTTAGAGACAGTAGAGCCAGCTTGGTTGGCTGCCTAGCCGAGTCAGTAGTGGCCAAATCAGCACTGGAAGCAGAAGTTTTGGCTATTATCCATGCAATTCAGATTGCTCGGAGTCATGGTTGGATATCGCTTTGGATAGAGACAGATTCACTACTAGTCATCAGAGCCTTCTCTTGCCCATCATTAGCTCCTTATAGTTTGTATGTTCAGTGGCTGAACATGTTATTCCATGTTAAGCAGATGAGATTACGTTTCTCTCACATCTTTAGAGAGGGAAATGGATGTGCTGATAGTATAGCTGGTTTTGGTCTTAGACACATTGGTTATCATTGGTGGTCTTTTGTTCCATCTTGTATCATGACTGCTTATTCTAGGGATCGTGGTGGTCTTCCCCATTTTAGAGTCTCTTAGGATAGGTTGTGACTGACATTTGTACTTGTATTTCTTTCTTCTTCTTTTTTTAGTTCGTTCCTGGAGTATCCACCGTCGATAGCAGTGACTAATCTCCTCGCTACGTTGGAGGCACCTCAAAGGGTGAGATAGTTGGCCCAAGATTTAACGCGGCTGTATACACAAGGCAGGATTCGAACCCCTGACCTTGCTTAAGCGTGGATCAACCCCTACCGCTGAACACATTGACTAATCATTTAGTGTATTTTTTATATATTGCAGATGATTGATGTGGATTGAGGTACTATCCTAGTTAGAATCACTCTTCCACATAGTGATGCCTTAACATATCTATCATTTTTCAAAAAAAAATAATCATAATGTTAAGTTATTTGGTTTGATATGAAGATATATCTTCTTTCTACCGGATTAGTCCCTAAAGAGATAATGTAGTATTTTCAATCATGACTTTGTGTTTAAAATCAAGTTCAAACTCTAATCATTATTAGTTAAAAATTAAAATATATATTAAACTATTTAAACCAATAATTTTTAGTTCAAAGTGTTATATGTTGAACTTTAATTAATCTCAACAGACGCCTAATTGACATATTAGATGCTCAATGTAAATAAATAAAAATTACAAAGTAAAAATTGAAATCTAGTTTATATGAATTAAGCCCGTACTAACTATCTAATTCCATTTATTATTATTATTATTATTATTATTATTTTCTTTCTAAAGTGTCAAACATGTTAATCATGTTTTTATTCAATGTCAAATTTATAATTTTATCAACTTCAATAATTCAACGATATAAAAAAAAATTGTGATGTCTAATTTAAATATATCATGAGCTTTTAAGTTGTAATTAAACCTTGTAAAAAGAAACTTTGATATTGGAACTTCTTACAAAATTAATATATAAAAAAAAAATCTGTAGCTCATCGCGTTAGACTAAACCATGTGAAGAGAAAATAACTTGATGAAGTGTAAGGTGGGTTCAAGAATAAAGTTACTAAAGATTAAATTTTAGATCCATTATCAAAATAAAATTATTATTAATTTTTATAAAATAAAAAGATTACATATATTTTAAAAGAAATATATGTTAATAAAAGACATAACATATAACTTTCTCATTTAAAATAAAATTCTCTTAAAACTTGCTTTTTAGACCCCTTATAGTTGGTTAGCCTACTTATCCGATTTATAATTGTTATGTATTATGACTTTATTTTATTATTTATTTTTGTTTTTCAGATTTCTCAAAATTTTAAGATACATTAAAATTTAAAATTTATCCAACTCAAACTAATTATATCCATTAAATTAGGTTATTCATAATTTTTTTTTGTTATTATCATAGATAAATTCATGCAGAGTTTCAAAAACCAACACAAACCAATCCATCTATATTTCATGAATTGAATCATAAATGAAGTCAAATCAAATTCATTGAGTAACAAGCAATGATGAAAAATGCATTTATCATTATAGTTTTCCGGTGGCTGGAGGACAAGTCGCCTCCACAGAAACGGTAGTAATCATACCACTTATCATTATCCCTCCTCACAAACACCAGTTTCCGGCCACATCACCATAACTAACGAGAAAATCCCCAGTACTTTTGCAACTTATTTTTCATATTTTTATTTCCATTTTTTTTATTAAAAAAAAAAAAAAAAAAAACATAACTACATCTTCCACAATTCTAATAAACAAAAAGTACATCTTCCTAAAACATTAAAAACATTTTCCTCCATAACATAACAACTGTACTTGCTTCCCATTTTTCCATCAAAAACCACTTCACTCCAACCCCAGAGAAGTAATTAGTTAAACACTTAAACCAATGAGACAGACACAGCAGGAGGAACGAAAGCAACAACTTTGTACAAACACGACACCGTTTTTCACCATCACTATTCTCTCACCACCCTATCCCTTTTCATAACAAAAAGACCAAATCTTGTGCCACTTTGGGACACAGCAAATGACCCGCATAGTCCAACACCAAACAGGACCCAAGAATAATTCTCATAAATAAATATAACATTCTAAGACGGAATCAAAACAGTAATTTTTTTTTCCTTTTCATTATGATGATGCCTTTTATCTTTACAAAACAAGCCAACCAAAACAAACCCAAAGCAAAGCACAAAACCGAAAAAAGTAGAATCGATTAAGAAGTCAGTAAGAGGGCAAGTAGCAGTAGTGTATCCAAAATGGAAGGGAGAAGAGACTCGGAAAAGACCATTTCCCCTTCCTCACTGATAATAATATTTAATAAAAACATTTTTTTTGTTTTTTTATTTATACTTAAAAAGTGGGTCCATTAATTAAATGACTAGAGCCAGAGGGCACCGGCTTCTTTGAGGAGAGGAACGAGCGTGCCGTTGATGTGGCAGGCCATGACTCGGTCCATGGTTCCGACAAGCTTGCCTCCGATGAAGACGACAGGGACAACAGAGGCGGAACCTAGGAGGCGCATGAGGGCGCGTTCGAGGTCCTTGCCTCTGGGATCCTCGTCCAACTCGTGCACGGTCGGGTTCACGCCCATGCCGCAGAACAGCCTCTTGATGGCGTGGCACATGCAGCACGTGCTCACGCTGAATATCACCACCGCGTTCTCCGACGCCAGCCTCTCTATGCGCTCCACCGGGTCACCCACCACCGTGCCCCGAGGCGGCCCCGCCACGTACCCACCCCACGACGCCGCTGCTTCGAAGTGCATTTTCCAATGATGAATACTACTAGAGAAACTAAGTTAGAATTAAAAGGTTTGGGTTGGGTTTGGTGGTGTGGGGAATGAGGGAGTGGAGGGTCATATTTATAGAGGTGTCAACACTTGCACTGCTGAACTGAACTGAATCCTGTTGCTGAGAAATTATTTATTTATTTATTTTAATGTGGGTGTGCTTTTTTTTTTTTCTTTTTTTTTTCTTGTGCTTTTTACCGGAATATAATATATGTAAAGTTGGTCTCACTCTCATCACTGGTCGTCACTTGTGCGATGTAAGAGAGAGAGAGAGAGAGAGGATTTTGTGTGATTAAGTGACTACTTATGATTAATGGAAATTTCTGATTATGTTCTTTGGAGTGTTGTAGTCAATTATGAGGTTTGTTTGCTTAAGGTGGAGTTGAGACAGGCAATTCTTCCAGGACTATGATTGTGTTAGGGGGAAAGGTTTTCTCAATAATTCTGTTTGTGTGAGAGTTAGGGAGACAAAATCAGTTTTTTTCTTTTTCTTGGCTAGACTAGATGTATCAAGGCTAAGGAGCTAAAAATGTAAGGCTGGAAGAAAGATAATATGATTAAGAGGGAAAATAAGTAAATATATATATATATATATATATATATATATATATATATATTATCTGGTTTTAATAAATTAAAATTAAAATTTATTGAATGTGAGTTTGAAGATGATTTAAAATTATCTAATAATTCATCTTTTCTAAAGCATAACTAATTAAAACAAATAATTTTACATGATCATTTAATTACAAATTATTATTATAATAAATCCATTACTTTTTAAAATAGTTATCTTAAAAATTATAAAAACGCAACTTGTTATTAGTTAACAATATAAATTTCATACAGTACAATCTTTTGAATAAACCTTGCTTACATGTATCTAATAATATTAGAACTCATCCATTTTATTACTTATATATATGTAAAAGAAAGATTGGGAAATTTAAAATAATATATTTTGAAGACATTAGAAGGTGGTAAGAGGGAGAAGAAAGGGAAAGGGGACAGTGAGGACAGGCTTTTACAGGAGGGAGTTGTTGGGCAATAGACGGCTGAATCCGTCCTTGTTGTCGGCCCTACGCGATCAAAAGGCATGAAAGTGGCCATCACCATTCACCATTCACCATTCATCCTCTCTTCTTCTTTCTTTCTCTTTCTTCCAATTCACACCTTCCTCTCTTCCTTTTTCTTCTTCTTCTTCTCGACAAAGCGTGATTATCAACTTTACAATTTCTCAATTACCTATAAATTTTGTATTCATCATCACTATTTCTTACCATTAAAACCTTCAATTTAATAAAAATGCACATTGCTGTCAACTTTAGATTTTAGAATTTTTATTTAATCATACTTTTTTTTATGTATAATAAAAGTATCATCTTTTATAATAATTACTTAAAAAATGTATAACATTTAAATTTATCTATTTAACTTATAATATAAAAATATTAATTTATTGTATAAGTATATGAAAGTTAAATCGGAAAATATTTTTCTTCTTCCCCTCCTTTTTTCTAAAAATTTAATTATAAACTATCTCCTTTACCATTAAAATTTTTCTTCTTTCTTTTTCTTTTCTCCTTTTTTTTCTATTAATTTTGTTTTTCATTTTTTTAATATTGAATTGAACAGTAAATAAAAATATAAATATGTATGCATATATACATTACTTTACATATACACCACTTTATTAAAAGATTTAGATCAGTTAATTGAGTGTTGTACATGAATTGTTATAATACATGACATTAAGTTTTATATATATATATATATATATATATATATATATATATATATATCACTTTTTTAACTATAATTTTGTGATATAATAACAACTAATCTTATTTTATTTAAATATACTTATATTTTGATTCTATTGCGTTCTTTATATTTTGGTGAAAGTGTAAGAAACAATTTTTTAAAATAAAAAAGAAACAATGATAAAATTAATGCATGCGAGTAAAATAAATTACTTTTTGCATGAACTAACATACTTATGTTAAAGTAACATGCCATGTTGTATTTTAAAAGATAAAGTATAAATTTTTCTGAATTTTTATAGTATAATAGCATGTACTTTACTGATAATATAAAGTTTTCTTAATTTAATTTCTAATAGTTATATGAATAAGGAGATTAAATTAGAATTTTTATGAGTGTAGATTAATTCTTAAACTTCAACTTTAAGGCATTACATGAATTATGTCTATAAAAAAAATATTAAAAAAATGAATTTTATAATTTTTTATAATTATATAAATCAATGGAACAGTTAAAATATGGTAAAATGTATTTCATATATAGAAGTTGACACAATAAAAAAGAGTTATATCTTTTTATTAAAAAAAATGTAAGGTAAAAGGTGGAAGAAATAACTTCATTAAACACTTAAACTTTAGAATATAAATTATCCCATAATTTATTAAATGAATTCAATTTTTAAAAATTATTATTACATAAATTATTTCAATACAACACTTCATGGTAATTAAATCTTATTTTACTTAATATATTATGTGAATCAAGCTTCACGCTTATATTTATAGAAACAAAATTAATTTTGTGTTGGTGAAAAAAATTTACATTACCAACTAATAATAAGTTATATGAGATCTAATTTTTAAAATAGTTATTTTAAAATTCTACTAATTATCATAATAACGATTTTTATTAATTGATGGAAGTTTCACACCGTAAATGCATATACAATTCCCTTCACTCACAAAAAATATAGTACATTATTTTCCCTTATAAAAATAATAAAATTTTAATAATGGTCAACATGCATTAAAAAGAAAATCAAAGTGGCATTGAATGTTTCTGTTTTACTCTTAACACTTTTTTTTTTGACACCTTGAATGTTTTCTTTTTCAATCTCTGAAATACATGCATTTTTTTCTGTAACAAAACTTCTGAATTTATTATCACCATAATCTACTTTAATTGGATTTCATAATTACGATATAATTAAAGTTTTTGACAAATGGATAACCTAAAAGTTGGAAGAAGATCAGATGCAATGAAAGAGAGGACCCCACTTATTACATGCTGCCTAATCTAAGTCTGTCATATCAACCAGGATCCTAAAATTCCAATGGTTGTTAACTTTTAATAATTTACTATTATAAGTATATATACCTGACTAATCTGTATTTTTATTTTATATGGGCGGCTTCTGGTTAAATTCAATAAACTTTATCTCAGAATAATTCATGGGATAAATGAACTGACTTTTGTCAACTGCTCATATATTCTTTTATCGATCACAATCTTAGGTATCACATGCTCAAAAGACATGTATTATATAGCTATATTTGCAACCTCATGCCAGTTACTTTTATTTCATATGTATTAATATCTTTATATTCTTTTTCAGTGGGTACGTTTATTCTGGTTTTCACTGATCATCAGGATCAGTGGACGTGAGGAATAAGTGTCATTCTCTTATTCTTAGGAAACAGTAATGGTACGATCATACAAAATATAATATCTATAAACCACATGGGAATTATTGGATTGGATTGTGAGTTTCATGAGAATATTTGCTTTCATTTTAAAATTCACAAGAGGAAAATGTATATGCCCCTATTATATTATATTCTGTGTGGACTAAGGAAAGATTTCCTTTTTTCGAATCAATCAAGTTTTGTTTGAAAATTAATCTATAATTAAGATTGTCTCTGCTTTTTGCACAAAAATAATTGCCCTTTTCTTTCTGGTTGAGGTCCTACGCCTACAACTTAATTAGAATTTAGAACACGGAAAAAAAATAAAAGAGCACGAGTTAAGCACAAGCATTTCATTTCAATCTCACAGATCACGAATTCAGTATCATGTATTCGTTTTTTTAAAAGTAGTGAGACACTAAGATTACAGAAACTACTATTTATAATCATACAGTATTGTAGCTAAGTTGTAATTTCTTAGCTGTAGGGGAAAAGTATTTAACTAAATGGAGCACATGCTTTGTTTGTTCCTTTGGCTTACATCATGCATGCATCATATGTGTCCAGAAATGCACACACCAGGTCCAATTTAAGATAGTGCCCTTTTCATCAATTTGGTTCAACACCCTCTGTGAAAGCATAGTTTAAAATTTTCCATCAAGTATGCAAGTTTCTCTCTTGCTTTCTTGTCTTTTCCCTTTTCTTTTTTAATTTTTTGAAAAAGAAGTATCACAAAGTAGTTGTTAATTAATTGCAAACACTAATGTAGGAAGGGACTGTTACATGTTACATCTTACATGTTACATGTTACATGATGTTCCCTTTCACAGAAAAGAGAATGTTGTTCTTTTTTTTTAAGGGTCTTCCAATTCCATTAGGGAAGGGAAGAGGAGAAACAGAGACAGAAATGAGCATAGTGAGAGAGATTTATGGGCGAAGAAAAAGATAATGATATTATTCGATTGTTGTTGTCGGTTATTTTCTTTTCTCCACATAGATTAGTATTATTATGAGTGGGTGACGTGTGTACTTGTATATGCAAAGGTGAAAGTAGATTGATATGAATTGCAAATGAATCTTTCATTTGGGTCAGCCTTTAAACAAGGGGAGTGTAGGTTATAGAGTGGTCATGCTCAACAAAGCCTGGTGTCTGCAAAAATAGTGGATATGGCTAGTACAACTCTCTCCTTTCTAGCGTCTGAAAAGTTTGAAAGGATTGAAATGCCATTACATTACATACATATATGCATGTACTTCTTCCATAGGTTATAACACTAATATAGGACTATTTTACTTTATTTTTTCATTTTACCTTTTGTTGGTTTCTTTACACCAAAGTTATTGGCAAAATTTGATGGTAGAAGTAGAATTCACCTTTATGGTCAAAAGTAAATTAACGGGTTTAAAAGAAATAATCAAAGGGCCTTAGGATTCATTCCATTTTGATGTGAGGTTTAAATACTTAGGAGAGATGATTCTTGGAATTTTTAACCCCGAGAGAAAGGTAATGAAATTGAAAAGCAGAGTTCAATATAATAGTGTCTAACTTTTATTCTCAATATTTTACCACTTCTGGTGAAACAAAGCAAAAGAGTGAAAAAAAAAAAAACTTAAAGGTAAGGAGTGCATAAGCCTGGAAAACTTTACACGAACCGTCTCATCAACATGAAAACAGAGTAGGGCCAATTATTTATGTTCTCTCGATCTCTCTCTTTCTCTCTCTGCATTTCTTCCTTTCTTCTTTGCACCAAGACGCAGGTCTTTTGTTCTTTTATGACCATAAAAAGGTTAAAACAAATAGAAAAGAATGAGTTCCATTTCATGCTACAACATTTCAAACTTTAGCTCCATCATTGGCCTAACAAATAATGAAACTTCTCTAACGGTGATATGACATCATACAAATATAAATACCCAAAATTATAGTCGTATCTTTGCGTTAAATTCACTTCAAATGCTTTAATCATAATCCCGTACGACTAATTTATATATAGTAGTCTCACACTTGTACAATTAAAGGATATGATATATATTTCACAAAAATGCCTCATCTAACATCTTGGTATTAAATACCACCTAATGATAAATAAAAAGATAGAAATTAACTTTCGTCATCTATCATATGATCTTTATTCGGATTATTCGTGTAAAGAAAATGTGCTAAGCCATGGATGTGATAAAACATTCATAAATTCATTAATAAGTTCGTGTAACTAGAATTAATCATGATTCTCTTAAATAAAATTTTAAATTTGAGTCTTGTTTTATTTATTTATATAGAAATTATATAGATGACAACATGATTTAAACTTAAAATTATATGTTTATTACTCTACTCTTCATTATTAAGCAAATTTGAGTCTTATAAATAAAAATAATATAATTATATAGTGAAATTATACTAAAAATTACCGATCAAATTTTACATAAAGATTTATAATCAATCATCTCTATATAGATAAATTTGTGAATTGAATCGAGAGAGGAAGTTTGGAGTTAAAAAATAGTAGCAGAGTGTTAAAAAGACATGTGAATGTGAAGAAGTAAAATAAAAAAAAAGGTGTTGGAAAATGGAGGGTTAAGTTATGTGATGAATTAATGTGTGAATGATAGTGGTTGTAGGGGGAAGGTAATGGCACGCTAGAACATGTGGCCGCAGAAAGCGTTGTTACTCTTGTGGTATGCTCACGACAACCTAATCGTGTGTCGGTCATTTCTTCCTAAAACTCATTTTTGTACTTTCTCAAGTGCCTAATCAGGATAATTAAAATTAAAAAAAAATGAAGATTAATATCCCCATTTAGCTAATTATGGTGACCTATTCCTTGTGATAACAAAGCATTAACCACCACTTGCTAAATATGTTCCTCATTTTAATACCTTATCATTCAATCCTTCCTTTCGATAGTCAATATTAACAAAGTTGTCAATAGGTAGGCTTAGCATATATATTTCTAGCGAGATGTAACCATATTTTATTTAGATGGAATCATGTTACATAAAAGTAGTTAAATGAAGATCCTTCCTTTCCCCTAAATATGAGGTCTTTTGTCAACAAGTGTGACTTTTTCACTTTCAAAAACTAATGACAAATATTTTTTGTTGGTGAACTTAAAACTTAAATTTTAGTAGTTTTATCTTAGGGTCAACTCTAATTGATAATTAATCTCTACTTAGCTAATTATTTTAGTGAAATGTCTCACTCAATCATATTTTTTGTGACATTATAAGCAGACCAATTGGTTTTCAAGTACTTAAGGGTTGTGGAGTGACCTTAAGAGTAGAATTTCTTTGGTTAGTGGCCCAATTGACCTT
Organism: Cajanus cajan; assembly: GCF_000230855.2. Taxonomy (NCBI): domain Eukaryota; kingdom Viridiplantae; phylum Streptophyta; class Magnoliopsida; order Fabales; family Fabaceae; genus Cajanus; species Cajanus cajan. The sequence goes on along the minus strand of NC_138520.1, from coordinate 14,368,773 downwards.
GAGGAGGAAATGTATAAATAGTTTTCTTTTAGAAATGAGTTTCATAAGTTCATTCTTTAGGATTATAGAGAGATAAACAAGAGAGTAGGCTTTGGAGATTTTTGACTTCTTCCTTATAGTTTTTCCAAAGGCATGAAAGGTTTCTTGGATCCTCGATGTAGTGATTCAAGCATTCAAAGGTTGAGAATTCGAGTTTGGGTGGTTGTGGAGCTTGTGGAAGCTCAAAGTTCTTCCTTATCTTCTTCAAATTCAGTTGGCTTAGAGTTTAGGTAAGGGAAGCTAGAACGAATTGGTTTGGTGATTTGATGAATTGTTGTTGTTGTTGTTTTCATCAAATGTGAATATGTGGCTGATTTCGAATTGAATGGCGAGGAAGATAAGTTTTTGATTTTTTCAACTATGGGGGTGATTTTGGGGAATGGTGCAAATTGAGTTGCACATATTGTTTTCTTGATGATTTTGAGCCTTATATAATGTGTATGGACTGTTGGATGCATTACATGTGTGGTTTGACTTTGCATTCATAGATTTCTAATATCACGTAGAGCATGCTTTCATGTTGCCAAATGTAGTTCCAACCAGAGAGCCCCTTCTCGGTCATGCCGAATGTAGGATCGATGGCGCTTGACATGAAGAGAGAGACTTGTTTCGAGTTGGTATGATGTCGAGCATGGTTCGAATGGTGTTAGGTGTAAGAATATGGGGAAGTCACTAACTTGGTGACATTCTGCTTGATATGTGGTTGGTTGTGGGTTTTGCCATGTCAAGTATGAGGCATGTTATGTCGAGAGCGAAATGCCTCGATGATATATTTGTGCTTTGATTATCTTGTATGATGAACATGAGTATGTTATTTTATTCTATTGTATATAATATGGTGTATGGGGAATATAGTTTTATGTATATTGATTTGGGATGATATATATAGATATGATTATATGATGTATGATTTTGGAGAGCATTGATATGTCATGTATGAATGATGTTGTTGTTGATATCTATATGCATTGATTAGATGTGATGTGTATAGTTGATGTATGCATGAGGTGTGGATGCTGAGAATGCGATATGACATTAAGGTATGTTGGCTAACTTAAGGACTTAAAGAGAGGACATTGTTTTGAAAATTGAAGATCCCACATAAGAAATCCTGGAGTGGTGCTGGAGTAGACCACTCTTGAGTAGGTGTGTCTCTTGGAGTGAGTTTTGGAGGTGTGCTCATGTCTCCTCTAAGTCTTTAGTTAGTGATTGAGTAAAGTAGGAGGTCAAGGGCCACAACCTTCAACTAAGTACCTGAAAAGGTTGTGCGGTCCCTTAATGATTAGTGGGCTAACTCTACACGTGACTTGGTAATGCATGTTAAGCTCGTAGTACACATATATCCAGTTGTACCATTCTTAATAGTGGAACCAGACTTTCCTAGTGTAAGTGACAAGATTTGAGAAATTAGAGGAAGGATTGTTATCCCATTTTACTGTGATCGAGCTAACGTTTCGAGTGTGAAAACGATTGGATTGGTTTGGTAGGGTGGAATTACTTAGACTACTCATGTTGTTAGGATATCTTCGTAGGTGAATGCATGACGACACATTGGTTGAGATGTTTGCATATGATGTATGTTGTGATGTGATCATATTCATTATTGGATGTCTTATTTGACATAGTTTGAATGAGATACATGTTTGCTTGGAGTGTATGTATGATTGTGGTATAATGTTGTATGATATAGAAATGTTCCTATGCTTACATATTTTTGAACTATAACTTACCCTTTTATTTTTATTGTAGTTTACGATAACTATATTTTATAAGAGAGCAAAACAAGACTAGACCAAAGGAGTAATTGTTGCTTGGAGATTGGCAATGCCTTTTATTTATTGTTGGAACTACCATGATAGTTGTATAGTTGTTCTCGACTGACACTAGGACATAAAATTATTTTGATATTATTGTATATATGTATATAACTTGTTTATACCAATAAATATGTTATACTTTTATATTCACTTTTTTTTTATATATATACGTAAGACATATTCCCCTTTTAATCTTGTATGTTCAAAAATATCTACACGACATCATAGATAAATTTCCCAATTAAATTTATAATATATTGTTCTAAGAAGGACAAAAAAGTTTGTAAAATTTTGCTACATAACAGTTTTTCTCTCGTGATAACAATGTCTCATCAAAATATATACATACACACGTCAAAAAAAATTTATGCAACTAGTTATTTCATCTTAAAATTTAGATTTTAGTTAATTATTTCACTACTAGAATTTCTCTTATTACATTCGACTTTTCCTATAAACTTTTATGAAAAATTCGCAGGAAATATTGTTCTTACAAATTTTTCTGCGAAATTTTATCTGCAGGTAATACCTTCGTGGATAATATATTTTTACGAATTTTAAAATTCGCAGGAAATTTTCCTACGAAATTTCTTGCGAAAAAAATTCGCAAAAAAGTTTCCTACAAAAAAATTCGCAAGAAACTTTCCTGCAAACTTTTTTGCAAGAAATTCTGCAGGAATATTTTTTATGAAAAAATTAAAAAAAAATTACTATAAATTCTATCAATAATTCTTCAACTTTCAAATGCTCACAATGAATTCATCCGAAACATTTGTTTTCATACCTCCAACATGTGATACATAATCTTTTAAATTATAGGATTGTAGATTATAAGCCTAATATTCAACCATACAAATCAACTTGTAACGTAAGTGTTGCCCCAACTTATATACTCTTTAATTGTTTTATTTTCAATCGATGTGGGACTTGAAGTTTTTTAAAATATTAAACTTATAAATTAAAATATTTTTTTCATTTTTTCTGCTAATTAAAATTTGTAGGAAAATCCGCAGGAAAAGTTACTTGCAAAATTTTTCTACCATTTAGTAAACATTACTTGCGAATTTATTTTTTGCAAGAAAATCTACAAAAAACAAAATAAAATTCTTACAATATTTTCTACAAATTTTTACCATGAAAAAAAATTTATATAATTGTTAAAATTATAGCAAAATTTATAAAAAATACCTGTGAATTATTTTTTGCAAAAAATTTCTGTGAATATTTTTTTAAGAAAATTTGCAAAAATTTCTATGAATATTTTTTTCAAAAAATTTCACAAGAAAATAACACCATACTACGTGTTTTTCACTCACATGTATCATTGTCATATAGTAATAAAACTAATTTCATCACTGCTATATCGGCCATAGAAGAACTTCACAATCACATGCAACATAGATGGAACACGAAATTTGATTGTTAATAGAATGTAGTTGTGGGAAGAAATATAAAATAATAATAATAATAATAATAATAATAATTTTTGGGAGAAAAAATAATATTTATAATTAGAATGAAAAGAAAGGGGAAGTGGTTTAGTTTAATTGGCAAAAGAAAAGGAGTGGTGGTGGTGCAGTGTGAATTGGGAGACAAGCAAAGCATGGTTCGATGACAGGCGTGCGAGTGTGCAAGGTACAGAAATGCGCGGCGCATAAACACTACGTCTTCTGATTTTTGAGACTACACCTTCACTTCACTTCACTTCCCACCAATGATTCAATACAATAATAATATATTATTATTTAACAAACAATCGTACCTTCCTCGGTTTACTACATTTCGTTACTTCAATTTAATATATTTAAATAATTATAATTTTTTTTTTACTTTTTAGTTTTTTCTTTTTAATTTTTCCCTTTCTACTTCTCTTTTTCTTTTGCATAAAATACTGTATAAAAACATTATACAACCAAGCAGAAGAAATAAGTACTTAGTGTTTCTGCATATTATTTATCTTTTGGAAGGAGATAGTTGTGAAAAAAAATTGAAATTTGAGAATAAGTATTTGAGTAATTTTTTAAATTATTATACAGACTAAGTAATTTTAAAAATTATTAAGTGTATGATATGAATTAAGAGGTATAAATATGTAAAAAAAAAAAAAGTAGAAAAAAATAGTTACAAAATTATATCCCTTCATAATATGTCTAAATAAAATTTCTCGATTAAAAAAGGAAGTGCCCACGACTTTGACTAACACTGTACTATATATATATATATATATATATATATATATATATATATATATATATATATATATATTCTTCAAGGAAATGTAATATTTTGTTTGTTCTGATTTATGTTTATTTTATTTATTTATATTTTAATAAAGCTAGTATTATTATCTAAATTAAATATTTATTATATATAATTAAAATTTATAATAAATTATATACAAATAAATATTATTATATAAATTATATTTAAGTTTAAATAATCTTTTAGTTACTGTAAAATTCGGTGTTTTTGTTTTTAGTTTTTATTTTTTATTTTCATCTTTGTAAATTTTTAACTTATTTTTTAAAATATATAAAATATATTTTAGATTAATGATAAATAATTTATATTATAGTACAATATTATCGATAATTAATTTTAAAATATTAAAATTTAATTATAAATAATTATAATAAATAAAATTTAAATTAAATAAGAAATTAAAAAAATATTAAAGAAGAGTTCCTAAAAACACTAAAAAAAAAAGGTTGTGTTTAATATAATAATTAATTTGGTTATCTGTATCTTCAACTGCTTTTTATTCAACTATCTATATCTAAACACATGAGTATAGGATGAGAAATGTGTTAAATTATACTTTTATTTGTTTATTTTACTTCTAAGATTATTTTTAAAATATTTATTTTTTTAGGATTAATTTGATTTTTTGAAACTATGACAATTTCTAATTTGAAGACGTGATTTTGAATTTTTTAAAACATAAAATTTGATACATTAATAGATTCATTTACATGAAAACTATGAAACACAATTGATTTTTTTTATAAAGAAAGTTATAAACATGGTTAATGTGCAAAACAAATCCCACAAACTACTAGTAAATAATTTGATATTATTTTTTTAATTTTCTGATTTGCTTACTTGTTAGATTTATTTTTATGCAATTTTTATCATGTTTATGACACGTTTTAGCTTGAATATTAGTTGATTTTGTAACGACTCACCTTGATCCTTATATTGTATGACACAACTACTAACAACATTAAACATTGAATTCAAGACTATAGATTTATAGATACGAGAAACATATATTATACTACATGCATATAAAGGTGATCAACTAAATAAATATGTGCAATATAAATATAGTAATTCACGTATGATCATTGCAGTCTAAACCACATGAAAACATGTGAGGGTAAGTTAGAATAAAAAAAAACTACATATATACAACACATGAACATCACTTCATCATCTCATCTTTAACAACACAACAACAGGGCATCACAATATGCAACACAGATTAACACAACAACTTAAGTTCAACACAACAACACATTTCATCACATATCAAAACAACATATGAATAATACAATCAACTCAACACATCATATGCTCAACACAACAACTATATGCATTGTCACACATTTCAACTAGGAGATCCCCTATAACACAAGGTAAGTAGTTTAAGTGAATTAACCCTACCAAACTGACAACATAGGATGGTCTTTTTGGGTTTACTACATCAACAATAAATTGGATAAAAATTCACAATACAACAATTCAGTTTCTTGGATGTCGCCTCTTAAACAAAGAAGTATAGTACTACTGTTAGGGTAAAATAACCGCATATGGGCCTATCATGACATTAGCTAGCTTAACTAAGTCTTTATGATTGTAGTTCTACTCAAATATTTAAAAAATGTCTATGATAGATAAATAAGTCATACTTAAAATATATATTTTTAAAAAAAGTTATGTTCAAACCAACTAAATTATAATAAAATATAGTGTAACCTAATTTATTTTCATCTTTAATACTAATCGTAGATATAAAAAACTTGTAATAAATAATTATAATATATATTTATACCTTTAAAAGATATATAAAATTTTTAATACTACAAATATATATAAAAATTAAAAATAATAAATTAAAAATAAGAAATTAAAATAAAAAATTAAAAATAAGATTTAAAAATAATTAAAAATAAGAAATTTCTGACGGATTTATATTTCCGTCGGAAATTTCCGGCGGAAATATAAATCCGTCGGAAATTTTCGACGGAAATATTCCATCGGAAATTTTTGTCAAAAATTTCCGACAGATTTATTTTTCCGTCGGAAATTTTTGACGGATTTATATTTTCGTCGGAAATTTACATTTTTCTTGTAGTATTATGAGATTAGCTCAATGACTACCCTCTAAATACTACGCTCCTTCAATACTTAGTTAGGAACTAAGTTTCCGACTTCGTACTTTATTCGGTTGGTCACTTGTAATTAATATAACTCAACCTGATCACTATATTGTAGTCGCTTCATACATGTGTGCCTCTACCTTATATCCACACATGGTACCAACAAAGTCCTAGAGGAGAAATAACATATTTTCCACTTCAAGGGTCAACTTCCCAAGAAAGACTTTCAACAAATTAGATTCTAAAAGCACCACAACACAATATCTACACAATGGGATACATAACTTTTGAAAGCCTCCCCTCAAATTCTAAGTGGTCAACACAACTCAACAATTTGACAACTCTTTATAGATTCAACACAATTTTTCATCTCACAACTTAATCATCACTACTCATATTCAACTTTTTAATCAACAACACATCATACTTTCAACATAACTACACAGTCAACACACATCTACTCCTCAGCATCTAATAACTCTCAACAAAATCATCACATACTACTTCATCACTACAACCCATTCATCATATCTCCATTTAACAACTTAAAACAACAAGTATTCAACATTTCATCAATTATAGCATCATATCTTCTTTAGCAACTAATGTCTGACGCTACATACACTACGCCCGTTGCCATTCAGGTAGGGAGCTCTCTGCCTTGTCCACACATAACATGGCTAAGGTAGGGACCCCTAAGACCTTGCGTCTAACGTTGTAAACTACCACACCTGACCCCACCTCAGGTAGAGAATCTCTACCTGAGTATTGCTAGGTGTCACCACCTTGATGCCCAACGAAATCCAGATAGAGAGCTTTGGTCTGGGCATGTTGGACGCCACTTAACTTTGGCCCTAGCGTCACCAAGTTAGAGACCTCTCAAGGTTATGACGTTCGACGTCATTCAACTAAGTCTAGTGTCATTCCAACCCGAGACAAGTGTCTCTCCTCATGTCCAACGTGATCGAGACAGAGAGCCTCGAGTTAGAATAGTGTTTAACGCCTTGAAGGCACCTCCGGTGCAACATTAAAATTCTGCATGTGCATAACCTGATTTTGAGTCACAACCTGAAATCCAACAATACATCACAATCAACTCAAAAATCAAATTCAACGTGCAAACAAGATTTTGCAAATAATTAATGATTTTGGCTAACAACTCAAAAACCCCATTTCTAACTTGTCTTCCTGTTCAAATTCATCAGCATAGTCATACGTAATTTAGATTCCACACTACACACAACTCAAAATTAGTCTACCAATCCTCAATTCATCCAACACACAAAAACTTTCTATAGCTTCCCTTACCTTAGGGTAGCTTGGGTCCAAGGTAGAAGATAAGAAAGTTCGAGGCTCCGCAATGGAAGCAACTACTTGAATCAAGGTTTTTCACCACTTGAATCACAACAATACAACTTAAAAAGGATTGAAAGAAATAGGGTAGAAGATTGAGAGAAAAAAAAGCTTACAGATTAGAGACCCTTCTCTTTAGAATTCTCTCTCTAGAAAGCTGAGGAAAAAAGTTTATGAGGCCCTGTTCAAACAAAAATTTTATATACTTTTTTCTCTGGGGTCGAACCGGATCTCTACATAGAGAAACCCCCTCTCAACACCACCAAAACTCCTAAGAGATCCACAGACCCCGAGTCTTTCATTGATTAACAACTCACTAAATGACATAAAGCAATTATGGATAATATAACACTATCACAAGGTACAATGTTATAGGTTCAATAGTTTTTATGTAGCTGAAAATAATGAGATAAATTTCAAGTTTTGAATAAAAAATACAAAATTATGTCCCAAAAATTGAAAAAAAAATTAATAATTTAAAATGACTAAATTGACCTAAATCTAAATTAAAAGACCAAAATAAATTTTTGGAAAAAGAAAATATAAAAAAAATAAGATGAAGGATTAAATCAATCTTCCCATTAGTTTACATCAAATAACATTTTTCACATTAGACAAAATTAACTTCATTAGTAAAAAAATTCGATGAAAAGATAAATTTAATCTAATAAGAAATTTAAAAAAATAAAAAAAAAAACAAAAAGTTAAGTTGAATGACGAATATATACTTAATTATTTTTTATCATTTCACTTTTGGATGAATTTTTTTTTTATATTTTATCTATCGATATAAAGTTCATTTTAAACATTCTTGATTATTAATTACTTTTCACTTATATCTTTATTTATTTTTTACTGAATTCAGTTCCTTTTAAAAAATATGTTAGGAATTTAGTGTAACATGATAGCTTTTTAGTCGAAATGGTTTGAATTAACCGATGACTAGACAATTAAGTTTCTAACTACACTAGTGTGTAGCGAATTTTTTTGGGATTATTTTAGGTATGGTACGAAATTTTAATAATCTTTTAAAGAAAATAAATCTAGAAGTTATAAATGCTTTGAAAACTTATAATATAGGAAAATGATTCAGCCTCCAACTTGTATGCTGAAATTTTTTCTGAACGAATAAAATAACAATTTAAATTATAAAATATTAAATTAAATAATTATTTTATAATAAATTTATTAATAAATATCAATTTTTTAATGTTCGAAAGATGATTTGGCGAAAAATTTTCAGAGACGGTATCTTCACTCTATAATATATACTGGTTAACGAGGTTTAACTAATAACTAATTGATTTGACTAATGATTCACGACCTTATCTAATAGCCAATTAAGATTATATGAAGATATTCATTATATTTAATTTGTGTTATGTTCTCAATAGAATTGATTAAAAAAATAAAAAGAATAGAAATTTTTCAATAAAAAACTATATACATTCCCCCATTTTAGTAAAAAAGTATTATTAAGAACAAAGACAATTCTACCTTAAAATACATTACTTTTATTCAAAATCTCATTATCTCTTAAGTATTATATTTTTTAAACTATATTATTAATACAGAATATTTAAATGTTTTATTAATGATCTAATTTCTTTTTCTAACCACAACTTTTTATACATAACTCTCAACTTTTCCGGAAACTTTGAGTGTTATAATGAAGTGTATGTTAGATCGATTTTGATTAAAATGGGAAAATAATAAAGTGGAAAAACAAGACTTTATTGTCAATTTAAATTAAAATATCTTGCAAACTTAATTAACTTTAACATTACATGTACTATGATGCTCCCATTTTTATATAGTTATTCACTTAAAAAGAGTTAAATATGTCACTTTCCAACCGAACAAAGCTATTCCCGCTGTTTTTTACTGTCTATTTATTTACTCAAGTAAGTGTACAAAACATTTAATTAAGAATTAGTTAGAAAGACGAAACATATAATATTCGAATTAAACAGTGAAAAAAGAAGAAAATTCATGTTTTATAAAGTGAATGGATGAAACACAATAAGGGGGTATTATAGTTTGTGTATGGATAGAAGTATGACGGAGAGAGTGATTGGTAATGAAGATGATCGAATTCAAGTCGTAGGTTATCCATAGAAATAGTTGATGATGAGGCATTGTTGGCCCCACCCGTTAAGAAGAAGAAGAAAAAAGAGAGAGGAACATGACAATGTTCCTAGTGGTAGGCTAATTAGGATGTGTTACCTGCACTGTCTCTCGGTCTCCTTAGCCACTTTGATTTGATGATTCATTTTGTTTTGTTTAATGGTTAAGGATTTGTGATATTCTGGGCAGACAGGGTTTTGCACACTTGACACTAGCACAGCACGCCCTCACTTAATTAACGCATTTTTGTACACTCTCTCTCTCTCACGTACCCAAAGAAAAAGACACGCCCATACGTAGAAAAATAATGGTGTCGTCATGGCGATGATTTGTGAGAAGCAAAGTCTGACGCAAACCCAACTTTGTTTTTAACACAAGGCAAAAGTAGGACCAAATCAAACCCTACTTCGCAAACATCAAATATTCAAAACTCTGCTTCAGCCGTTAAAGCAACAGACATGACGGCTTTTCTCAGCTTTTGTTCCTCAACTTTCCTTACCAGCTGACGTTAGCCCAACGTTGACTGCTTTTTCTCATGCATGCCCCATATTTTTTTTTTTTTTTTAATTTCTTCCATGAAAAAACACTTTTATTTTTATAATCAAGAGAGTTATCTCTCCCACTCCATATCACATAACACATATGGGTTTTATAGTGATATATTGTATTCTCATTTGATCAAACTCTATCATAAATAATAAATTTATTAACTTTATAATAATTAACTTAAAAGTTATGTAAGTTATATAATATCTGATTTGTTGAGTGTAAATTTTTTTAGATTTTGAATATATGACCATTAAACCTTTTTAGATATACATGTATAAAAAAATATTTAACAAGGATAATAAATATTATAGCAAAATTATTATACAAAAGAAAATCCCATAACGGTATATTATTTCATACTCCTTTTTTTTTTCTTTTTCTTTTCTGTATAGCATTGAGCGTGTGAAAAAAAATATTCTATACGGTGTGTCTGTTTGCACTTTGTGTTTGTCGTTTTCACTTTGAACTGCAACAGCAACAGCATGCAAGGGCAGGACCCGAGAAACTGAGCAGAACAAGTTCCATTCCTATAATAATGGTGAGGGAGTGAGAGAGGGGCTTCAAGCCCCAATGCCATGTCCATGCCCCCAGTGGCGGAACTTGAAAAAATTTTTCAGGGGTGCCAGATTATTTTTAGGGGTGCCAGATTATTTTCATATATATATATAAAATTATAAATTATTTTTTTATTAATTAAAAAAATTAGAATTTCTCTTTTTTAACATAATTTTTTTAGTTTTATTATAATTAATAATATAATAATATATAAATATAATATTAATATATATATATATAAAAAAATTTAGAAAAGTTTGGGGGAGCCGTGGCTCCCCCCTGTCCCTATGAAGATCCGCCCCTGCATGCCCCTCTTATTTTTAGGAACCTTTTTCAGAATTAAATAAACGGTGTGTGTCTTTTGTTAATTCTGCAATTAAGTGATGTATCTCAACTCTCAAGGGTGTATCGGTGTTGGGATCTGGCGGTGCTTTTGTCTCACCTTGTGTTTCCACACAGTTTCACTGTTTCAGGGTATGTCTGTCTCTCCATGTGCTGTTTGGGAACCCAAATACCATTTCCTCATTGCGGATTCGTGCACTTCCCTTTCACTCAACTAAATCGTGCTCATTTTCTCAGACAACTTTCTCTTTCATGCATGCATGCCTTCCAAACATTACCATATGTCTTATTTACTTGTTGCTAGCTCCCATGCCACATGCCACATGCTATCCTCAAATACATGTATAATGTAATTATGCATAGCGCACAACACATAATTCTTTTTGATTTTTTTTTTAAACCAATGGAAACCAAAAGGGACTTTTTTTTGTCAGGTAAAGGATTCTACTTGACCACTGAAGAAAGTAATGGAGAGAGAAAAAAAAGGGTTTGCTAAAATCACTATATATGGACACATATACATCTTTAGAGTGGGACTTGACTTGAGAGAAAAAAGGCATTGGTCACTCTCTTATTTGCATCCCCAACAAACTTTTGTTACATTATTCTCAACAGCTTTTTATTTTTAATTTTTTTTGCAATATACATATGGGTTTGGTCCTAATTAGTATCCCTAGCTTGAAGCAAGTTATAATCCCCAAATTCATGGGAACTCACATTTGACCCTTGTTTGACTAAAAAAAGGTATAGGGGGGAACGGATAACCTTGATGACGGTCAAATTAAGACTCAAAGGGATATCATGTTGACATGTTCTTTATGGTGTCCATGCATGTTATGTTATGATCGATATCAGTGTGGACAACACACTCTAGTCCCTGCGCTCTGCCATATCCACTAACTCTTCTACTTCACCTTGCTTTTAGGCTTTTACTTTCTTCACTGTTCAAAGTTCAAACTAATTAGTAACCTACACATGAGAATAATACACATTGCCATTCTCACGTCATGGACACGTGATGGTTCCATCACCATGCATGATGCAGCCTTCGTATATATAGTAAGATTTATAGCTGCATCAACTAAATGACTAATGCTTGTTTCACGGCAATGAAACCATGAAATCCTTCTAATATATTTTCCTATTATGTAGCCATATAGTCTTGGGACGTGTCTCGAAAATTTGAGACTTAGACAAAATTTTTAAACAAATTTATTAGTTATCAATTTTTTCTACCTTTTTGAGTAGTAAAATATCATTTGTCAATGTTTTATAATAAAGTAATTCTAGTATTTCACTCTCAATTGATAAGATGACTAACTCATTTAATCTATCTTGTAACATTGTTGATCTTAAATAAGATTTAAGTAATTTTAATTTTAAAAAAATTCTTTTATAACAATAGCATTCATTATTGATGATTTCCCTCTCACTTTTTTTTTTTTAATTTGAACTTGTTGTTATATTTCTCTTACTAGTAGTAACAAATTTATCGAAAATGTTCTATTGAGATTGAATTAACTCTTCTACTTTTCTCTTTTTCTTCAATTTTTCAAAACTAGATTCATATTTTCTACTTGACATTTTATACTAATACAACTCAATGAAATATAATAAAATAAAATAAATAAGTAAAACAAAAAATAAAAATAAAGGTATTGCAAAATATATAAGAGAAAATGATAAAATGATAGAACTCAAAAATGATAAGAATTATGTGTTGAAACTATTCCCAACAACAATTAGTGATCAATTATCTACTTTAATAATTCACTTTAAGTCTTCAAAGAATATAAAAATGATGAAAATGGAGAAAAGAATGAGAAGATCAACAGAATTTGAGATAAAAAAAAAATAGATTTCTAAGATATATATAAAAAATAAATTAATACCCGTTACTTTTTTCTCACTTTTAAGACAGTTTTTAAAAATACTAATGTTTCATAGAAACAAAACAAAAAAAATATTAATTAAAAAACGACATTAAAACGAATAGTTAAGTATAAATATGAACAATTATTAGTTTCGAGGCTAGATTTCACCAACATTGATTTATAAGACAATAGACTTTTAAACTTGAAATTTTTTACATGATAGAAGATATTAAGGATTCTAAAATTTGGAGCTTAAAGTCCTTGCCTTGTAGCTTTGCTTGCCACGCGACCCTGCCATAGAGACGACATTTGTGAATCTAGGTGACCATATATATATATATATATATATATATATATATATATATATATATATATATATATATATATATATATATATATAGTAATCTCTTAGAAGAAAATACAACATTGTGTTTAGTTTTAGAAAGCATTCAATAAATTTTAATTTTATAATTAAAAGGTGTAGTAATTAGTAAGAATAACAAAACATTATTTTACTATGAGAATTTATATAAAGTTTTAAAAAATATTAATAGAATGATATTTTATAACTCTTAATAAAAAATAAAACAAAAATAAAATTTTAAATCTAATATATCTTTATAATCTTTATCGCATAACCTTTTCTCTTAGACCGTGAACACTAGTTCCCATTTGGTATGCCCATGAAAGTATTAATTTTGTGAAGGAAAAAAAAGTTACCTAGCTATTTAGAAGTGTACTGTATGAGTTTGTACTCAGCCAACACGGTACGTAAACCTCACTATGTATGTCTATCATAAAAACATGTACTCGGTGGACAATTAGACAACAACTATAAAAGAGAACGATTACCAACTCAGTAATCACACAAGTATGCTAGATAGAGATCCACTTCTAGGTAAGCATATAGATATAACATATTTACAAAGTTAACTTAAGCATCAATGATGCCAATTCTATATCTCTTCATCAGCATCATCAACATCATAATGAGTCTCATCAATAACACATACATATACCAAATACAATATAAAAAATGGAGAATGAGAAATATTTTACTTTTATCCGAACGGAGAATAAGATTGGATAGTCAAACACTTAATAATAAAATATCAAACACACACACAAATATATATACAACTAAAATAATAACAAGGTATAATTAAATCAATCGCAATTCACCACATAACCCATTAATTACTCAATACACATTCACATACATAATGCGATGGACATGGAGTACAATTTTACATATGCATATCATGCTAGTCAAATGTGTGTGTGTGTATACTTGGTCATATTCATCAATTAGGACAAGAGTCATCCAAATCAATCACTATTAGTTACAAACAAGAAGAGGTACTAAGTATAGGATGGTGCCCAACGACAACCATCATGCACCTGGCGTGGCGCACCCAGAGAACACCTATAGCTCTTTGGACAACTTGCACTCGATGTGACTCACCTCACGCCCAACGAGCCCGACAAGTGGCATAGAGAACAAATTTTACTCTTGGGCACAATGATGCCTGATGAGCCTAAAGTGGCATCCGAGGTCATATCAGAAACCCAAATTTTGTAGAAACACGAAATTCATACAATGAGTACAAGTTATCAATTTACAAACCCAATCGATGAAACACTTCAAAAGGTCAAGATATACTTTTAATTGGCGCAAATTACACATAATTTCATATATACTCATCAATTTCTCATACAATCACCAAAAATATATTCTCTTAGGGTTTCCGTAGAAACCTACAGATAATCCAAGACTCACAAAATTAATTTAAAATGAGAAATTAAACATACATATACATTAATAACATCAACTAAATCACATAGAAGATAAAAACACAATTCAAGTCGTAATTTGAGATTTTTTCCCTCATACAACGCATACAATAGAGAAGAGATTGGAGACAATATCACTATCTAACAGTTATCCCATGTCTAAAGCGAGATTACTAACTCTTCTTTTACCTTGATGAATACTAGTCGAAGAACGTGGATCTCCGTGGTGATCTCCCTCGAACTCTAGTTATTCTCCCAATTCTTTAGAGCATGGAGAAGTAAAGAGAATGAGAAGGTAACAAGTAAATTGACTCCCCCTTCTTAAAACCTCTGTTTTAACAACTTAACTATTTTATCTTTTAATTAATTAAAGTTATTAAGAATATATAAAATAAATATATTTCTCTCAACATAATTATAAATACAATAAAATACATAAAATAATTATAATGAAAATGCATATTTTTTCTTCAAATACTTACTATACCAAAATAATTTCACAAACCTTTTTTTGTTAGTTAAAAACACTCATAATTATTTTAAAAGCCTTCAAATTATTTATGAAACTAATTTGATTATTAAAATATTCATTTAATAATTTAAAAAAAAAATTAGGATGTAGCAGCAAATAGATAGAGGAACTATTAAAGTTTCTCAACAAATAGTAAGTGTGTAAACAAGTAGCATAATAGTAATATCTTATGGTTCCTATTTAGGATCATGGTTCTCTTGACTAAGATTTCAAGACGACACCCCAAAATAACAAGGAGTATTAAGTTTGACCTAATAAACTTATTAAAGACTACTTTTGATGAATCATGACCTTTTTATGGTTGATTGAAGACAAAATATGAAAGAAAGGTCAAATTCAAAGAAGTTGAAAATACTATAAGTTTTGGTAAAACAACTAAAGGATTTTGAGCTTTCAAAAGAATTCAAGTACTTCAAAAATAATATTCATGTACATGAAGTCCTTTATTTTGTAGAGAAAACTATTTAATCTATGTTTGTGGGTGGCTCACTAGTATAACACGACTTAAAATCACTTAGGTTGATCAAAAGGCTTAAAATTAACATAATTAATCATGCAAGCAAGTTAAAATTAACTAGGATTTTGGCTAAGTGTTTTTAAATGAAAATATGTTTTCATAACCAAAGGAATTTAGTCCCACATAAAGGAACTGGTTCTCATGAGAAAAAAACACTATCTATGAAAGAAAATGATTATTAAACACTATTTTGTTTTTCTAAAGTAATTGATTCTTTCTAAAAAAATGATTCCCTCGAGAAAAGGAATCAATTCTCTCTCATAAGAGTCAATTCTCTCAAGTCAGTTTCATTTAAATGCTTTCAAATTAAAAGATTTTATTGAATTTTTTTTTTCAAAATACAACATTTGCACAAAATTGAATATTGTTTTTCCAAATAGTATTTGTAAAATATAAAACATTTATTGTATTGGAGATCAACTCTCAAAAGGGTTTTTATAAATGGAAAAAACTTTTCTTAAGATTTTTAAAATTGCTAATATATCTTATGATTATTTTCCTAATCAAAATTACCTATTAGAAATACAATCTTTTTTTAGAGTCTCTAAACAACAACACGCATTATAAAATATGTTGAATAAAAAAGGGGAAAATGCGTTAATGGATTTGCGCATTCACTACACGAAAATTAATTTTTGGTGACAATTAATTTATTATTTAGCGGTCATATAAATGACTATCATTTTTTTTTACCAGCATTTAAACAAAGGCTGGTGTATCCAGTGTCGCTAATACTATTATCGACATTTATATAAAATGTTGGTAAAAATCTACAAAATTATCGGAAAAACTTATTTTTTTTAGTGGCAATTCTAGTAGCCATTTTAAAGACTATTAAAAGTTATTTTTTTTAATTGTCTCCTTTACTAAATAATTTATTCCTATAATTTATTTTTCTAAATTCATAACTTATATATATATTTTTTTATCTCTATTTAATTTATTTTTTTAATTATTTTATCTCTTAAGAAATGTGAGATTTATAAGGTGAAAGTTGCTCTCTAATTTTTTTATAACACTATTGAATTTGGTAATAATGGGTGATTTGATACTAATTTAGAATAGTGAATTAGGAGTCAATCCTATAAAATGAACCTGTAAGGTGATAGTTATTACTCACTTATATACTATTTAATTATCTTATTTCTAATCAATGTGGGACTTAAGTTTTTTCTAATAAATAATTGTCGCTAATAGTAAACTTTAGTATAATATAAATAAATTTTTAGTGGCTATTATATATTAACTATTAATATTTTTATATATGGTGATAATTAAATTATTGCTATTAAATAATTGTCGTTAATAACAAATTTTGTTGTAGTGATTCATGCAAAAAGTGTTTGTCCAATGAGCCAAATATAAAAAGATTTTATGTCTATTATGTTTATGTACCTGTGACTTCTCTACTCTTTTATCTTTTAGTATTTGCTTAGATTTTTCTTTTGGGTTTCTAAAAATTCAGAGGTGGTTTCCCTTGGTGGGTTCTGAGTGATAACTTTCACTCAAGGTTACAAATTAATGAGGATTTCCCTGTGGTTCACTAAGGAGGTATCCTCATTAGGGATTAAGAGTGAGAAGGTGAGGAGTGTCTAGGAAGAATTATCAAGAAAGGGTCTTTGAGAGTAAAAAGTTTGTTGCACAGTAAACCTTATTTTTAGTGAAGAAATCTCAAGGTTAACATGAGGATTGGACATAGATCAGGTTTGACCGAGCCTAAATAATTTACATGTGTTAATTTGGCAATCCATTTTCTTTTCTTTCTGAATTTAATAACCTTTAAACTTAAAATTTTAGAGTGGAAAACAATTTTAATTTAAACTAAATTCACTCCTTCCCTCTTGAATTATTGAGGCCACTTGACTAAGAGAGGTTATTGGGCTTATGAAGAAAAATCCCAAAAGCTTTAAAAGCAAATTTTTCTATTCATCAAAGCTTTAATATTTTCTAAAACCTCTTTTAATTATAAAAATATTTATTTTAAATTTTCTCACTGATCTTCCAATGCATTTCAATTAATTAAACATCTTAGTTTAATTTTATTTATGACAATTAGGATATCACATGCACCAAGTGGAGATTCGATACTAAGTCTACCCTTAAGGTCAAGGTCTTACGATCATTAACAATCTTATCACAAAGGATATTCACGTTTGTACTCCAAAATATCAAGTTTTCACATGTTTATGATGCATGTTTCATCTAAAAGGCACATATAATCTTTATGATTCACATACATCACAATTACTTATCACACATTCTCATGACAGATCCTATTCCTATAGGATAAATCCTCACCAAGTCTCAAATATTTCAAAATTGAACATAAGTGTCATCAAGGTTCACAGGTTTTCTAAATATCACAATTGTCTAAATTATCATGTTTATAATTAATTAAGGGCTAAATTCATAACTTCTATCAATACACTTAGTATAACTCTATATAGAATGTCACTTAATGTCAATTATCCCACACATAACATGAAGAGGACAAAGAGTAAGGTTTCTCTCTGTGGCTTTCTCACTTAACACCAAAGCTCCCTCACTTAGTGCAAAAGCTCCCTTGCTTAGCACCAAGAGTTTATAGAGCAAGGTTTCTATATGGATCTCTCACGCTTAGGATGAACCACTCACACTTATCACTCAAAACAATGATATTCATCATTGTTCTCATACATAGCAAGATCATGGGTCTTTCTTAGCATCACTCAAGGGTCACTTTTTTGGCTCTTAAGCTTAACGTGAGTGCCTTCACACTCAACATCAAACTATAGGGTGTTTTTTGGGCTTTCGTGCTTAGCAAGGTCCTTGTCTCCCTTAGATCTAGAAAAACAAAGGCCAATATTATACCTCTCAAAGTCTCAAGCTTGGCAAGGGTAATCCCTCACATAACACATACTCGTGAAATGCCCAAATATAAGGTTAACAAAACCCCTCTAAGAACTCACTCAAATTGGTTCAATTTTATTCGATCACTACAAATTATAAGAACATTTTCAAATCATTGTTCACAAGTATGACAAACCTAAACACGTCCAGGTGAAACTTGTTTGACTTGAAGGACTGATGTGACCTGGGCTGTTTGCTTCGTTACAAATTCTAACATTTTTGCTATATATAGGGCCAACGTTACAGGTGCATGCATGCAATGCACCCCTCTGCCTCATTCCATAACACAATTTAAACATTACATTTTCGTGATTAAATCATTCAAAGCCCCAACATGTCCAAGATATAACAGTCAATTCATCCAATTGATCACCACATTTAATCACTAATTTAATCAACTAAACTAATTACTTCAGGGTATTCACAATTCATTGAAAAAAATTATATCATACAAATCAATCAAAAACAAAAACCTATGGGGTTGAGGGTCAACCCCACTACCTATAATTTGTATCAAGCCCTCAAGTGAGATAAATCACTCCCCTTTACACGAAAATGATTTCCCTAAGAAAAAATAGAAATAGCAATCAAGATTCACTTTACATACCTCAGACTCCTCTATTAGCAACTGCACAACATGATGGTTCTAAAGATGCAAAACTAGGAAAATAATATTAGGGAAGATGTCAAATCTAAAACACTAATGACTCTACAACAAAAAGTTGAACTTATAAAGACAAAAACTGAAAACTCTTATTTTTGCTAAAACTATAAGAGTTCGTTATTTTCTAAAATTCACATTATAGCCTAGCATCTTAATATTTATTATTTAATTAAAAAACTTAAAATAAAATATTTACTAGATACTTTGTCAAATGATAGAGAAGTTGGCATTAGCTCTCATAACATTGACAAAAAGGTCGAGACCATATTTTAAGAGTCATTAAGTTATAGTGAAGATTGATCACCCGATAAAATAAGTTTTGAGAATGCTCAAGTTGACGGTGCAAATGATAGCCTGATCAATCAAGTTATCTGAGTTCAATTTGATGTTCAAACCCCTTGGTCTTATGAAAGCACAATGCCTAGTTGATTCAATGACCAAGTTAACTCCCATATAGATGAAGAAAAAGATGAATAATGGACATTGTCTATTGATGGATCTTCTAATACGAAAGGTAGTAGAGCTAAAATTACTTTAGAAGGATATAGAAATGTTACTCTTGAACAAAATTTGATGTTTAAATTCAAGGCATTAAACAATGAAGCAAAATATATGAAACAATGATTGTAGGGTTGAAGTTTGCAAAATAAGTTATGTCATAAAAAAGATACAATGTCAAAGTGATTCTCAATTGGTTACAGGAAAAGTTTAAGGGACACACCAAACAAAAAAGACTTAATTACAAAAATACTTTCATTTCATAAAACAATTAATAGATGGTTTTAAGGAGGTTGAAATGCACACATACCTATAGTAGAGAACAATTGAGTTGATGTGTTTCTGAAGTTAAAAAATAGAAAGAAACTTGGGAAATATAAAACAATTATACAAGAGAGAATTAGTGTTCTAGGTATAAACCTAATTGAGGTGTTTGCTGATGTAGTTAAGTATGAATGATGTATATGAGTTCCACATGGAATTATTTAGTGATTGATGTACTACTTGATGATGAAAGTAAGCTAAGGAAGGTGAAATTGAGGCTTTCTAATTATGTTATGAAGCATGAAAAGTTGTTTAGAAGAGGGATATATGTTAACCAAGTAGCATCAATAACTCAAGAAGTGGGTGAATTGAGCTATAATTAAAAATTTGCACACCAAAAACTTTAATTCTAAAAGTTATTTATTTAAAGGTCCTTTAATTAATTTGAATTAATAAAAAAAATTGGTTAAAGGTTCCAATTCAAATTATTATCGTTAAATAGTTAATCACAAATATAAAAGAAAGGTTAGAGAAATATAACACACACTATTTATTCTAATTTGGTCCAAAATGTTACCTACATCTAACCCTTAAGTTTTCCTTGAGATTTCTCCACTAGCTGATTAAAGTTTGTAGTATAGCAAGCCTTTTTCTTTCAAGGAACCCCTTTGATAGCCCAACATAGGGCATTTCTAACTTTATCACTCTAATCACCTACTAAGGAAACCTCCATAGGTACCACAAAGAAACTCTCTTTATAAACTTGAGTGACCACTAACACATAGAATCACTAAGGGAACCCAAACTTGGATTTAACAAACCCAAAATAAAAGCTAAAACAACTACTCCTGCAAGTAGAGATATCACAAATAGAAAACACAAAATAGACTTACAATCTTTTTTATATTTGACTCCTTAGAGTAACCTTTTGTGCTTGAATGCTTTATGCTTTTGAAATGCTTTAGATTATTTTTTTGGTTGCTAATCTCTCTTTGCATTCTAGAAAAGATATATTTTTGTTATTCAATTTCTAAGATAATAAAAAGAGATTAAGAATTTTGAAAAAATAATTCAAAGAGAATAATTTTTTTCTTTTATAAAACAAATTTTATCTCTCCCATATTTGTTTTCTATTTAAAATTATAATGAAAATAAACACACATAAGGGGATTGAATGTGTGTATATGAATTTCTAAAATCTTCTTCTCAAGGACGCATATTTACGAGTTAAAATGATCATCCAATAAAATATGGGGTGAATAAAGAGAAAACATACTCATTTTTATATGGTTCACTCCAACCTTGAGCAACATCCAATTATCTCCAACCAACCAACCATAGTTACAATAAGTATTTTCTATGTTATTTCTAGTTACACAAGTATTCTCAAAGTCACTTTTGACAATACACGTAAACTTAACTCAAGTTTACTTCTTAATTATTCTTTGTTCACTTAGCTTCTCTAGGCTTTCAAAACCAATCAAATGTTTGATACAAAATATTAACTCACAACATGGGGATGTAGAAGTTTAAGCACATTACAAGATAAACTTTGCTAACCAAAGGATAAAATTGTTTAAGCTTATATAAATATGATCATCCAATGGATGAGTACAAACAAGTCTTAATAAAATGATGGGATGATTGACCATTATGACATTATTTTAAAAATTAATTACGTAAATGAGACTATTTTGAAACTACTTACATCTTTGGGACTGTTTATTGTAGAGTCATAGCGACTCTAGTGTTACATGTCAATTCATCTTTTAACGATGACTTGAATTTAGCAGTGAAATCAAATTTATTTTGTTGGAATTACTCTAAATAATATTTCTCAACACTTTATGCCTCTTTTGTACCCACCTGTGATGCCCATTGTTGAGACATCATCTTTTTTACTCTCATAAACTTGAAAACTCCTACCATGTCAACACAAAATAGATGTTACAAAAAATAAATAATAATAGAGACTAAAAAGATTAAAAATTACAAATATAGGAACTAAAAAGAATTATATTAAATTATAGGATTAAAAATGATTAAAAAAGATAAGTATACAGATTATAAAAAAAAAATCTATTTTAAACTATAAAAACTAAAAAGAAAAGTAAGTGAAATTATAGGAACTAAAAAGGTATTTTAACCTATTTTTAAAGTATACTTTATGTTAAATAGAATTTATTTAATGAAATATCAAATCATTTTTATAATTTTCTAAAAATTTATAAATTTAATCTCTTAATATTATTTTTAATTTAATATTTACAAGCATAGAGTTATTGAAGAGAATAACCCTATCAAGAATTAATGCTGAAGCAACAAGATTCTCTTCCTGAAACAAAAATGACTTTTAAATGTCTTGTTTATGACCTACAATACACTGAATTTTTTCTAATGAATTTAGACACTTGCATGAAAGGATCATCTAACAATACAAGGGCATCTCATGTTGAAAAGTTTTTGAATCTTATTTTATTTTTCTTTCTACATACTCCATAAAAGAACCTATCATCATAAAAATTGGTGAACTACTAAAAAATAGTCAAAATTGATGGTTCACCAATTTGCAACGATTCTTAGAAACTATTTTTTTTTTTTAATTTCTCAAGTGATGCTCTTTCCCTTTCTAATTGTTATGCCCTTGTGCTATTGTCTAATTGTAAAACAGCAAACGTCGATGTTTAATGTGCGTTTGGATTAAAGTTTACAAAATAAAGTTTAGTTAAATTTAATTTTGTGAATTTATAAATTTCTTTAAAAGTATATTTATCGTAAAGATTTGTTTGAATAAATTTATCTAGAAACATTTACAGGAGTAAAAATGGAAAGGATAATG
The DNA here is from genome assembly GCF_000230855.2 of Cajanus cajan. Lineage (NCBI taxonomy): Eukaryota > Viridiplantae > Streptophyta > Magnoliopsida > Fabales > Fabaceae > Cajanus > Cajanus cajan. The sequence continues at coordinate 14,345,738 of NC_138520.1, read as the reverse complement.
GGATAAGTTTATCTTGAAGCTAAAATTAGTTCATGCATAAGTTAATTTGTAAAAGTTATTTTAAATTAACTTATGAAAAAACTTTTTTTTTTTCCTTTTTTTTTTCTATTAGTACTTATGGACTAACAAACTCTATCTTAATTTATGTTTGGATACTTTTATTCTAAAAATAATTTTATCAAAATGAAACTTGTTTAAATAATATTAATTAAAAGCATTTTTAAATTGAAATGCGTATGAATATTAAAATGTGATATTAATATTCTTTATTTATTAATTTTTAAATTTATTGGAGCGAATTATAAGTTGTTGTTGTAGTAGTAGTTGTTGTTATTATTATTACATTTTTTTTGGAAAAAAATTATGCTAATAATAAATCAAAAATAGTAAATTTCCAAAAAAAAAGTGATAAAAATGTGACATCCTCTACCTCAGATACTATATAAGCATATAAATTGATAATTGTAGAACAAGACTTCAAGAAAAAAAAAGGTTTATTGAATAAAACAAAGTCCTCAAAGAGAGATGTCACATAATGAAATAAAACTGTAATAATATATCAACATAAATGTTTAATAAAGTGAACATCAAATGAAATCTAACATCACGTTATAAACATGAATAAAACAATAGAAAACACAAATCCTTGTTATTGTTGCACTGTCACATTCTATCATATATAGCACAAAACCCAACATAGGGCCTAAGCCTCATCATCCTCATGACAATCCTCACCTACAACATACATAAGAACATAATCAAAGAAAAGAGAGTGAGAAACATTTCACTTTGACTCCCGGGGCAGGATATAGTCGGATGGTCAAACACACAAAACAAGATACAACAATCTAGATATAACACAGTATATTCAATCATAAAGTCATAATATAGTTCAACATACATTGACACATTAACACATAATGCAATGGAAATGAATTTTGTTGTGCGATATGCATGTAGCGTTAGTAAAAACACATTATTATAGATTGCCCTAAGGCACACAAAGAGTAGACTTTGAGAACCTGTCGAGCCAAGCCATCACAACAGTCTACGTTAAGAGGTTATACATTAGGGCTTGTCAGAACAACTATGTTGTGCAAGTTTCACCCTATGCACACAAACAGGTGGAATTGAGCCTTTTAAGCCCAATTGTTCCCAAGGTCATGAATCCCCAAGCATTTAAACAAGGGGGACCTTCCTTGACAGTATATTTCATATCAAACCCATCAAAAAAATTTATGCTCATGATGCATGTCACACAAGATCTAATGCAATTAACATGTTATCACATTATCACAATATCACATTATATACAGTACATGTATTATATCACTACTAGGCCAACATGCCCAGACTTTATCCCTACTAAGCCCTAGGTTACACTTCACATCATGTGATGTGACCATTCATAAGATCAAACACTTCAAGGGTAAAGTCATTCACCATCATCATTTGTAAACTGTATTTTCATAACTTAATCTTCTATATTTTTCGTGATTCAAGCATGATATCTCGAGCTATATACATGCTATCAAGTTTATATTATTTTATTTTATAAAGATAAAACAAATATCTACAACTTCTATGGTGAGTTCAAGAGTTGATTCTACCATCAAGTATTTTTAAAAATACAAAACTGAAGCGTTTCAACCTAAATCTGATAGTTTGACTTTTACTCATTAATTTGATCATAACTTAGGTTTTAGACCACCTTTTTTAGTGATTCCAATGGCATTGAGAAACTAACATCCAAGACTACAATTCTTATGAAGGTCACAACCTAATTCTAACATTATCATGTCTGACGTAACATTTTTCACTCCTGACACAAAAAGGATAGAACCCTCTTGGCGACACTTGTGTCCGACATGGTTGAGGTCACACCCAACAAAAAACTACATAGGAACAACGACAAATGATGCTTAGTGAGGCCCATTTGACAATCAATGATATACTAGTTTGTGAGAACAACAATTACACAAATCCAACATCAATTTCACATATTCATGCAATTAACATCAATATTCACTTTACTAGATCAACTAAAGGTTTTCTCAAAGAACTGGAGGCATTCATAGATTTTCAAAGAATTCAAATTACACAAATTAAATTAATTACAAACATAATTCAAATGTCATATATAATGCACATAAGAAGAGTGGAGAACACAAATTCACAATTTAGAAATTAGAATTGAGATTTCTTCCTCAAAGCATACATGAACAAACACGAGATTGGAGTCAATTTCATTATCCAACATATAACTCACCATAGAGTGAGACTGCCGACTCTTCTCTTACCTTGATGAGCATTAGGTGACGATTGTAGAACTCTAAAATGATCTCATTTCTTTTATTCTACATAGAGAAGAAAATGAGGGAAGCATAAATTACTCGATTAAAAGAAAACTTCCCTCTTATAAAACAAACTCCTCTTCTTAAAACATAAAACATAATTAAGTATCATGTAATATAAAAAACATATTTTTAAATATATTTAATTACATAATTAATTAAAATACATATTTTCTTAAATACTTTTTATAATGAAATAATTTCACAAATTTTTTTATTAATTAAAAATACTCATAATTATTTTAAAAGTCTCTAAATTATTTTATAAAATTTCTTTCATCAATTAAAACATTTTTTTATTATTTAAAAAAAACTTAAGGTATTATAAAAAACATATACATAAAAAAAATTAATCAACCATGATGCCATAAAAATTACGATGACGGTTTACTTTCAACTATTATTTTAAAAAACATGCAATCAAAATGGCTAATTCAGTGAAGCTAGCAATTAATCATTCATATTAGTTTTGATATGCTAATATTTTAACGTATATTTTAGTTCAAATATAAAATCCAAATATTTAGTGTGTGTTTGATTTTGATTTGTAAACGTAATTTTTCTTCCTCTCTACGTTCACAAGCAAATTTACCTAGAAGCTTCAATTTATTATTTCCGTTAAACGTGAATTTTCGCATCACAAAACTAATGAAAACACGCACTTAGGTTGAACGGACGTCCCGAGGAAAATGTCATTCAACTCAAGATGAAATGAAAGTTGTCAAACAAGTTTGTGAACTGTTCAAATAAAAAACCAAACATAAATATCTTAATAAACGAGCCTTAGTTGTGGTTTAAGCGCTCATAATATCCTATTTTTCACATTGCTTCCTACATCTCCCATATTTAAATTGAATATTGAAACAAAAAATTGCACCTTAAAATCTTATTTTTGTAATAGCAAAGAAATTTTTATTAACAAAGTGAAACAGCACAAAATGTGTTCTGACAAAAATATTTACATATTTTCATATGCATACATTAAAAACAAAATTAAAATATATATATATATATATATGCAAAAACGTGAATAAAAAAATTGGAAGTCATGTTGCAAAATCACACTATCTATTTTACTAATCTCATAATGCCTTAACCACATATAACATATATTTCTTGAAGTAGTTTGTCAAAAAAAATAAAACACATGAGTAATATTTTTCTTTTCATCATGCATTGTGTGTATTTCACGCATTCCAAGAGATGTGATCCCTCCTAACGCATCTACAACGTTGTTTTCTACATTAAATCTCACTCTCCTCTCTCTACTTTAACCAACCACACACAAACAAGTCATGGGTTCGTAATCCAAAAATTCATTGAATAACAACCTTCTTTTCCCCTTGTATTTAGCTAATTCCATTCTTTGATTCTTATTAACTCTAATATATGATAATTAAACTTGCTTGTTATAAATGATAAAACATTCCTAGCCTCCCATAGAGTCCACACCACTAATAAAATGAATAAAGATGAGAGAAGATATTTAGGACACTGAGATAATGATTTGAGAATGAATTCCATATATTGATTTCAACAAAAAGATACAATATTATATACACATATTACTCTAAAGGGATAAGGCCAAAGAATGTCCTTTTTGCCTAACAAATTATAGCTCATACTATTCTAGAATCTACACAAGGATCATAATAGAAAATGTTTACATAAAGAGATATTTACAAAAATTATAATGGACTGAGAGCTATTGGGTACAAGAATTACGATAGACTGAGAACTATTGGGTTATACGGGTTTGGGTCATTGTTTTGTTAGCCTCCCTCAAGCTGGTGGTGTATAAAAATCAATCAACTCCAGCTTGGATACATTTGAGTTGAAGAGACGAGGTGGTAATTGTTGGAAAATCTTAAATTTCTAGAGATTCCGAGATATCCGAGATATCCGAGATATTCGAGATATCTGAGATATCCGATTTAAGTTATCTGGAATTATTTGATTTATCTTTTGAGTTATTTTGTTTCAGATTAGATAAGATAGTTTTTTGATAAGTTTTGATTTGATAAGATATTTTATTATCTTCTTGTTAGTTCAGTACGTTGTAAAATGGCTATTTAAAGGTCATCTCTTATTCAATAAAAAAAATACAGTGAGTTGCTACGTTCACCCACAACATTAGTATTACCTCGTCTCTCTTATTTTTTTCTACAAATTGGTATCAGAGCTTTATGCTCTGAGTGCCGAGTGTGAGAGGAAAACAATGTGCGCCTGTGAAGGGGAGGAAAGAAGAAAGAGAGAGTAATGGCGAAGGTTGTTAATGGAATGACCGTACCACAACTGTCAAAGAAAACCAATTATGATAATTGGTGTTTACAGATGAAGACCCTGTTGGGTTTCCAAAGTCTATGGGATATAGTGGAGAAGGGGTTTCAAGAACCCGAGGAGGACGAAGACCAATCTGTGGCTTAGATTGCCGCATTGGAAAAGACACGAGTGAAGGATAAATCGGCTTTGTATTTTTTGTACAATGCCGTAGATGAGTCAGGCTTCGAGAAGATTGCAAACGCTGCATCTTCAAAGGAAGCATGGAAGATCTTGGAGGTTGCGCACAGAGGTAATCACCGTGTCAGACAGATCCGACTTCAAACTCTCCGAGGAGAGTTTGAGTGTTTGAAGATGGAGGATAAGGAACAAGTATCCGAGTACATAACTCGGGTGGAGAAGGTGGCTAACCAACTCGGAAGGAATGGGGAGTCAATGCCAGCAAGTAGAATTGTGGAGAAAATCTTGAGATCATTAACAGATGATTTCGAGAGTATCGCATGCATAATTGAGGAGTCAAAGGACTTGTCAGTCCTCTCAGTGGAAGAGCTCGCTGGGTCACTCGAAGCCCACGAACAAAGGAGGAGGAAGATGAAGAATACACTTGATCAAGCATTACAGGCGCAACTTAATTTGAATGAAACTCGGAACACCCAGGGCCGAACATTAGGAGGCAAAGGACGAGGTGATCATGGAGGTGATCAAGGACGAGGTAGAGGACGAGGTGATCATGGAGGTGGACAAGGACGAGGTGATCGTAGCCAAGGAAGTCAGCCGAGGTCCGAGGTGGAATGTTATAAGTGTGGCCAACTCGGCCACTACGCAAAAGAATGCAGATCGGAAAATTGCTACAACTGTGGCAAATACGGTCACATAGCAAAGTATTGCCGAGCTAAAAGCCGAAGTGAAGAGAAAGAGAAGAATCTTCTCACAGAAGAAGAGGACGAGGAAGCAAGAATTTTGATGATGACGCAGAGCTCGGAGACCAAGCTACGTCCGAGTTGTGCCTCCGAGGATGAGCTAAACTTGAGTTGCGTGGAGAGATCAGTAGTTGAGCTTCCAAGCTCAGATGAGAAGTCAGAAGCCGAGCTTGATTCGAGTTGCTTAAACAACTCGGTCTAGTATTTGGACACTGGGGCGAGCAATCATATGTGTGGAGAAGAGAGTTTCTTCAACGAACTCATCAAGGTGAAGGCTGGATTCGTGTCATTTGGAGATGATTCCAAGGTTGTGGTAAAAGGGCATGGAACCATCAAGTTTATGCAGAAGGATGGACGAGTTGGAGAAATAAGAAATGTATACTACGTTCCCGAACTTAAGAGCAACATCTTAAGCATGGGGCAAATGATGGAGAAAGGCAACTCGGTTCTGATGAAGGATCGAGTGTTTTATTTGAAGGACAAACATGATCGTTTAATAGCTCGAGTAGAGATGAAAAAGAATCGGATGTATAAACTGGAGCTGAACATCCTTCAAAATAAGTGCTTGAAGCTGGACGTGAAGGATGAAGCCATGATGTGGCATTTTCATTTTGGGCATTTGAACTTTGGAGGTTTCGCCGAGCTATCAAGGAAGGAGTTGGTGCACGGACTACGTGGTGTTGAGTTTGACAAGAAGTTTTGTGAAGCATGTGTACTCGGAAAGCATACAAGAACAAGTTTTCCGAACTCATCCGAGTACAAAGTAAAGGAGCAACTTGGCCTGATACACACTGACTTGTGTGGACCAATCTCTCCTGCATCCTTCAGTGGTAAGAAATATTTCATCTCTTTCATAGATGATTTCTCTCGAAAGACCTGGGTATATTTCTTGCAAGAAAAATCAAAGGCATTTGAAGCTTTTAAAAAGTTTAAAGTCATGGTGGAGAAAGAGACTAACAAGCAAATTAAAGCTTTGAGGTCGGACAGAGGTGGAGAATTCACATCGGCAGAGTTTATGGAATACTGTGAAGAGCAAGGTATAAAACGTTTTCTCACAGCTTCATATTCACCACAACAAAATGGAGTACCTGAAAGAAAGAATCGGACTATTCTTGATATGGTTTGAGCTATGCTTAAAGGGAAGGATATGCCTGAGAAGTTTTGGGCAGAGGCAGTTCAGTGTGCTATATATATACAGAACAGGTGCCTACATTCAAAATTGGATGATGTGACACCTCAAGAAGCATGGAGTGGACAAAAACCGAGTATACATCACTTCAAGATCTTCGGAAGCCTTGCTTACGGTCATGTTCCAGCTCAGCTCAGAACGAAGCTTGATGATAGGAGCAAGAAGTATATCTTGATCGGGTATGATGAAAAGGCAAAAGCCTACAAATTGTACAACCTTGTTACAGGAAAAATTCTGGTAAGCCGAGATGTCCAGGTAGATGAGGAAAGCGAGTGGAGCTGGAGTAACTCTGAAGAGACTTCGGGGAGCTCGAACTCTGAGAGGGAGAGATCGGAGATAATAGGGAGAAGCTCGGATAGGACCAATGAGCATTCCGAGGAAGATGATGAACCTGAGCAGCTTAGAACTCGGAGCTTGCAAGACATCTACAACTCCACTGACGAGTTACATGTAGTATGTCTATTGACAGGAATAGAAGACATAAAGTTTGAAGAGGCAGTACTTGATGAGAGATGGAAGAAAGAAATGGATGAGGAGATCGGATCAATTGGAAAGAGTGAGATGGGAAGCAAAGCTGAGCTAGTTGAGGAGTTTAAAGAAGTGATGAAGAGGGAGTTTGAGATGACCGATTTGGGCATCATGAAGTATTTTCTGGGTTTAGAGGTGGATCAAAGAACAACGGGTTCTTTTGTGTCCCAAAAGAGGCATCGGCCACCGCGGCGTCGGGGGTGCTGGACGTCGTGTGGCTCGCGAGGCCATGGTACGCGGAGGAGTATCGCGCTCTGGTGGAAGAGGCATCAAAAAGAAAAAAATTTAAGCTTATGGGGGAGTTTTGTTGGAAAATCTTAAATTTCTAGAGATTCCGAGATATCCGATTTAAGTTATCTAGAATTATTTGATTTATCTTTTGAGTTATTTTGTTTCAGATTAGATAAGATAGTTTTTTGATAAGTTTTGATTTGATAAGATATTTTATTATCTTCTTGTTAGTTCAGTACGTTGTAAAATGGCTATTTAAAGGCCATCTCTTATTCAATAAAAAAAATACAGTGAGTTGCTACGTTCACCCACAACATTAGTATTACCTCGTCTCTCTTATTTTTTTCTACAGTAATGCCTTAGTGAACATGTCAGCAAGCTGATGAGAGGATGGAACTGGCAGCAACCACATTAGACCTGCTTGAGCCTTTTCTCGAACAAGATGGCAATCAATTCTGTTTTGTTCTCTCATGAAACACTGGATTTGATGTAATGTAAAGTGCACAATTGGTTGTCGCAATATAATGTTACAGGTTTGGAACAACATATTTTTAAATCATTGAGAAGATATGTGAGCCACTATAGTTCACATGTACTTGTAGCAAGAACACGATACTCTGCTTCCAAAGACAAACAAGACACTATATTTTTCTTTTTTGTTTTCCATGATACTAGAGAGTCCCCAATGAAGAAACAAAAACCTGTGATTGATCTGCACGTGTCAACACAAGTCGCCCAATCTACATCGCTGAAGCCAATTAAATGTATAAGAGTGTCCCTCTTGAATTGAAGACCTTTGCTTGGAGAACCCTTCAGGTATCTTAAGACTCTTCTTGCAGCACCTAGATGAGACTTTGTGGGATGAGCCATAAATTGGCTGAGTTTTCGGGTTGCAAAAACAATGTCAGGACGGGTTGTGGTGAGGTAAATTAGATGACCAACTAGACGCCTATAGGATAAAGGATCATCAAGAAGATCACTAGAATCATCTTGACATAGTCACAATGAACTGTGCATAAGCGTTGAACAAGGTTTACAACCCAACATTCTAGAATCAACAAGCAACTCAAGATAGTATTTATGTTGTGATACATATATGCCATCAACAGAGTGATTTATTTCTAATCTCAGAAAGTATTTCAATGCTCCTAAATCATTAACTCGAAAATTCAAATGAAGAACATGTTTGGTTTAGGTCATTTCAACAACAGTGTTCCCAGTTAAAACAATGTCATCCACATAGATCAATAAAGCTGTAAATTCATCTCCATTGTGTTTGATAAATAAACTATGATCTGCATGTGATTGTTTGTAACCGGATGAAATAAATAGATCAGAAAGCTTTTCATACCATTTGCGGCTAGCTTGTTTAAGGCCATATAGAGATTTTTTTAGTTTGCAACTCTGAGAAGAGCCATGGCCTCACAATCCTTGAGGAATTGTCATGTAAACCTCTTCAGACAAGTCACCGTGGAGGAAAGCATTACTCACGTCAAGTTGTTGAAGCTGCCATTTATTTGTAGAAGCAAGAGCGAGGATGACATGGATAGTGGCCATTTTTACCATGGGAGAGAATGTTTCAAAGAAATCAATTCCTTCCACTTGAGAGAAATTCCCTTTGCAACCAATCATGCTTTGTACCGTTCCATGCTTCCATTTGGTTTTCTCTTAATTTTCTAGACCCATTTTCATCCTATGGGTTTAACACCAGTTGGAGTATCAACAAATTCCCAGATGTTGTTGAGTTTTAAAGCCTAAATTTCATCTTTCATAGCTTCAACCCAACAAGGACTCAAAACCGCTTCCTAATAAATTTGAGGTTCAACCTCAGAGGATAAATTCATTATATAGTGACGTTCAAACTTAAAGATGTTAGAATAAGATAAAATAGTCTGGAGAGGATACAAACATGTTGATGATGATTGATTTGGCTTCATCTCGACGCTACAAATATAGTCTACAAGGCGAACATTGGGTTTGATAGGTCGAGAAGAGCGTCTTGGGACAAAGAGAGTAGGTGTAGGAGTGGGGCTATGGTGCGAAGGAGTGTCAAGGGTGGAAGAAGGGGAACCATGTATCATATATTGATGAGAACTCGATTGTGGAGATGTTGAGGGAGGCTGCGATTGCAACGAAGTTGAAAAAGATGACGGTAAATGTCGGTTTGGAGATGGGATAAAGTTGGATTGTTGGATAGTGTAGGTAGGAGTTAAATCTAAATTGGACATTTGTATTGGGTTTTCCTCATAAAGGTTTTGGGCATTAGTTGGCATAGGTAGAGGGTCATGTTGGGCCTCCTTGGGAACCTGATTATTTTGAACAAAAGGAAATATTGATTCATAAAATATGACATTTCTTAAGACAAAAATTTCTCTTGATTGGAAATCTAAAATGACATACCCTTTTGATCCAGTTGGAAATCCAAGAAAACACCTTGTCTAGATCTAGGATCAAATTTTTGATGAGGTCCATTGGTTGAAGAATAACATATAGACCCAAAAACCTTAAGCATTGAAAAATCTGGTTTATGATTATGCAAAAGCTCATAAGGTGTTTGTATATTAGTGACTAGAGAAGGTATTCTGTTAATGTATTCTGTTAATAAGGAAGACTAAATGTTTTATGGCATAAGACCAAAAATATTCAAGTAATTGAGATTGGAACATAAGGGCACGTGTAACGTTAAGAATGTGTTGATGTTTTCTTTCTACACACCTATTTTGTTGAGGGGTGTAAACACAATTAGTGTGATGAATGATACCCTTTGTGGCAAATAAATCTTTAAGAAAAACTTCAGGTCCATTATCTGAACGAATGCACTTTATTTTGGAATCAAATTGATTTTCTATTAAAGCAATAAAATTTTGGACATGCATTTTCACTTTAGATTTTGAATTTAGTAACACTACCCAAGTATATCTACTAAAATCATCTACAATGGTCAAAAAATATTTTTCTCCATGAATTGAAGCTTTGCTGACATGATGAGAGTGTTGCATCTCTCCCAAGCAGAATAAAGAGGTTCTTTAACTGAAGGGGCTGGGATTGTGCCAAAGGAGGAATGCCATTTTTGTTTTTTGGAGATAAAGGCCATATGGAAAGTACGAGACCAGGACTGGTAGTTGGTTCCGTCAAGGACAGAAGTAATAGACACAGAGGAAGGACCATCACTAGAATGGATGAAATAAGGACTTGAAAGGTTGAGCGATGGATCATTGGAACAAAAACCAGAAGAATTGTCTTTCTTTGGACTGGAGGGAGGTGTTGAAGACATGGGAGGATAACAGGCAAAGCTCCAAGAGGGATCTCTTATACCATAAAACGAATAAAGACAAGAGAGAAGATATTCAGGACACTGAGATAATGATTTGGGAATGAATTTCATATATTGATTTCAGCAAAAAGATACAATATATCATCCTCTGACTTTTCATTAAATCTATAAGAGACATTTATTTTATGAACTAAAATTTGAATCTTGAAAATATAAAGATTGGAATGTAATATTATCGTGTTTGTTACAAGTTTTGAAATATTATTTTTGACTATTATATATTTATAAGGATATCTTCATATCATGTTTCTTATCATTTTATTCTCATGTTAAAGGTGTGAGAAAGTGATATTCTTCTGCAAATATGGAAAGGTAAATCTTAATACATTTGTAACTTTCTTTTCTAATTATTTTTTATTTAAATTATTTTAAATTTTGAAAAATAATCCAAGAAATATCACCTTATTCCAAACTATTATCCAACAAAACTCTTATCTTGAACCTCCCTACTCCATCATGTTGTATAACTTTTAACAATGTTTTGATATTACGTGTTCTACCACCGTTGAAACATTATATCTTTATCGATTAAATTAAGATTTTGTAACTTATATATTATTTATTATGAATATGATAATTTTTAATTTTAGTATTATAAAATTATGAATATTGTGGCATTTTTATTTAATACTTTATATTTAATTTATAAAAATATTATTTAATTATTATTTGTTTAACTATGATTGAGTAAGGTTAAACTATTGCTTGCTGCACACTCTTGTACTCCATAAAGAAAGAAAATCCTTCAAATATAATTATAAACTCCATTGCAAATTGATGCGGAAATATGGACGAAAATAATAACTATTTTATCTCAACAGCAAAAACTACAACATAGCATTTATAAACTATTTCTTCTGATTCTTTTTATAAGTCTTAAATAAGAAGTGTTGATTAGTCTTTTCTATAAAAATTAATATAAAATGTTTTGTATTAATTATTTTTTGTGGATACAGCTACTGGTGAGACTACTTGAGAAGTTGAGCAGAAGTGCAGAGAGCAATATCCTTCCTTATTCCCAAGTAAGTCTATTTTTGGGAACGGAAATTTTTGTTGTTGGGGAGGTTGTGAGACCCGCAGCACAACACTCTCTCCTTTCTCATTCTCCCTTCCCCATTCACTCTCATTTCCTTATTCTCTGATAGCCCCTAAATCCTTGTTTCTGATTCCCTTTCTCTTAGGCTGAGGCAGTGAGCAAAGGTGGTCCATTTCTTGTGGAGCTAGCTGAGAGCCGGAGCTTTCTCTTTTTCTTCTCCTCCGAGGTAAGGGATGCTAGATTTCTTGCGGATTGTGTGAAATGAGCTTAGAAACTCAAAGGATGCTTGGGGAATGATGGTCTGATTTGAAGAAAATTGCATTTTCGGGGTTTCGGGAAAAATGGTGAAAATGGGGATTTTTGAGTGTTTAATGGTTGCATGTTGAAAAAGTGATGATTTTTTAGTTATTTGCTGAAAATGTGGTTTATTTGATGGATTGCATGTGCTTGAACTGGTTGATTTTGTAGGTTTTAGGTGAAATTTTCAAAGTTTGAGGGTTGTTGTTCGTAATTGCGCCAAGCGTAGTTATTGGCGTCGGGCGTGTAACCATCAGAGAGTTTCATTGGTCAAGCACGCCAGGCGCAAGGTTGTTTGCGCCGGGCGAGCTTGGGAATGGAAGTCCCTGGATGACTCACGCCGGGCGTGGGAGAACCGCGCTGGGCGTGATATCAGACAGGGATTAAAGAAGTTGGGTTACTGGTGTGGCGTCGGGCGTGATTAGATCTCGTCGGGTGTTGAGACTCCCTGGGAGTCTCTGCTAGGGGTGGCGCCAGGCACAATTGGAATTGCATCGGGCGTGAGACCTTGGGAAGGTCTCTGCCTTACTTGTGCCGAGCACTGGTTTGGTACGCCGGGCTTGTGAGACTCCTGAGAGTCTCTGCCTTCTATTGCGTCGGGCACAGTTGGAATTGCACCGGGTGCGTAAGAGCTTTGGAGTTCTCTGGTTGGTCCAGGTCAGGCGCAAATCCTATTGCGTCGGGCGCAAATGTGTTTTTGTTATAACTATGCTGATTAATGTTGTTAATGTTGTATTGATGTAAAGTTGAGCTGTGATGTATGATGTTTATGCTGTATGATGCTTATGTTGATGAATGTTGTTATGTTGAGCTGTGTTGTATGCTTTCTAATCTGTTAATGTTGTTAAGTTGAGTTGTGCTGAGTGTTGAATATGCTATTTAAAATGGTTGAGCTGTGTTGTTGAATATGAGTTGTGTAGGCCGTAAGGCTGAGCTGTGTAGGCCGTAAGGTTGAGCTGTTGATCACTAAGACTAGAGAAGATCTCCTAGTTGAAATGCGTGACATAAGCTGTTAGATGTTGATTTTGTTGAATGATATGAGCTGTATGTGTGCAGTGTGATGTGAAGCTGAGATGTAGATGTGTGTTGTTATGTGTTGTATGTTAACTTTGTTGAAATTGATGATGTGCTGTTAAGTTGAAGCTGTTTATAATTTCTATATATGCTGATTCTTTTCACTAGCTTACCCTTGCCTGTTTCCATGTGGGTTGGACTGCAATGATTATACTGTGTATGGGAGCAAAGCAAAGATAGGCTGGAGTATAGTAGTAGGACTGTAGCTGGCAAATGGAGCTGATGTTTAGTTGTTTATGGCTACTTAATGTAGCTATTTTGCTGAATTTTGTATACACATAGGTCTTGAATCTCTATCTGATATCACGCTCAACGCGGTTCTCCCACGCCCGGCGTGAGCCATCCAGGGACTTCCATTCCTAACCTCGCCCGACGCAAACAAATAATCAGCAAAATAAGTCTCATTAATATTGATTAATTTTTTAACTATTTAAATTTAGAGCAAATTTAATATTATCAACTAAATTAACTAATTTCTTAAATCCTAAAAAATTAAATAATTGAATCTTATAAAAAAAATATAATTTAAAGATTAAAATAATTTAATTCATATATTTTTATTCATTTAAATTTTCATCTTTTCAATTTTATGCTATTAAAATTTTGTTTTTTGGAGAATATTAATGTTAAACTATAAGATCATTTGTCCATTTGAATAAAACTTATTACAACTAAAATAAATATAAATAACTGAAAATTCAAAATTAAAATATTATAGAAAAAAAATGTAAAAAAATTCAAACTTATTTATTGAAAGAAACAACTTCCTTCGCATGAGAAAAAAAAACAAGAGCTTCGATTAAAGTTTATTAACCAAAAAATAAACTAATATAATTACACATTACCCTAATTAGATTGAATTTATATATTTTTTTTAAATTTAACCCAATCACAAATAAGTTGAATTGAATTGAATTAATCGGATCAAGATAATTAAAATTATTTAATTTTATAAAAATTTAAATATTTTATAATAATTATAAATCATTTGATATCTTGTTACAATATCATCAACTGATAAAATAAATAATAATACAAACTAAATTCTAAAATAAACTTGTTATTTTATTATATTGTTATAAACTCAAATAATCAACATTAATATAAAATAAAATTTAAAATAAATATATTAAATTATTTCAACGCTATCAACCTTAATACACTTCCCATGATTGAATAAAAGTTACATTATTTCATAGCACTAACTAATTATTATTAAATCATGAGTTAAAAAACAAAAATAGTTGCTACATCAATTAAGCATGACCCAAACATTAAAAAAAATCTGATTTGAATTTTTTTTTGTAAAAATAAAAAAAAATTACAAAGATAGTCACAATGAGAATTGAACCTAGATTTCTATATTTTTAACTACCTCAATCCTTCCCCACTCAACCACTAAACTAGCCTTTGATTGAATCAATTTGAATCAATTCAGATTCACAAATTATCCATATACATTTTATTCCCTCGTCTACATAGTCAAAATTTGTCCTCATGACCTAAGTGTAATAATATAAAATCATATCGTAACCATACCAATTTACATGAAACTTTCTTAATTAAAAATATTTTTAACAAATCTTGCCATGTATATTATAAATAAAAACTATATTCAGAGTTAACCAGACACAGCACAACATAAGAATTCATAAAATACAAACACATGGTCTGATATAATATTACATCCCATCAGCAGAGAGGATGCAGATTTTTGGGAGATACGCAGACCGGTTTTGACTGATGTTGAATTACAAATAACTGATTCCCCAGTAATAACATGCCTACAACCCTAAAAAACCACACATCTAATAAGCCACAAGGCAATAATAATCTAAGTTTTACAATAACAGAAAGATTAAAAAAAAATCCTACTGAATAAAAGTACAAAACCATTAACCTCGGGGTAACACAACGAAATTATTTTAACTCCAGCAAATTAGTACCAGCCATCAACTAAAGGTTACAAAACATTTACTATGTGCACATCTGACTTTAGGAAGAATCATATTCCAATAACAGCTTATGGGTGGAGGTATGAAGACTTTTTCTAAGTAACCTTATCTTGAGAAGATCTATCTAGAACCGGACATTTATTGTCGAGATATTGGTGCCATGGGCATTGATGAGGGCTGGTTATAGTAATTTCCATCTGAACCCTGAAAACCCTGATATGTACCCATCGGTGGAGGAGTAAAAGTGGAGACACCATTCAGGGAAGCTCCAACACCTGGATAGGCCGCTATCGATGGCTGTTGTGTCATGCCATAGCTGTATGCCATGCTACTAATGGATCCAGCAGTTTGCATGAACTGCGGCACGGGATACTGTGACATTGGTGGTGGTGGCGGCAATGGGGGAGGTGATGATGAGGGTGGAGGTGGAGGTTCGTTGGGAGTCAATTGCTGGTTGGTTGTAGGTGCATTATGTTGAATAGGCTCAGAAAGTGAAAAGGGAGGAAGTGGTTGTTGAGGATTCTGAGATGGTATAAAAGATGATTGGTCATTCTCGAGCTTGGTCCTCTTCTCAGTGTGATAATCAGCCGAAGACTCTTTCATTGGGTTGCCTAATACACCTTCTGATGCTAAGGAGGACAGCACATAAGACAGCATCTGCGCTGAGGATGTTGAAGCAGTCAATTTTGCTGCCACCGCAGCAGCAGCAGACTTCCGTGGATCTTCTTCAATGTGCCCAGATTTTTGAGAAAATGACACTTGTGGTGTGTACATTAAAGGAGCCGATTGCTCCCTTTCACCGGAAATATTAAAACCTGAAGGTGTCATGGAAGTTTGAATCTCCTTTGAACTCGACTCAGCTAATGACTGAATGTTGTTGCCATTAAGTAATTGGCGACAGGTGTTACTCGCCCGTTCTGACTGAACATGTGCAGCCTGAAATGTAAAGAACACAGACATCAAATATAAGAAGAAAAACATTGCTTAATAAAAGTAATTTACTACTTTCATCCTGATTCACAATGATAAATGAAAAATCTACAATTTTTTTTAATAAAAGCCATGCTATTTTAAAAAGGATATTAGTATCTTCCATAAATAAAATTTCAATTGTAACATTAGTTTTTAACAATATAAAAATTATATATTAGATATAAAGTTATTCATGATTCTTCACCAAACAACTTGAGCTTTGGAATAGTTAATTAACATGGTACTAAAGTAAAAGTGTCTAAAGACCAAGTAATAAACAGTTTTATCATTTTTCTAATAAAAATGTGAATTTAAGCAAAAAGGTAGTGACAAACAAATCTAGAGATGGACAAAAAGATTTCTGAATAGCTAAAGGAAATCCTCAACCTGATTCAAATTATATACGAGGTTTACAATCTCTAATATATTAGGAAATTACTACAGGAAGGAACTAAGGAAAAGTGAAAGAACTTAAGAAAACAACAATACAACTCAAATCCTAATTATACAGGGAATATATTTCTTAATTCTACTAGGAATATATATCTCCTGATTATACAGAAATATATACATATAGTGTACAGCCCCTAGATAGGGCACATGTCTGAACAATCCTCAGCCTGATTCAAAATATATAAAGGGTTTACAATCTCTAATATATTAAGAAATAACTACCATAAGGAACCAAGGAAAAGTGGAAAACTAAGAAACAACAATACAACTCAAGTCCTAATTATACAGGAAATATATTTCTTAATTCTACTAGGAATATATCTCCTGATTATGCAATAATATGTACAGATAGTGCACAGCCTCTAGATAGGACATATAATTGAACCTCCCCCCAGCCTCCTCCCTCAATCTTAACAGATAAAAATCAAATGCACCAAATTTGTTACACAAACTGGCTTAGAGGAGCCCAAGTAGAAAGTAGACCACAAGGATATCTGCAAATTGATTGCTAGAATTTAACAAAAAGTCAATTTCCTTGGATTTGGAGAGAACTTTCTCCCTAAGAAATAGGGATCAGTTTATCTATGTTTGACCCTTGCATATAATATTGGGTTTTATGTGATGTGTACAGCTGACTGATTATCACAATATAGCTTTACTTGATCAACATTCACAAACTTCAAACCACTAAGTAACTATTTCATCTGAATTCACAAGTGACCATTGTCATAACTCAATATTTAGCTTCTCCACTAGACCAAGGAACCTTAAATTTCCAAGATTACCACCAACAAAGAAGTCTCTTATGTCTTGTGTTTGGGTGTGTTGCATTTATTCATTCTCATTGTCTCCATCATGATATGTTAGACCCAAGAGCTATCAAATGTGTCTTTATTTGTTAACCTACCAATAAAAAGGGGCAAAAGTGTTATCATCCTTAGAGTAGTCAGTTTTTTTATCAATGAATGTCACCTTTGATTTCATGAAATAGTATCCTTTTTTAGTCCTCAACTTCAGGGGGAGAGCATTCTAGAAGTCAAGTCTGTCTTACTCTTTTGCTCTTGCAAGATGTCCAAGACACTAATCTTGAAGAAGCATATGAAGATCACAATGATACAGAAGAGGAAGATGAGTTCTTTGGGAAGAAATATGAAAGGCATATGAAACCCACTCTGCGCCCACAAAAAATTGAATTTTTTGAACCAGATAAATGCCCCAAAAGATGATAATGATATTAAGAAAGTTACGGACAATACTCCTATTGCCTTGAGGAAAGGGTAAAGATCACTTGTAAGTAGCTTATTTCTCAATTTGTTTGTATTGACCATCTCTCAGTCCAACACCGATGCTTTATTGCAGTCATCATTGCAATCAAAACACCTTTGATTAGAGCTAAATGAAAAGATGGAAGCAATAGAGAGAAAATCAACTTGGGAGATTGATAAGCCCAAAGAAGATAAAATTGTAGGGTGTAGAAGCATATACATAATGAAGTGTAAATCTGATGGGACATTAGATCGATATAAGGCAAAATTGGTGGCCAAAGAGTACAACAAACCTATGGCATTGACTATGAGGAGACATTTCTCCCCAAGGAAAATATGAATACAATAAGGATCCTTCTCTCCCTAGAATTTGATGTTAAAAAGCCTTCTTGCATGGTGATTAGAGGAGGAAGTCTACATGGAGATTCTCCCAAGATTTGTATCATGGTAAAAAGCACAAGGTGTAAAGGTGGCAAAACGGGCCAGCCTGGCCCGTTTTGGCCCGGCCCGCCAAAAACGGGTTGGGCTGGACCGGTCCGCCTAAGGACGGGCTGGCGGGCCAGCCCACATACCACAAAAAAATTGCAAAAAAAAATGGAAAAAAATATATTTTATGTTCAAATAAATAAAAAATTGTTACAAATAAATAAATATAACCATATAAAAATAAAAATGCATATATATTGTACATAATATATGTTCAACAAAAGCAAATTACAAACTTAGAATAAAATCAAATAGAAAGTAGTCCACTTATACCAAAATCAAAACCAAATTATAAACTTACAAATTACTAATAATCTAAATTTTTTGATAGTCCACAAAACAAGTCCATTACTTATGCAAACAACTGAAGTCCAATTACTTATACGGGTTGGCAGGTTGTGACGGGCCAACCCGCCATTTGGCCCAACGGGTTGGCGGGTTTGGCAGGGCGGGTTTGGCAAGTTGGCGGGTTGAAATCATGGGCCTGGCCCGCCAAAAGCCCGCGGGTCACAACCCATTTTTGCCATCCCTAACAAGGTGTGTAGGTTGAAAAAAACTTTGTATGGCCTCAAACAACCTTTCCGAGTGAGGTTTGGAAGATTAACTCAAGCCATGATGTCCTTGGGATACAAACAAGAGTCAAAGTGATCATACTCTTTTCATAAAAATTCCCTCAATGGCAAACTAACCCTTCTAGTGTATGTAGACAATATGATCACTACAAATGATGAGACACAAATACTAATTCCAAATGAAAAGCTGATAAGTCATTTTGAAATGAAGGAGTTGGGAAAGCTGAAGTATTTCCTACAAATAAAAGGTTGCCTATTCTAGAAAAGGCATCTTTATCTCTCAAATGAAATATGTACTGATCTTTTGAAGGAGACAGGAAAAAGGATGCAAGACAAGCGTGCCCATTGAGCAAAACCAATTAATATTCAGTTGCTTGTTTCAATGCAAGCATAATAAAGAAAAGGTTATGTAATATTGATTTCAAATGCATTACAATAAAATTCTACTACTTTATCAAGGATGCCACATTTATCGGTTCCTAGGACCAAGTTCTAAATTACCCATTGGAGGTTAGGAGCCATTTATCAGTTTTAAATATATAAGTCTGGTTAATTCTATAAAATTAAGGTATAAGTTTGGCATATGATCTAGCATAGGTTTTTTATAGGTCTAACTTGACTTCTTAAAACATATTAACCTGTTTAAAAGCTCATTTTATATTAATGTGGTTAAATAAGACAACATAGTTAATTTTAAATAGGTAAATGATTTTTTAATTTTTTTAATTTGGATGGTAAAAAAAGTTATTTACTACTAAAATTTAGTTCTAAAAGAATTATAAAAATAAAAAACTAAAGATACAATATATTGAAAGAACATTGGGCTACTAATGCATATATTAAATTATTAATAATATTAATAATTCAAATTTTGTATTATAAATTTATTCAATTAATTATATTATTGATAGTGTAATAAGTGAATTAAACATTATATTATATTATATAAATAAATAGGTTGGACTATAAGGCTTAACATCTTTTTTTTTTAATTTAAGCCCAACTTTTTAAAATAAAAATAAAAAATTTAAAAGCCCAAACTTGACCTTTTATTAAACAGATTAGGTTAGACCAAACTTTAAACAAGAAAGAACAGTGGTGAATCTTTGCCAACGTATATGTCCATATACATAGAATGACAAACTACATTACTAATTGATTTTCATAAAGATGAGGTGCAATTTTTTGTGCATGCATTTGGCTAAAGAACAGTGGTGAATCTTTGCCAACTTATATGTCCATATAAGTAGAATGACAAACTACATTACTACTCATTGAATTTGGATATGTTCCATACCTGAATCTGGTTACGGACTTGACCCAGCTTGAATTCCTGTGAACAAAAGCATGTCAGAAGTATATATTATAGGTTTCATCTATTTGGTAAACTAAAGATTAAGTCAAAAGAACCTGATCCTCAAGAGCTTCTCTCAAGTGAGACACAAGACTAGCTCTGGATGCCTCTATGGCTGTTAATTGCTCGATGCAGTCCTTCAATACAGCATTATGCCCCCGGAGCTCATCCACTACGGCAGATCCACTGAATTGACCTACTCATTGATGATTAAATAGCAAAGGATATCCAAAAAGATTCAATTAACAACCATTAAAGCTTAATTAAACACATTAACTAGAAAATACTATATATTATTTACCTAACATGGCAACATATACACAATGCATGAGATGAATTCATGATTTAAAAGCAAGTTTAAATGATATTGCTTTGAGCTAATGCAATCAATCACCAACAACAAAATAATGGAGGAGAAAGGTTCGTAACTTTTATGCTTTTTGATAGAACCCAATGGTGTCAAATTCATTAATGTAGCTGGCCCTACTTATTAGGACAAGGCATCCTTGTTTTAACTTTTATACATTATTTAGTTATTTTAGGTAATTTAAGTTAATTATGGAAAATAATTAGACTTCAATTGACACTACATGGATAAGAAACATCCCATACAATAAGATTGCAACATAATAGCTATTTATGGCTATGTCTTGCCCTTTTTTTTTCTTCAAACATCTATAAAGGGCTTTTTCGATTGTGCATCTGAAGAAAAAAGTGTTTTTTAAATTTTGAAAAAACTGAATGTCTTTAATTGTTAAGATTATTGGATACCTTTTTCAAAAAATAAAGTAACCCACCCCTCCCCCAAAAAAGTAATTCCAACACTCCTCTTGTAACTTCAACTCTAGAGAAAGGGTATATAATAAAAGCACGATTTTCAAAATTTATCCAAATGCACCCTTAGGAAGCTTCTTATTGTAAATATATTCATGAAAAATCTAGAGTAGCGCCATCATAGGAAGAGATGATAGAAGTCATGGAAGCTACCACTAATTAGGGTTTAGAAAATCATCGTTCCAAATTTTTATCTTCATTATTTTATGAATTGACCCTGATTAGCATTTTGTGCCGAAGATGAGTCGACTAAGTCAGTTAAAACAAAAACACCAATCATCCTTTTGACATTAAGATAATGCAGATAAAATAGTCGAGAAAAAAAATTGGGAAAAAATCAGCAATGAACTACTCATGCCAAGACTGTCAGAGTTCAGGGCACAGAGAAAATGAATGTAAAAGAAACTGAGTCTATTCATCAGAATTAGTTGCAATAACAGCTGTATTCACTTCACTTACAGTTGTAACCAACCAAATATTCAACAAGTAACAACTGTCAGATTATCTAATACAGCTGATACTGGACACACAGATACAATATACATACACTAATAAAGAGAAATCACTCAAGCCTGAGTCACAGACTAACAATTAAATTAAATAGGCAAACAATTTATAAGTAACTGATAATTTGACATACCTGAATTACCATCATGACCTATATCCTTATCTGCTTTATCAAGACAGTTAATGGCATTCCTACATTTGCTCAATATCGCATCTTCATCTGCTTGCACTCCATAAACAACATGAAAACCTGAAACTATTTTCTCCAATGCATTCCCCGCAGATGGCCTCTGCAATAGGTAAGAATAAAGCATAGGAAATACAATCAGGAAATGTTGTATATTAACAAAGACAGTAGGTGCACCAAATCAGCTAAATCAATGTGGAAACTATTACCAATTTCACGTTTGTAGGTTTCACATCTCGGCTACTATTATCTGCATGCCTCCCAACAAACTCTTCCTTTAGAATTTGACCGCGAGAACCAAAAACCTTTCTGTCTTCCCATATACCAATCTGCATAAAGGAAAAATTCATGATGCATGGAAAGAAATTTCGCCTATGTCAATGTTCCACATTCTTTAATTTATCTTGGACATTTGAACTAAAGAAAAACATGAAGAAAAAAAAAAACAAAATTACATAATTTCTTATTGATAAATTATAGGAGATGGGGGCATGCCATATTTCGAGAATCCTCTGGCCAAATGACATTTCATCATAAAAGCAACACTGAACCTTAGAACTAGTAAATAATGACATGGGAAGTTAAATCAAGGAGCACAATATTGCAATCAAGTAATTTAAAATAACTACCATGAATTTAGCAAACTCAACTATCATCTCCATTTTGCAAAAAGAGAAACATTTATATTGTCACAATACAGAATAAACTCTTCATGCCAGAATAAGAGAGAAATTATTATTATTATTATTATTGAACAGTTACAATACCAGGGCAGGGAAGGGGGAGGGTGGAAGGAGCTAGAAGGGGAAAATTAACAGCTTCAAAAACCCAAACCTTGGCTGTGATGTAAGACAGTCATCCAAATACGCTTGCCAAGGCCCACAATAACATTAAATAACAAAATAATGACAATCAAAAGTAATTATTCTGGACAGCATATGGTTACTGCATTCAATACCTCATTATTTTAAATAATTTAATACAAAAGAAGCAGAGATCAAGTAGATCATTTTTATTGTCAAGAAATATTGTAAAGGTGTAGTTCAAGCATCTAATAGAACTTTTCAATTTTAAATTGGCTAAAAACCTTGTCAAAATTAAAATCAATCCCAGAATGGCTGAATATCAATCCATAACCATATAAACAATACATATTACATAACAATACAAAAATTACTCTTTTGGTCTCATTTTATTTAATTAGTTCAATTTTGATCCCTCTGTTATTTAAAAGCTCAATTTATTCCCTTAATTTTAAAAAATGATGCAGTGTAATCGCTTTTGTCCAACTTAGACTAACGGTGTTAATTTTTTCTCACGTGACAATACATTTCATTTTTTTTATTGTCACATGTACAAGGAATTAAAGTCGTTAGTCTCAATTGGACAGAAATGACCACATGTATTGTTTTCAAAAATTATTAAGGAACCAAATTGAACCAATTAAATAAGGGACCAAAAGTAATTTGGTCAATCCTATTTTAAAGTTCAAACAAAAGAACAAAGCCAATGGAACTTAGCTCTCCTCTGCATACCTATTAGTGATAACCAATTTATACAACCATGTGATTTCAACCGAATAAATGTCAAATGCCTAATCTTATCACAATTCAAGTAATCAAAAAACCTCATTAAAAATAAGTGTACTTCAACCAAATATAGGTGCACCTATGTGTAGCATAGATTACACATTGTCACAAAAATATCGTCATCTTTACCACTGTTGTCGAGATCTCTTGCTAAATCGTGAAACTGCACAAATTTATAAAATTGGTTCAAAAATTACAGAGTGCAAGACAAATAAAGCACTCGCGGTCACAAGAAGTTTGAACATAGCCACAACCAACAACTTAAGAAATTAGAATTGAGAGACACAAGAGAGACCAAAAGAGAATGAGAGATTCGAAGAGGGAAGGAGAATGGACTGGGCTGTGTAAGGTTCATAAGTCTAATAATGAGACAACATACTGATTTAGCACAAAAAACAAGTAAAAACACATTTGAGTTTTGAGGGAAACCAAGTAATGTAACCCAACCTAGAAAACTCAACTTGAAAGATCGTAAAAATTGCTTAATCCCACAATTTCTGTCTGATCTTAATGATTTAGCAAACAATCTTGGCAACATTGCTTGCAATCATACATGATGACATTTGAATATGTTTTCAAAGTTTACATGATCTAGCCTTACAGGCTTAAACTTGTTTGAATTGATTCTTTATTGTAATTGACCATTTGACATGTCTGTTTGTTTGCTATTTTGGTTATCAAACTTTAGTTTTAATCAAAATATGTTTTAGCTTTGGATGTTTTTTCTTTATTTTTTAGTGCAAGTGTATGCGCATGCGCACATATGCATACATACATACATACATACATATATATATGTGTGTGTGTGTGTGCACGCACGCATATTGTAATATTGGGGGTGGACTCTCCAGCCTGTTGCTGACTAACATAGGCATATCTATGAAAACCAAGATCATGCACCAGAGTAAACAAAAGACTAATAATTCTTTTGACAAATTTTGCCGTTGAAGGGAAAAGAAATATATTATTTGGTTATACTGTTAAAAGAATCGTATTAACATAGGCATATCTATGGAAAGCAAGATCTGGAGAACTCCCAAACAGAATATATCTAACAAAACTTTTTAAATTCAGAATTCAATTACAACTGAATCTAGCTTGCTGCAATTCCAAACACAAGCACAAGGAGAATTTGATACAACACAACAGCCAACAAAAACCACAACCAGGATATGTTCCTAAACTTTATAGTTTATAACCTTTATAGAGAGAACCATATTAGTGTATCTTGAACCCAACCTATTAAACACTAAACTTTTACATTTTTCCACTTTCTTCCCTTTGTCACTCAATTCTTATTTATAAACAAAATAAAATGTATTACTTATCACAGAACGGACACATTGCATTCCCCCAATAATAGAGTGAGCATGTAATAAATGCTAAGATAAACAATAATCAAAGTCATTCATCTTTCTTTTAAATCAAAAGATCTAAGAATATTTTTTTAACTATAACTAAAAACAAAATTACTAGTGCTTAAGTTAATATGTTTTATGTAAAAAGAAAGAGTCAAAACACGAATGAATTATTAAAGTACCAGACGATGTGCTGCATTCTTCGCAAAATCATCTCCATTTTGAATCACATCTCGAAGAGCATCTGGAAGAACCTTCCAAAATTCACCAACAAATTCAGAACCCTTTCGCCTGCTGTTCTGTAAAATATCGTTTGCAAGATACAGAAATGCCAACTTCTTCTCACGAGGAGAACTGTGAAATTGTCTATCCCACGTTTCAACAACTTGTTTGGCTTTGTTCATATGAAAAATGCACCAATGTGACAAAGCTTAACCGCATTAAGGATTAGATCTGAGCAGCAGCAAATATTTATATGCAACAAATTCAAAAAGAACTCAAAGAAATCACATGAATGTGTACAAGAGTGTGTGTGCCAGAGTCCAACCACATATGTCAATGAATTTTTGTACCAAGATTATTGTCAGCCATCATATGGTAAAGAAGGAAATAACAGTTATATTGTGTTCTTTATTAGAGAATGATTGAACAAACTATATAAAGTGAAAATAAAAACAAGTGCTTGAACAACACTTGCCCATAAAATGATCTTGAAGGATACTCTCTATGCTCGTTTGTGAAACATTCAGCTTGGCTAGTTTTTCCACTAAAATCTGTGGATTAAATGTGCTACCCATCTTTCCAATTAGAGTTGGGACAACTAATCAACTAGAATTCCAACTTTGATGAAAACCTTCAAGTAAGTAGACATAGGGAACACCAAGATTAGGATAGAATCAAACCCAACAAACAAATTAACATACAATATATAAAAGATACAGCTTTTTTATTGATAAATATGTATACACATCAGATGTTGCAAAAAAACACATATATTAAGCAAATTAGATGAAGTAATCCTCCATAACAAAGTATCACAGCTAAATGCACTTGAAAATTGAAATAGTGACAAACTACTAACAAATGTATGATAATCATATACATCCAATGCCTGTGGTGTATGGTGTATGGCCCATCACTTTCTTAAATATTATGTGCTACATGAGGTGTATACTGGTTGATATTTAGGCTAGTGGTACACTTTAATATATTCATTGGTATACTGCAATTTTTTTTTCCATAAAAATAACAGCAAAATACACATGTATTTGTTACATTTTATTAAAAATCCAATGATGATATATGCATGTTACATGGATATAGAATAATGTCTTTCAAGATTTTAATTATATATATGTGTGTGTGTGTGTGTATATATAATCAATTTTAGCTCCAATCACCACCAAAAATATATTTCAACAGCCCTGTAACCAGTAACTTCACCACAGAGAATAACAAAACAACCATGCAATCATCCACCAAAGATTCATATATCTGAAATTCCCCCCTCCCCCCCTTTCCCTCACATATTCTTATTGCAGACAATAGGGGCTCTATTATTTTAGAGCTAGAATGAAAACACCCAAATTTGTGCTGCTGGGGCGTCAACGCCTCAACCAATCATTGTGCCTCAATACATGTTCCTCGACAAATTGAAATAAAACACACTTCAAACTAAAAAGTGTGCCCCAGACCCCAATTCAGAGTGATTAAGCAAATTGGTAATTGTGATATGGCCATAACAATATATACAGAGTCTACGCACATTCAAAGCCAAGAAATCCAAATTCTTGTTCTTAGTTGAACATTCAATTTAGATCTTTTGTTAAAAAGATAAAATATGGGAAAATATTTTCATCATTGAACCAGTGTCATACTCTAGGTTTCCTATACATCAAGGCAGACTTATAAGTACTTACAACAGTAAATAATTTATTTTGTTGCCCCTCACTTCATAGACAAATGCACTTTGTCTCCAAGAATACAAATGATGACCAAAGAATACCAGGCATAACTGTCATGGCCTTAGGCAAACCAAACTGAATTTTAGAATTATGCAAATAAATAAACCAAAAGATTAGAGCCCATAGATGTTATGTTTAAAAAGACATAAACACTTAGGGCATTAATAGATTAACACTACAAATATAGAATTCAAGGTTTTAAATTGCAGCTGCTGTCACAGTTGCATCTGCATTGTGATTGATGTGGCCACAATTGCAGTTGTGGAGATCTCCGAAAGCATTATACTAAGCTTGCAAACTGCAATTTTAAACCTTGACACAACTGAATTGAAATTAGGAAATTTTTTGGTCTGCAATAAGAAAAAAAAAAAAAGTGGATGTCATAGTAAAATTAACAAAGAAAGCTAACCAGATAAGCATATAAAGATATGCAACAGAAAAAGTCAAGGCAATCAAAGCTATGAGACTACACAAAATACTGAAAAGTCTAGGTAAATAATTTATTTATGTTGCCCCTCACTTCATAGACAAATGCACTTTGTCTCCAAGAATACAAATGATGACCAAAGAATACCAGGCATAACTGTCATGGCCTTAGGCAAACCAAACTGAATTTTAGAATTATGCAAATAAATAAACCAAAAGATTAGAGCCCATAGATGTTATGTTTAAAAAGACATAAACACTTAGGGCATTAATAGATTAACACTACAAATATAGAATTCAAGGTTTTAAATTGCAGCTGCTGTCACAGTTGCATCTGCATTGTGATTGATGTGGCCACAATTGCAGTTGTGGAGATCTCCGAAAGCATTATACTAAGCTTGCAAACTGCAATTTTAAACCTTGACACAACTGAATTGAAATTAGGAAATTTTTTGGTCTGCAATAAGAAAAAAAAAAAAGTGGATGTCATAGTAAAATTAACAAAGAAAGCTAACCAGATAAGCATATAAAGATATGCAACAGAAAAAGTCAAGGCAATCAAAGCTATGAGACTACACAAAATACTGAAAAGTCTAGGTAAATAATTTATTTATGTTGCCCCTCACTTCATAGACAAATGCACTTTGTCTCCAAGAATACAAATGATGACCAAAGAATACCAGGCATAACTGTCGTGGCCTTAGGCAAACCAAAATGAATTTTAGAATTATGCAAATAAATAAACCAAAAGATTAGAGCCCATAGATGTTATGTTTAAAAAGACATAAACACTTAGGGCATTAATAGATTAACACTACAAATATAGAATTCAAGGTTTTAAATTGCAGCTGCTGTCACAGTTGCATCTGCATTGTGATTGATGTGGCCACAATTGCATTTGTGGAGATCTCCGAAAGCATTATACTAAGCTTGCAAACTGCAATTTAAAACCTTGACACAACTGAATTGAAATTAGGAAATTTTTTGGTTTGCAATAAAAAAAATAATAATAAAATAAAAGTGGATGTCATAGTAAAATTAACAAAGAAAGCTAACCAGATAAGCATATAAAGATATGCAACAGAAAAAGTCAAGGCAATCAAAGCTATGAGACTACACAAAATACTGAAAAGTCTAGGTAACCAAAGTATGAGACTAGGAAAAACACAAACTATCCTTGACAAGATCAAAAGTTTTAATGCCTAATCCATTGGCTGATTATTCTTGTTTTAATTATAAACTTGAAATGTTAAAAAAAAAATGCAGAGATGTAATGCCCAGATAAACTGAAAGCTGCTATTGCCATTTATATGCAATCAGATAAAAAAAATGTACAGATATGCATGCATACAGAGAACTGAACACCAGCACACGCGGGCACATATGCAACAGACTCACACATGCTTTCTAATATTAATGACATAAAATCACAAGCATGAATATACACGTGGAAAACATGCACACATTTGCCGATATCAATGACATCAAAGCACATAAAGGGAAAAATAGATGTAAAACATACAAGTAAACACAGCCAGTCCTCAGACATATAAGATTGACCAACTCCAGATGTGTCCCTAATCTTCCAATTAAGCACAACAAGTTGCTTAAAGTTCACTCATGACAACAATTATGTAAAAAGAAATGCAAGACACACATGTAGGAGTGTTGTTCTTGCTATGACCACATTAACACATACAGCCACATGAATATGGACACATTAATACATATATACAAACATACATATAGAGAGATGTAGCAGTATTTAGGGTTTATAGTCACATACACACATGAATTAGGCCACATCAACAAGCACGAGAGTGTTTAGTGTTTAGGGCCACACATTCAGTCACTCACAAGTAAGAGTGTCATTGTTATGGCCATAAGGTTAGAACTCAAATTCAAAATTTAACAAACAATAACCAAAATAAAATAAGAGTTTCATTAGGGATTTTCACAAGCTCCACGGGATTGTATATTCCAAAATCCAACCAAACCGTTCCATACTTCCATTATCCACGAATTCTGCAACAATTATCTTTTCACAACCCAAAAGAAAAAAAAAAGTACATAAACTCCAAACAACCCTCCTTTCTTCAATGATTAATTAAACAAGAAACAAAACTTATAAACACATGTAAAAAGCAATCAAAATAAAAATCATATAATAATCCCAATCGATAGAAACCCCAACCAATTGCCACATATTAGAAAAGACAAATAGAACAAAGTAAGCAAGCCAAAAGAAAAAGTGCAGACATTCAAAATTAAAAAAATTAAAAAAAGAAAACGAAAATCTGAAGTAAAAATTCAATTGAGATTCCATGAAGCGGCACATACATACATAGATAGCAGTAGGAAGAAAGAATGCGGGTGAAAATACAGAGAACGAAGCAACGAGGATTCGCAGAGCGGTGACAGAGAGAGAGAGAGAGTACTGCTAAGGAAACTGTTGTTTGAGAAGAATAGCTGCAGTGAGTTGTAGAGAGGTTTTAGTTCGGCTTCGGGTTTGGGTTTGGGTTATGTTTTAGATTGTATCTTTTATACGGCACAATGTAATCACACCAGAAACTAACCAAACAAAACCAAAGCCGAGTTTGTGTGTGCGCGTGTTCATTTTGCGGAGGCTCATTCCTTTATTCCCCGAATTACCCCTTGCCCTGCGTTGCAAATTATCATCGGCTCCAACGGCGTCGTTTGCATTAACGCCTTCCTATGCAACTATTTTTCGTTTAATCTTAACACAAAATTTTAATTTAAAAAAAAAAAAACCTATACCACTGGTGTGCTTTGTAAATTGCAAGTCTCAACTTGTCTAGAGTCTTTCCTCCTGCTACCTATTTATCTTTTTCACAAATAACTAATGTGAAAATATATATATATTTTAGAGATGAGTATTGGAAAAAATGTATATATTTATATATAATTTAAAGCTATTTTTTTAAGTAAACTTTTAAAAATAAAAATATATATATTTTTTAAATTATGAGCTTTAAAAAATTATAAAAATATTAATGTAAATTCTATTTTTAAAAAGAGACTTACAACAATAGTTTTGTTCACCTAATGATTCCTTTATTACATAAAAATAAATAAATAAATAAATTATTTTTTAAAAAATTTAAAAGTAGATATATTAACCTTTGAAAATGTTAAAAAAATTCTTTTCTTAAAAAATCAATATATCCTATATTTATGAATTTTAAGAATTAATGCTGACTTTTTTATATTATTTAAGACTAAGGTGTTTAATGCTACATTTATTGAGACACCTCCTTAAACATGTGATCAGGATTTTATTTTTTTTTAATGAAGTAATAAGGAATTTGATCTAAAAAGTAGTTTCGATTTAATTTTTAATTTTGAAAACTATCAAATATTATAAAAATATAAAATTTCAACTTTTAATTATACAAAACTATTTTTTCTTTATGTAGTTACTTTGCTTAAAATTATAGAAAATATGTGTTTAAAAACTATAATTATTATTTAAATATTTTCTTAAAAATGTTTGAATGATAATTATTTATTTTAATATCTTAATTTAATACAATGTAGGAGAATAATTTTTTTGGGTGAAAACAAAAATGATCTATTTTAACTCTTAAATAAAAGTAGAAGGTTTGTGTCTTTTAATCAAGTTGTCTAGATTTGAATTATAACTTTAGATATAGAATAGAGTATGTTAAAAGAGGAATACTCATCTTGTGTGAGCTCATTGTTACAGGCTAAGATTAGGCATTACTTCTAACAATAAATATTTCGTATCAATACAATGATTACTAAAAAGAATAAAAGTAGAAGATTGATTTTAAACCACTTAAAATCATTGTTGTTGTCAAGTACGTGATCACCGACATTATCACATGATGGGGAAGTTACAACAAAGTGAAAGTGACAATGATGATAATGGTGGTGATAATTATGTTAGCAATGTTGATGATAAAGGAAATGGCAATGATGGTAATGGAAGTGGTATAGTGATGACAACGATAAAGATAATGATAATAGTGATGGTGACAATAACAATAGTAATTACAACATTAACAATGAGATAGGGATGGTGTAAGAGAGGAAAAATGAGAGAGAAAATTTATCTTATTCTATTTCTATCCCAATTTCTAAAATGGATAAGAGAATCTTTAAAAAGAAACTGAATAACGAACATTCATTTTTTATTTATTTTTCTACACAAGTAAAAGAGTCATTTCAAGCATTTCTTGGTAATTAAAAGTTGGTTAAAAGTAAGGAAATGTCTATTCACAATTTAATAAAAAAATAAGGAATAGTAAGTAACAATCTAATGTGATGAAAAGCTAATTTGATATTGTTGTTTATAAAATATTTCAAATACCATAAGTAGATTTTCTAATACAACTCAACGTAAAGTTGCTTCTTTAATACAAGAACATGATTTGACATGTAATTTTTTAGATTGATTAAATCACTTAATTGAAATAAGTTTTAGGTAAAAACTCAATTTAGCTTAGGATTTATTAGTTTATAAGATCAAAAAATAGATTATGGGTGCCAAGTACCTAATTAATGAAATATAAATGAGGAATAAATAAGAGGAAATATTGTACATAAAGATTTTTATTAGTTCATTATTTACGAGCTATATTTAATCCATACTCTCACAAGCACACTAACTTACATATATATTATTTCTCCTCAAGCCTCTACAAGCCTTCACACCAGTATTTTTCTTAAGTTTTACAAGTTGCTTTGGCAACTAGTATTTTTCTCAAGCCTCTAAAGATTGTTCTCCATGACAAGTACTATTTCTTAATTTTAGGTTCAATCACTATTCTATCTCCAAGTCTTTTCATGCTTCAATACCTACGTATTTTTTTACAAGCATTTACAAGGTTAAATTCATAACTTAACAACTAAAAAATACTTATAATTTACTTAGTTGTGTTTATAAACTCCAAAATCACTAGTTCCCTGAATAAGCTTCTTCCCTTAGCTTTTTTGTTTCTTTGGACAAACTCTTTTTCCCACTTTCTAATCACTCAATGAATATATATTTGATAATTGCTAAATATGTGAATATATTTTACTTAATTTATGCAATTATTGAGTATATGTTATGTTTTATAACCTTATTTTGTCAAAAATAAATATTAAAAATTAGTTTTGTTTATTATTTAAGTTTTAGGTATTTTTGATTTTTTGTTAATGTGTCTTAGAAACAGAAAAAGAAAGGAAAAAGATGAAGCTAGTTAAAGACCTAGAGTAAAGGAACTAAACCTATCAATTCTCACTTAAGCAAGACCATTTTGGTCGCTTGAGCGAGGTAAGACCAAAAGTAGTTGAAAAGAATTGGGACCTTTTGCTCAAAGCAAGAATGAAGTATTGTCCAGAGCATCCCTTTGCTCCCTCAAGCGATCCTCTGTAGTCACTTAAGTGAGTCAACACCACAAGCACATATCAAGTCTATCAACAAGCTCGCTTAAGCGGGCCACTTGGGTTGCTTAAGTGAAGTTACGCTAATTAAAGAAAAATTATTTAAAACATTATAAAATGTGAGCAGAGAGGAAAGACATTGCACCTATTATATATTTCAAAGAGATTTAGGATTATAATGAGAGTTGTTTTCGGTGTTTTATATAGTTGACTCTAGCTACTCCATGTACTTCTTGAAGTTTTTATTCAATTAATTATTTTTTCTTCTTCTCTTAATGCGTGTTTTAGTTTGGTTACCCTTTGCATGATCCCATAGAATTAATTGAGATTGAAAAATATTTTTAAAATTATAATTTGAAGAACAACACTAATAACGTTTATTACTAGGATTAGGATAAGAATTATTAGTCAAATTTTAAACATTTGATCTTAATGTGGATTGCTTAATTAACTTCACCAATGAATTTGAATTAAGGATCCTAGAATCTATCGCTTAAGAAATTAAGGTTAAAATATTTTCGTTGGTTGTCGAGTTAACTTGACAATTATTAAATTTGAATAATAATTTAGAAGGATACGTGTGAGGAAAGTTAGTAAAATCAATCCCTAACATCTTTTATTATAAATTTTCATTTTTTTTCGTATTCTAAACTTCTAAAAATATGTTCTTTACTTTTATGGTTTCTTTAAACAAATTTTTCTTTTTATTTCTCCTAATTAATGCTAAATTTGATTATTTGTTACATAAGTCTTTGTAGATTCAATATTTGGACTTTGTCCATTTTATTACTTATGACAATTGGTATGCTTCCCAAAAGTCTAACAATATTTAATAACGCATTACAAACATTTTTTAAGGTATTACAAATGATAGATGCAAAACTAAAGTGTTTGACTAAGGAAAACTTTTTTCGAAAGCATTTATTTCTTTATCTAGAAGCACATATTTCTAAATTCTCCCCCCTAACTAAGTTGTTTTCGTTTATTATAATTGTTGAAACATAGTCATTATGAAATGTCCAACCTCTAAAAAAACTCATAGTCTTTATGATAATTGTTAGGTTAAAAGATGATCTTAGTTCTTTCAAGTTATAAGTTTTAATGTTAATATAAACATAAATAGTTTCTAGAGAAAACTAGATCATTCATTAAGACGAATGAGAGTAAGACGAATACACTAAAATGATTAGTTATCTTGACATAAAAAGTTTAATAGACGAAACAATTCGTTTGTAAGAAATTTATTTTGAATTCATATTATTTATGATGTCTAATAACCAAATCATTCTTTGTGTATATGATTCCTTCATAGATTGAAGTAAAATAGGTTTATCAGTAGCCACAATAAAAAAAAGCAGGAGGACATTATTTTTTTCAGAAAAAGACAAGCAGATCCCTTGAATCATATAAATTCTTAGAAAAAGTTGTTTTGAGCTGATACACATATGGCTTCACCCCGTTTGGTACCTAAAAGGTGATAAGTAGCTTCATTGATCAAATAAAAAGTGAAAAATTGGTGAAATGCAATTAATGCACCAATGGACACCTCTCTCCATAATGAATGAAAATTAAAGACAAACGAAACAAGCTTGTAAGAGACACTTAAGGATTTGCAACGATCATCTTCACTAAAGAACTTATATAAGGAAGTTTGAATAATAAGAAGAACTTGTAGAGAAAAGTACACACATTGTAAAATTACATTCATTCTTTTTGTGAAGCCTAGTACTTAGTGTTGTATCACGTCTCAAAAGTAAGACAAACAAGACATTTATCTTATCCAACTTTAACTTTATGTTATTACGTTAAGCTTAAAGAGATTTGTTTGTAAAAAAATACTTGTTTGAACCTAGAGGCTTGTTTGTAAAAGAATATTTAGTTGTTTAAGCCTAGAGAAACTTGTCTGTAAAAGAATACTTGGTTGTTTGAAGTCTGTAAAAGCTTTATGTTAAAGTATACTTGGGTAGTTATTTGACAAGGAAAATCAAAGAATACTTATGTTGAGCCAGAAGTGGATTGTGAAAGAATACTTGTACCTTTGTAAAAGATAGTGAAACTTGATTGGTTTGATCAAGAATTGGACGTAATCTTGATGAACTAGTATAAAAATATTGTGTTCTTCTAACTTACTCTTTCGTTGGCAATCCTACAATTGCACACTATTTCAAAAATGTATGAGTTTTTTTATTGATATTATTCAACCCCTTCTAATGTCTTTCTTTTCTCTGTAATAACAAAAAGACGTAAAAGTTATATATTTAAGATGTGCAATATATTCATCATGCAACATGGAAAAAGGGTAAAAATGTTTCATCCCTTCTTTTAGATGAGAACCATGTTTTCACAAACACTAAAAAAAATTGTTATACAACCAAGAGTTTTATGCAAATATATGTCCAACTCATCTATTAACTTTAATGTAATAACTATGATATAAACATCCAAAGTTTTATTATAACTTTGATACATATGTCCAAAGTCTTATATATGACAAATAATTTTGTTATGAATCATGTACATCCAATACTTTTGCAAGTAGTTGCTTGATACTTTTTTAAGTGTTTTATTGCGCCTATATTCTCATACATATTCAAACCATAAATGAAATCAACCTTAAAATGCTTTAATGTTCTAAATATCTTTACAATCAATGAAAAAATAAGGTTTTCTAAAAAATAAGTACAATCTTTAACAAAAAAAAAGGTATTTTTGTCAAGGCAAGCACAAAAAGAGACACGAAAAATAAGAATGTTCAAAAAATCAACTCTAATGTCATAAACATGTAGCTCTTTTTTTGGTGAAGAAGAAACAGTTGAGAAACTTTTTCACCTCAAGTCATAATAAAGTCTTCACTATGGTAGCGTGAAGAACTTCTCATACATTAAATGAATAATCAAAATGATAAGAATAATAATTTTCAAGCATCCTCAACAAATACATCAAAATGGCACTATAAATAAAAATGCAAGAATATAAGTGATAAAAAGAACGTTTGACAAGTGTTGAAACTCTACTTAAATGTATTATATTTTTAGCTCTTAACTTGTTCATATTCATTCACTAGACAATCATTTGTTAAGTCTAAAATAAGCATATTTTGCTTAGCAAAGTTATTTTGTATTGTGCTTAACCTATATATCCTATCCCCACTTTGTGGGTTGAACTTGTAATACCTTCGAAGTCTTATTAGTTGTGAAAGTCTAGAAAGGCTTAGTGAAAAAGAATACCTAGATGTTGTAATCTTAGGATAAGATTACAAGTATAATA
Source organism: Cajanus cajan (assembly GCF_000230855.2). NCBI lineage: Eukaryota > Viridiplantae > Streptophyta > Magnoliopsida > Fabales > Fabaceae > Cajanus > Cajanus cajan. The sequence continues at coordinate 14,309,894 of NC_138520.1, read as the reverse complement.
ACAAACGTTGCCGAGAGAATACTTGAGGTAACAAGTTTGGTTAGTGGAATTCAAGTTATAATTGGATGTAGCTTTGGTTGACTAAATTAGTATAAAAAATACTTTTGTTTTTATTCTTGTTCTCCCTCACTTTTAATTGAACAATCATGTTTCAAACCTATATCTACGTGTTTGCAAAAAAGATTACAGAAATCAATACACACATTTAACCCCTTTTTTATGTGTTGTAAGACCCTAAGTTTTCATAAAAGTAATAAAAGATTTTTAATTGATTAATTGGACTTTGGAAATAATTAGGATGCTTTTTATATAATTATGAGTGATTTTAATTAAATAAGAAAGGTTTGCAAAATAATTATGTATAATGGTTAATCGGAGGAAGTATGTGTTTATATTATGTTTGTTTTCATGTATTTTGATTATATATTATGGTTTTAATTAATGTGAGGGAAGGGAAGTGTTATCATGGTTAATATTCTAAGTTAAGGAGTTAAGTGTGGGTTAGAAAGTTAAGAACGGGGGTTAACACCAATTATTCACTTTACATTTCTTTCTTACACCTTTTTTTTTGTACATGAAGCATTGCGTAGAGATTAGGAGATTATCAGAGATCACCCTACAGACAAGCGTCCTTCATATAGTGTTCATCAATGTAAGGGATAAATAATCTTATTATTGGGTGTGGTTTATATGTTGGATAGTGAGATTGCTCTCCTATTTCGTTGTTTGTTCTTCTATTCTCCTTGGGAGAAATCCCGAGTTTGATTTGTACGTTGAAAAATATGTGTTTTATACAATTCTTCTATGCTCTATGGATGTTAACTGTGTTTTGTATGTATCATGCATTGCATCTTAATTTGCTTGGTTGTGAATCTTTGAGTTCTCATAGTTTCTATAGGAAATCCTTGATTTATAAAGCAAGGTGAAGATTGATAAAAATTGGTGTTATTTGGTATAAGGATGTTTGTTTGGTGTAATTGGGGATTTATTTTATAGTGGTAGACTTTAATTTGAGATTTTACCAATTGGATTTGGGTTGAAAGTGCTAAGAATGGTGTGGGGGAAAGTTAGAAACTTATAAATCGTATAATATCACAAATTGAAATATCATGGCTCACTTAATCAACTTTAGGCTCGCTAAAGTGAGTTTAGGACAAAGAATCTCATGTAAGAACTCGCTTAAGCAAAATTAACTCACTCAAGTGAATTGGCTATCTCACTTAAACAAAAGAATGCCTTGTTGGAGTAAGTAGTTTGCCGAATTAAGTTTTGTGATCTTCATAAGAATTGTAACCTTGGATGTTTTATTTTGATGACATTGGAATCACCCAAAAAAGAGGTTTTGTACTCAATTTATGATCAAATTAGTGACTGAAAGTCAAGCTATTAGATTTAGGCCCACATGTTGTGATTTTGTAATTTTTAAAAATAGTATGGGAAAATAACTCTTAAACATAGAAGTTGTAGATAATTATCTTAGCTTTCTAAACAAAATTAAGACCAACTTGATAGCATAGATATAACTTTAGATATTGTGTTTGTACCATACAACATCATAGAAGATTAAGTTATGGAAAAATAATTTGCAATTGGTGATATTATTTTACCCTTCAAATGTTTACTCTTGGGAATAATGAGATACGTATATCAATATTTAAGAAAGAGAAGTTGTGGAAGAGAAAAAATATGAATGAATTAATAACGGTATGAAAGTGATAACGTTCCAGACAGATACAATGTCAGCGCCATACGACCCCTTGGCTAAAAGTACATCTTGCATCAGTATTAGAAGTGGAATGTGAGGTTTGTGATTTCTAACACGTCAAATGTGTACACCAAATGTTGGTCAAATTCACCTTTCTAACTTCCCAAAGTCAAATGGCCTCTTTTCCTGTACTCTAGTGTATCTCTGTAATTACCCACACATTCACTTAATGTTTCTTTATACCATAAACCTAATGTTTCTTTATACCATAAACCTAAACTTTATTGTTTAATATATAATTCCCTTTGCCATAATAATCATTAAACCAATTGAAAGGAAACAGTACAAAACATTTCTAGCATACTAGCGCTCAAAAGAAACTAAAAAATATAAGAAAAATAACACAATTAGACAGATAGCATAATGGTTGTAAATTCATATATCCTAAATAATTTAGATCAACCAAGAGCACTGTCCCTGCATAACAATATCATCCTAACCAATATGTCGAAGGTCAGACACCCTCGGACTCTACTAAACCACACAATCCAATATATTTAAGAATTAAATTCACACGTCCTAATTAAATTGTTGGAGTTCACACTCTCATAGTCTTATTGTACTATCTGTACCGCTACATCGAGCTCGAGCTCGGCATCTCAGCACGAAGCGACCTCGGGCACGCGCTAGGTGACGTCAGCTCGACATCCAAAGAAGATCGTAACTGATCTCAGGCCCAAGGCCCAACGAAACCCTAATTCACATTAAGGTACGTGTATTACTTATACGAGACTCATATTCCCACAAACCCTAACTTTGGCATCGAAGTCTCTTTTGCAGGTACCACCCCCATCTTAGAGCATCAAACGTACTAGTGAAGGAGGCTCACCGATCTTACCCAGCAGATCATCCTCTACGATCGATCTCCGGTAAGAACATTTGGCGCCCACCGTGGGGCCGATCAAGATAGCTCTTATCGGCCACGCTTATGGTTTTCACCAGAAGTCATAACAGACGCGCAACAGACGACCTAGATCACACAACTAGCATGGAAAACGAAGCAGCATTGAGGAGACTGATCGAACAGGTCAAGTAGATGCGGCAGCAACACACCGCCGATGTGCAAAGCATGCGTGCCAAGCACGAAACTGACCTAGCAGCGATGTGTACCGTTAATGAAGCTGACCTAGCGGCGCTGCGCGCCGAGAATGAGCGTATTCGTGCTCAGCTCCCTCGACGTCCCTTTGATCAACCCCCTCAACCGAGTAACCTACACGAGGAAGAAGGGCACTCGATTTCTCAATCGCCGATAGCACCTAGAGCACCGACTCCTAGGCTTGCCACACATCAGTCACACGCACCGACGAATAGGTCGCCCATGACATCAGCCATGCTCCTTCCCATGTCACGGGAAATCAAACGACCTTTCGCCGTCATCTTTTTGTGGATGGCATCATGGAAACGCCTCTCCCTTTCGGATGGAAGCCTCTCCACATCGACCGTTACGACGGCACGACGGATCCGGACGAGCACATTGACCTGTATACTACACAGGTAAACCTTTACACTAATGAGGATGCTATTCTGTGTAAGGTCTTTCCGACCTCGCTCAAGGGGGCTACACTCAACGGTATACCCAGCTACCTGCCGAGTCGATTGACAACTTCGGCACTCTGGTCAGATGGTTCACGGTGCAGTATGCAACGAGCCGACCTCATCACATAACGTCAGCTGCCCTGGCCAGTCTCAGACAGAGCGACGACGAACCACTACGGACGTTCATGGAACGCTTTGCCGGCATCTCGGTGAAAATTTGAAATTTGAATCCCGAGGTCGCCTTACACGCCATGCTCATGGCACTCAAGCCCGGATCGTTTGTCGACAGCCTATGTCGTGAAGCTCCCCGCGACATGGACGAGCTCCGTGCCCGTGCTGCTGGGTACATACAGATGGAAGAACACTTCGCTTTTCGTGACCAGGTTCGCGGAAAATCACAAGCGAAGCCTGACAACGGTCACAAGGACAAGGTGAAAGTCAACAACGACATTCAGTTCAAGAAGACGGCTAGGGTAAATAAAGGGGGGGATACGACTTCTACACCCCCTTGAATGCATCCCGAGTACATATCCTGGAGGAGGCCAGTAACAACAACCTACTCACCCTGCCACCACCAGGACACAACCCCAATAGTGCAGACAAATCCAAGTACTGTCGATACCACAGGAATCATGGTCACACCACTGAGAAATGTCGCACCCTCAAAGATCGCATAGAGGAACTCGTCCAGGCGGGACATCTTGCACAATACGTCTAGCAGCAGTAAGGCCACCGAGGAGGATACAATGGACAAGGACGAGGTAGAGGTTGTGGTTCAGGAGCCCGCACAGACCAACCCTCTGGCTCTCAGCAAAATGTCGGTGGCGCAGTGCAGGCCGAGGTAAGCCAGGAAACAGGGTCAGCCCCCTTGCGGGGTGTCATCAACATAATTGCAGGTGGCTTCGCAGGGGGAGGCTCTAGCAGCTCGGCGCAGAAACGACATTTGCGCAGCATCAACAATGTCTACTCCGCTACCTCTGCCTCGCATCAAAGCTCGCCGCTGATGACCTTCACTAACGACGACTATGTTGGCGTCAACCCCAACCAGGATGATCCAATGGTCATCACCATGGAGGTCGCCAATTGGGAGGTCCACAAGACGTTGATTGACCAAGGGAGCTCGGCTGACGTCCTGTATTGGCCGACGTTCCTCAAGTTAAATATCCCTCACTCTCTTATCCAACCTCACACAGAGCCCCTAGTCGGTTTTGCAGGAGAGCGAGTACACACTCGAGGATATGTGGACCTGCTGACAACCTTCGGAACCTCTCCCAACACAAGGAGAATTATGGTTCGATATCTCCTCGTGGAAGCCAACACGTCCTACAACATAATCATTGGGAGGCTGACGTTGAACCAACTCGGAGCAGTGGTGTCTACCCCGCACCTCACCATGAAATTCCCAGGGAGCGATGGAAAGATTATTTCTGTCAAGGCAAACCAGAAGACAACTCGGCAGTGCTACACCGAGAGTTTGAAAATATCCCCATCCGGCGAGCGTTGCAAGAGTGATCCCTCCACAGTGGCTCACATCACCCACGTGGATATCACTGACCTCGATCCGAGGTCTAACTCCCATGATGAACGACCTATCCCCATCGACGAGCTCGACGATCTCCAGATCGGGAAGCTCCCTGGGCAGTGCACGAAAATCAACAGGCAGTTGAACCCGGAGTTATGGCAACAGCTCGAAGCCGAAATTTCCAAAAATGTCGACCTCTTTGCATGATCCAGCGCCGACATGCCAGGTATAGATGCTAACTTCATCTGTCATAGGTTGGAAATTTACAAGGAGGCGAAGTCAGTCGCCTAGAGAAAGAGGAAGGTCGGTGGTGAAAGGCGGGAGGCCATCGTCACCGAGACGCAAAAGCTACTGAACGCAGGCTTCATTCAAGAAGTCAGGTACACCACGTGGCTGGCAAATGTGGTCCTGGTGAAGAAGAGCTCGGGGAAGTGGCGCATGTGCGTCGACTACACTGACCTGAACAAAGCATTCCCCAAGGACTCGTATCCCCTACCGAGTATCGACAGACTGGTCGATGGAGCATCCGGGCACGCCCTCCTCAGCTTTCTCGATGCTTATTTAGGGTACAACCAGATCATGATGTACCCGCCAGACGAGGTACACACGTTATTTATCATCGACCACGCCAACTTCTGCTACCGGGTGATGCCATTCGGTCTCAAAAACGCAGGGGCCACTTACCAGCGGCTGATGGACAAGGTTTTCCACCAGTAGATAGGGAGGAACATGGAAGTCTACGTCGACGACATGGTGGTCAAAACCACCTTAGCTGAGGGTCATGCTGCCGACCTTGCCGAGGTGTTCATCCAAATCAGGAGACACAACATGCGTCTCAACCCCGAGAACTGCGTCTTCGGTGTCCAGGGAGGTAAATTCCTTGGTTTTATGATTACTAGCAGGGGGATTGAGGCCAACCCGGAGAACTGCAAAGCCATCATCTAGATGCAGAGTCCTCAAACGGTGAAGGAAGTCCAACGCCTGGCAGGAAGGTTGGTCTCACTGTCCCGTTTCATCCCCAGGCTCGCGAAGAAAGCAGGGCCCATCTTCACTCTCCTACGAAAGCCAAAAAACTTAGAGTGGACAGACCGGTGCGAAGAGGCTTTCAAGAGATTCAAAGCCTTCCTCACGACTCCGCCAATCCTCTAGAGGCCGGATCATACAGCCAACCTCCTCTTATACTTAGTCGTGGCAAAAGGCGCAATTAGCGCAGTGATAGTGCAAGAGAACCAGAAAGTGCAGACGCCAGTCTATTTCATCAGCCGAGTCCTCCAGGACACCGAGAAAAGATATCAGACGATTGAAAAACTTGCACTGGCACTCGTCACCACAGCTCGGTGCCTCCGACCTTACTTTCAGAGTCATCAGGTTATCGTCAAAATTGACTACCCAATCAGGCAAATCCTGAGAAAACCAGAACTCGCCGGGCGGATGATAGCATGGTCGGTTGAATTGTTTGAGTTCGGCATCCAGTATGAAAGCCGCGACACTTTGAAAGCTCGGTGCTTAGCCGACTTCGTGGCCGAACTTACGCTAATCTCGGTCGAGGAGCCACAGGTATGGACTTTGTATGTTGATGGGTCCTCCAACTCTAAGGGTGGTGGTGCAGGTATCATCTTGGAAGGATTGAATCAAGTCACTTTGGAGCAAGCCCTCAAGTTCGGTTTCAAAGTGACGAACAACCAAGCAGAGTACGAAGCACTTCTCGCAGGGCTAAGGTTAGCCCGCGATCTCGGAGCACGAAGGGTGAGTTGCAATAGCGACTCAAAGCTCATGGTGGACCAGCTCAGCGGGACATACCAGGCAAAGGATGTCCTTTTACATCGGTATTTCCACATGGCATCACATCAGATCTCGTCCTTCGACGAGTTCACTATACAGCATGTACCGCGAGATCAGAATACCAAAGCTGATCTCCTATCAAAGTTCGCTAGTACCAAGCGCCCTGGACAACATCAGACCATTATTCAAGAAACCTTGCACTCACCTAGCTTGGACGACAAGGTTGTCAACTCTAGCGACAGCGAAGAACAAGGGTGGATGACAGGTATTTGGAACTACTTGAAGGCAGGAATTCTACCCGAGGATAAAGATGAAGCTCGGAAGATGAGGGGCAGGTCGGCTAAGTTCGTAATTGTCGGAGATGAACTGTTCAAGCGTGGCATCTCCACCCCTTTGCTCAAATTCTTAACTGCACCCCAAGCAGCTTATGTTATCGAGGAGATCCACCGAGGTATATGTGAAATGCACTCCGGATCACGCTCGATGGCAGCTAAGGTACTCCGAGCTGGGTACCACTGGCCCACCTTGAAATCGAATTGCCAAGTCTACGTGCAAAAATGCAAAGAGTGCTAGCAGTTCGGCAACGCGCATCAATAGCCACCCGAAGCTCTCCACCAGATGATGTGCCCGTGGCCTTTCGCCCAGTGGGGAATGGACATCTTAGGGTCGTTCCCCCCCGTGAAAGGTCAGCTCAAATTTCTCCTAGTGGCAATCGACTACTTCACCAAGTGGATCGAAGCATGCCCACTCGCCAAGATCACCACGGAGAATATACGGAAGTTCACCTGGAAGAGCATCATATGCAGGTTTGGAATTCTGCATTCCCTTGTCACCGATAACGGCCGTCAATTCATCGCGCAAAGCTTCGAGGACTTCCTTTGGGAACTCGGGGTTAAGCACCTCCCGACCTCGATAGAACATCCGCAAACTAATGGCCAAGCCGAAGCTGCAAACAAGGTGATACTCCTAGAGATCAAGAAGCGGCTAGGGAATGCCAAGGGACAGTAGGATGACGAACTTCCCAACATCCTCTGGGCATACCATTGCACCCCCAGTCAACAATGCAAGAAAATCCTTACAGGCTAACTTACGAAGCTGACGCAATGATCCCTGTGGAAATCAAAGAGACATCTCACCGATGCCAGGTCTTCAACAACGAGCAGAACGCTCAAGAGTTAGTAGCTAACCTTGACTTGATTGACGAGCTCAAAGACGAAGCTCGGATTCATGAAGAAGCCTGCAAATTCCGAGATTCCAGAAGATACAATACGCGAGTGCGACCTCGCTCTTTCCAAGTTGGCGACCTGGTATGACGACTGTTGGGAGAAGCACGGAGAGACGCATCAGACGGAAAGCTTGCGCCCAACTAGGGTGGCCCATTCCGAGTTGTAGAGGACTTAGAAAATGGGGCATACAGGCTAGAAGAACTCAGCGGCAAAGTCATCCCGCGGACTTGGAACGCCACACACCTTAAATTTTATTTCAACTAAACCTGTAAGAATGAGTTGTGCACTCTTTTCCCGCCTCAGTTTTTTTTCCCAAAAAATAGAAAAATGGGTTTTGGCTGAGAGGGTTTTTAACGAGGCACATATATACAATCAATAAAATAACTCATTCTTTTCCATTCATATTCTCTTAACTTTGCATCATTTTACCATAAGATGCTTCATGCCAAACCGGGGTCGAGTCCAAACCTTAGCACGATTTATTTTACTTTACGCCGAGGTCGAGTTCGAACCTTGGTCCGACTTATCTCGCTCTTAGTCAAGGTCGAGTACGAACCTTGATATGTTTTGCTTTACTTAAATACAAGGTCGAGTTCGAACCTTAATACGTTCTGCTTAAATCCGAGGTCGAGTTCGAACCTTGATATAATTCATATTACTCTAAATTCAAGGTCGAGTTTGAACCTTCATATGATTCATTCTACTCTAGTCCGAGGTCAAGTTCGAACCTTGGTATGATCCATTCAAGGTCGAGTTCGAACCTCGGCATGATCCATTCAAGGTCGAGTTCGAACCTCCATAAGATCCACTTTACTTTAAGTCGAGGTCGAATTCGAACCTCGGCAGGATTACTCTAATTTGAGGTCAAGTTCGAACCCCACTGCGAAATATCTCACTTTCACCCAAGGTCGAATTCGAACCTTGGTACAAATCACCTTGCCCTACGCCGAATCCGAGCACTAAAGCACAAAATACAAAGCAAATTACGAATGTGTTTTAGAACAACACAAACAGGCAAAAACAAAGCCTACAACACGAATGCAAAACCAAAGGTCCAAATAAACTCATCAAAAGTGCAAGTCGAAAAGCTCAAAGAAAATGATATATACAAAGCAAGTTCGTAGGTTCAAAACATGAATCCAAACAACAATAAGCAGAGAAAAATAAACTAAACTATTACAAAGATGGCCTAGGCGGAGGCATTGTCGCTCGAGCTATCTTGAAGGTCGTCCTCCTTCACCAGCTTCCCAAAGTGTACCTCTTTCTCCACATACATAACGGAGAGGTCGAACCCCGATGCAGGTAACCTCGCCTGGTGAGTTGCCTTGAGGAATCCCCTCTTATGCTCAACCACGACAGCTTGCTTAGTCTCCTCAAGCTTCTTCTCCAGCCCTGCCTTCTCCGCAGCCATCTTCGCGAGGTCCACCCTCAGAGCGGCGACCTCCTCCTCTTTCCCACCAAGAAGCACCTCATCACAAAGGCGCTTCTCGGCCGCCGTCACCAACTCAACCTTCAGGGAAGTCACCTCGTCTTCCAAGGAACGCACCCGACTATGGGAAGAATTGGCGAGCTCTTGCAGCTCACTCACTTGGGCAACGTGAGTCTGATAGACTATGGCCAAGGCCAAGGAATCCAAGAGGTGATATCTTAAAAGAACCAAGAGGAATGGGATGATATTAAAGACCTTTCATATGTTTGTACATATAGTAGTCTCTTTGTATAGGCTTATTTTTGCCTTTGTATTTGTGAGGCACTTTACTTGCTTTTAACTAGTGATTGTATATTGATTTTAGGGTGGGTTACTTGGAGAGTTTAACTCCATTTAACCTCCTTTGTTGATACATTCATTTTATTTTTTTTTCAGTAGGGAAAAAGGGGTGACATTTAGTAATGCTTGAGGGTGTGACTAGTAATTGGGCCAGAACTGGGCCTAGGCAAAATTTTGCATATTAGACTCATTTTGCTCCTAATTTTTCATAGATTTGATTTAGCTAGGTCTCATCATCATTTGATGAACCTAACTAAACCAAATCAAATATTTTTGAAATAAATCATGGAGCATTTTTGAGTCTTGCCCGCCTAGCTCATTCCTTTTATTCTTGGCCGAAATTTCTAGCTTCTCTTACAAGCTTTGAAGCTTTCCTTCCAAGCTTCTAAACCTTAGTAGGTTTGACTGACCTTACCATGGTTCTTAAGTGAACCATGGTCAAGGTTAGCTTCTCCTACAAGTTTTAGAAACCATGGATGGTTAGCTACACTTTACCATGGTTCCTAGTGAACCATGGTTAAGGTTAGCTTCCTCTACAAGCTACATCTCCCTATATATTTCTAAATTGCTCATTGTACTTCACTTTTTGAGATATGAAATCAGAATTTGACTCAAATTCTCTCCTCTTAAAGTCTTAAATTTTGTGGAGAAACTTTCTCTCTAAGTTTCTCTCAAAGGTTTCCAACCTTTTAGCTTGTTCAACATGCTTCATCACTCTTTCATGGAGTAACCGAACCTCCTTGGTGATTCTTCTCCATTGAAGCTTCTTCAAAGGAGTTCCTCATCCAAATTCATGGTTAACCTCAAGAGTTTAAAGGTCTTGGAATGGAGCACTTGAAGATTCATCAATCTTCTCCAAGTAGTTCCATCAGTTTTGGTATCAGAGCCTAGTGCTCTGGAGGTTATGTGTTTCTAATTTTTTCTTCATTGAATCCGTGTTGTTCCTTCCTTATCTTTGTCTAAATTTGTGTTGCTTTATGGATCTAGTTTTATTTCATATTTTGATGGATCCTATATGTCTCATGAGAAGTAATTGATTCATATTTTGCTTGTTTCCAATTCTTGTGAATCAATTCGGTTTGTGCTTTTAGGACTCTTGTTCTTGTGCGTTTTTTTTTATGTTTGTTTGAGTCTCTCCATTCCTTAACATGTGTCCGTGATTGGACAACATTCATATTGCATTAGTTTTATTTTTGAATCACTTGTTTTGTCTTAGAAGTCATGTGTAGTCCTTTGTATGTTGAATATTCCTAGACTAGCTTGTTTGACATAATTTTGTGTTGTTCTTCACTCATTGTTTGGTGCATTTTTTTTGTTATTAAATTTGAACCTACTCACATGTGCTTTTGTTTTACATATTTGAGTTCATGATTTGCTATTAGTTCTAGCAAATTTCTTAGAGTTAGGTTTCCTTTATGTCTTGTTAAAAGTTTTGTCAAAAAAAATTGTTAAACACTAATTCCTATTAGGTTTCTTTGAGTCTTGTTTTGTGGCTGAAACTTTTAACACTTTTTAAAGCATTGAAACAGATACAAAACAGAGGTGTATGTGTTCTTAATGCATGAGAAAAACAAAAGAAAATAGTGCCTAAATTTTTGACCTAAAAATACTACGAAATTGTGAAGCACTAGTTGAATCATGCATATGAACACCTCTTGTTTTGTGTGAAAATTTTTGCAGCAGTTCTATCCTATTAAATCCGAGACTTAAAAATGTTTAAAAGGCATTAAACTCCTCTGTCAACAAAGAAAAAGAAAGAACAAAAGAATTTACAAAAAGAAAACAAAAAGAAAGAACATAAGAAAAGCCAAGGAGTGAAAATTTGTGTGAATTAGCTCTCGGTTTTGGTGAAATTTTTGCCTATTAATTTTCAGTCCAGCCACATATTTTGTGTCTTAATTTTGTTTCTAATCTTAGCTTTGTTTTTGTAATCCATTCTAGTGCCTTTTTTAGGAATTCCTTTGTGTACTAGCTTTCAAATAGTGCTTTATTTGTTGCTTGTCTTTTCTTGGATTTCCTTCTAGTCTTGTCACATTGCTTTCCACCACTTGGTGTAGCTGTTCCTAATTGTGCATTTTCAGTTTTTATACTTGTTATTCCATCACTTAAGGTGTGTTGAGTGCTCCTTGAAGGTGTTGAAGGCCAAGCTCAAAGGAAGTCAATATTGGAGGCTTTTTGGTGGCAACCTAGAAGAATTTCTTCTCCATTGGATTTTTGGCTTTGAGTTCTAAACACCTAGAAGTATCCATCATCAAGGCTACTTCTAAAAGTGGAGTGATACACTTGTGAGGCAGCAATCTTGGTGGTTGGAATTGGAAGAAAAGGAACAACCAAATTTTAGTAAAATTTTTGTGAAAACAAGAAATTAGTAACAAATTTAGTGACAGAAATTTTGATTTCAAAAATTTCTATTTCTAAATGCATCACTAAATTTGTCACTAATTAGTGGCTGAATTTTGTTTCTAAAAACTTTTGTTGCAGCCATTAATTTCATTTCAAGTGAATTTTCATTTCATTTGAATGTGAATTTACATTTCATTTAGTGTAAATTTGCATTTCATTTGGTGTAAATTTACATTTCATCTCTTGTAAAATTTTCAACTTCTCATTTTTTGTACAAGGCCTTTATTAAGGAGTGTCTTGGAGTGCCTTTGGTGTATCTCCATCTCTCCTTAAGTGTTCTAATAGTAAAACCGTGTAGTACTTGTGGGAGGGTCCTTGAAGGTCTTTGGTGTCTTTTAAGCTCTCACATAGGTTTAATTGCTTTCAACGCCTAGTTTATGTTTTCTTGTCTTTAAGATTTCATGCAATTTATGTTTTAAGCAATTTATGTTTTCAGAAATTTAAGTTTTCAAGCAATCTATATTTTCTTGCCATTTATGTTTTCAAGTATTGATTAATTGTACACTTTAGGCACTTGCTTGTTATTTTTCTTTGAAAAATATCTTTGTGAAAATTGTTTTGTGCAAGGCAAACGTACAAGGGGGTTTAGAGATTTTTACTTGAAGAGGCTTGGTTATTAAGTGGCTCTTTAGTAGCTCACCTCCCTCCATAGTTCAATTTGTACTCTTAGACCTCTAAGTGCCAAGTCTAAGCACTTCAAAAATATTATTTTTTTAAAATCTATTTTTGTGTGAAGAGAAAAATCTTGTTGTTTAAAATGTCTCAACAATCCAACTATAGTGGAAGTGATAGCTCTCTTAAAAGCATTTCTTACTTAACAAAAGAGCTAAAATCACTTAAACTATGGAAGAAGCAAGAGGCCTTTCAAAAAGAGAAGGAGAAAAATGAAAGAGAGGCTAAACTTGCTATCCTAGATGAGAAGTTGAGAATTCTTAAACAAGAAGAAGAAAAATTGAAAGAAGACATGAGAAAACACAAAAGAAGAAGACAAATGAAAATCAAAAGAAAAGAAGAAATAGAAAAAAAGAAAGAACTTTGTGCAGGGAAGAGTAAAGAGGAAGAAATATCCTCTAAAGGATTTGTGACTAAAGAGAATTGTTTTAGTACTAAAAATCCTATGAAAAAAATTCTCTTTATTCATAAAGATCTTAACTCTTGCCCTCATTCTGCCACTAGTCTTGAGGAGGAGATTCATAAATCCATTATTTTTAAAGAAAAAGAGTCTCAACTTCAAGATTTGGTGAAAGGAGAAGTGGACTTCACCTAGTTCTACTTCTCATGCTACTTCCTTGGTGGTGCCCAAGGTAGATAGCTTTCTTTTGTGTAGGACTTTTCCTACCTTAGTTGTGTCAATAATGCACCCAATATATGGAATATATTATTTGTTGGATATAACATATGAACCTTCAAGGTTCCTTGTGACAAATTCTTTTCATAACTATCCAACAAATAATATAATCCAAAATTGTTTAGGAAATTTCTTAGTAGTATTTTCCTTATTTTCTAGGAAATGCCTAGGTTACCACATAGGGTATTTTAGGCAAGATGTTCTAGTTTTTAGGATTTAGTCTCTAGTGTGCTATAGTTTTAGTTTTAGCACATTTTTAGGATTTAGTAATATATCTAGTCTATGTTTAGGAGATGATCCTATTCATTATATTAGAAGGTCTAGTATCATTCATTTCTTTAGGTTCCATGAAAGGATTCCTTCTAGGATATACCTTTCACATTTATTTGTTGAAAATATCACCTCTAATGAATTGTATTATATATTTGTAGGTGTGGCCAATAATCATGAAGACCCTCGAGATTTGAGGTCAAATCCTTTTCAGGAGGGAGGGGATGATAGCCTATGGCCAAGGCCAAGGAATCCAAGAGGTGATATCTTAAAAGAACCGAGAGGAATGGGATGATATTAAAGACCTTTCATATGTTTGTACATATAGTAGTCTCTTTGTATAGGCTTATTTTTGCCTTTGTATTTGTGAGGCACTTTACTTGCTTTTAACTAGTGATTGTATATTGATTTTAGGGTGGGTTACTTGGAGAGTTTAACTCCATTTAACCTCCTTTGTTGATATATTCATTTTATATTTTTTCGGTAGGGAAAAAGGGGTGACATTTAGTAATGCTTGAGGGTGTGACTAGTAATTGGGCCAGAACCGGGTCTAGGCAAAATTTTGCATATTAGACTCATTTTGCTCCTAATTTTTCATAGATTTGATTTAGCTAGGTCTCATCATCATATGATGAACCTAACTAAACCAAATCAAATATTTTTGAAATAAATCATGGAGCATTTTTTAGCCTTGCCCACCTAGCTCATTCCTTTTATTCTTGGCCGAAATTTCTAGCTTCTCTTACAAGCTTTGAAGCTTTCCTTCCAAGCTTCTAAACCTTAGTAGGTTTGGCTGACCTTACCATGGTTCTTAAGTGAACCATGGTCAAGGTTAGCTTCTCCTACAAGTTTTAGAAACCATGGATGGTTAGCTACACCTTACCATGGTTCCTAGTGAACCATGGTTAAGATTAGCTTCCTCTACAAGCTACCTCTCCCTATATATTTCTAAATTGCTCATTGTACTTCACTTTTTGAGATATGAAATCAGAATTTGACTCAAATTCTCTCCTCTTAAAGTCCTAAATTTCGTGGAGAAACTTTCTCTCTAGGTTTCTCTCAAAGGTTTCCAACCTTTTATCTTGTTCAACAAGCTTCATCACTCTTTCATGGAGTAACCGAACCTCCTTGGTGATTCTTCTCCATTGAAGCTTCTTCAAAGGAGTTCCTCATCCAAATTCGTGGTCAACCTTAAGAGTTTAAAGGTCTTGGAATGGAGCACTTGAAGATTCATCAATCTTCTCCAAGTAGTTCCATTAGAGTCTCATTGGACCTTAGAGCAATCTCTAAGGACTTCCGAACTCTCTCCAGCTCCCTCCTGGTGGCTTGAAGCTCGGCCTCATTTTGCAGCTTCGCATCCCCGAGAGCGCCCGCCAAGGCCCGATTCTCCTCCTTCAAGGCCTTGTTCTCTTCCTTTAAAGGCTGGACTCGACCCTTCAGCATCGCCAGGTCCTCCTACTGCTTGGACCACTTGTGCTTCCAGTGATCCACGATGGCAATGGACCTCTGCAGGAAGACCTCGGTAGAATCAAGGCCTTCCAATGGCCCGGCTGTCTCGATCATCGCTTGATCGACCGAACTCAGCGACTCCTTGGAGAAGAACTTCTCTAAGGTCACCCCCCGCACTCCATATAGAATTTATGTCCTCCAAAGCGCTCACATGATCCAGCCGCACCCGAGAACGATCCTTCCCGAAGCGATGGGCGAGGTACTGGCTTCTGGGGCGCTCCTTCGACGAGCCAGACGATGACGCCGAGGTTGCGGGAGTAGGTGTCGGGACCTCGGAGCTCGGTCCCTTTCCGCGGTTATCGACGGAGGTAGAGGCAGGTGCCCCTTGCTCAGCAACTGGGCCACCCACCCCTGGTGCCTCCGGTTCCGGGGTCCCCTGGACCTCGGCAGCGTTCCCCGCCTACAAAAGACAAAAATCAAAAATTGCTTCATAAGACAAAAAGTCAAGAAGAATGCAGTATAAAAGGAAAACCACAAGAGCAAGTCACCAACCTCAGTGGCCTGAGCAACCTGCTCGGCGGCCTGAGCGATCTCCTCGGCGGTCACCTAGGGAGCTCCCTCGGCGGAGGACTCCCAGTGAGATCAACCGCGTCAGCGTCGGCGGCTTTGGAGGTCACCTCTTCAGCACTTAGAGGGGCAGAGGTCCCCCCGACCTCTTTCTCTCCCTTTTTTCTTTTTCGACGGGTCTCCAGGGGGTCACCTCCTCCTCTTGAGGCTCTAGAACTTCAATTTCGGCGACGTTGTAGCGGTGCTTCAACTCACGCTACTTGTTCCTACCCATTATGCCTGCGAACACAAGAAATCCGATACATCAGTAACAGAAACTGTTACAAACCCTAAACACCTGAAAAGGACAAGATACTCAGTCTCTAGACTCCTCTCCTTGTATGCCGAATTAGTAAGCGACAGGACGAGCTTGCAATCTAAGGGACAAGGGAGCGCTTCAAGGTTTGCAATAGCAGCGGACTCTAAAGCCGACAATTGCAAATTCCCCACCCCGTGAAATCTAGCCAGTGCTGGCCGCCAATAGAAGGGGAACTTCGGCAACCCGCCGAAATAGAACACCCCATCCTCCAACGGGTTGACATCCACAAGCGCCACCCGGAAGAACTCTTGTTTAAAATTTTTATACGACTGGGAGTAAAGGGAAAATAGACCCCCAGCCTTACTCCCACTTAGGGACATTAAGCCATAAGGAGGAACACCCATTTTTAACTGGCAAAAATGAAGAAAAACAGGCAGAGACACCTCTATCCCCAAGGCCGAACATAGGACTTGAAAATCCCGCAAAAAACCCCAACTGTTGGGGTGCAACTGGCAAGGTGCCGAGTTGATAAAATTCAAAAAATCACACTCAAATTGTGAAAAGGGAAGACACACGCCTAAATCCCTAAAAAGACACTGGTACACATAAAAGAAAGGAGGGTCAGAAGGACCCCCCATATAGACACGCTCATCGGGCCGACAAGGCTCGAGCCGGATGAACTTGGAGACGGAAGAGTCACAGATCCTATGCGATTTTCACATCGCATTGATCTCCATGAACGACCTAAACACACTCTGGAAATCCCCCACGTCACCCATGACCCAGTCGTAGCCAAGAATGTCGGGGATGGGCTCCTTAGGCTGGTTCTCTGCCTTTTTCTTTTCGGCGGTAGCCGTCCCGGTAGCCACCGTCTTGCCGCGCGCCTTGCCCTTGCCCTTGGCAGGCGCAGAAGAAGCGGCACCACTATTACCAGCCATCAAGAAGGAAATAAGATTTGAGAAGAATGAGAAGATAAGGAAGTCGAAGTACCTGATACTCCTTTGACAAAGAAAAGAACAGAGACAGAGAAAGCAAGGACGGAGATGGTGGAAGCTAAGGAGCAGGAACTGGCGTGCACAGGAAGCCAAAGAAAGAAAGAAAATGAGAAAGAGTAAAGTGGATGGGAAGAGGCGCGAGGGAAAGAAAAGGTTTTCCCCAAAATTCAAATGGCCACAACACGTGTCAGCCAGGGGGCATAACTGACGACACACTTAATGAGCCCCATTATGACAAACACGACCATCATTACATAACCGTCACTTCCCATTAACACGCCGCCTGCGCGTTCTCGAGAACGAGGCGACAGTTATGACACATGGCATATTGACAGACATGCGTACGCGAAGGGTCACGACCCCTTGACGAGCTCGGTCTCAGCTCCTCGACCCAGGTCTTCGGAGCTCGGGGGGCTAGTGTACTATCCCTACCGCTACACCGAGCTCAAGCTCGGCATCTCAGCGCGAAGTGACCTCGGGCACGCGCTAGGTGACGTCAGCTCGACATCCAAAGAAGATCGTAACTGATCTCAGGCCCAAGGCCCAACGAAACCCTAATTCACATTAAGGTACGTGTATTACTTATATGAGACTCATATTCCCACAAACCCTAACTTTGGCATCGGAGTCTCTTTTGCAGGTTCCACCCCCATCTTGGAGCATCAAACGTACCAATGAAGGAGGCTCACCGATCTTATCCAGCAGATCGTCCCCTACGACCGATCTCCGGTAAGAACACTTATCAATTTGAAAACTATCCAAGGTTCCAAAGTAAATACTTCATATCACAATCATAAATTCTATATTATAAAACAATATACATCATGATTCTTCAAACTACACAAAGCATAGAAAATTCATAAATTAATCGTCTTCTTGATTAGTACATTATATTATTTCAATTCTTCTATTGAAAACAATTAAAATAAACCTTAACACTTTCCCAAAGGTTATCCATGTTCTAAATTCATTTTTAAGGTCAAAATAACTAAATTAAATCATTTTAGAAATCAACTATAGAAAACAAAACAACAAGTGCATCAAAAGTGTCAAAACTTGATTATAAGTACTAAATTGCTCATAAATCGATTTTTCATAAAATAAATGAGTAAAAATATATTTCCACACTTGGTAAGAACATTTTAAACACTAGAATCTATATTAAAACAGGGTTATCATTCCCAAAAATTACACCATTTTCGTGTTAAAGAAAGAAGATTTTATAAAAGTACTCAAAACTTGTTTTAATCGTATCTTTTGCTAGAAAACTCTGTTTTAAATGATCTTTGAACCAAACTCGAGGTTTTCATACCCAAGGAATCCATTTTTGACATAAAAAATTGGGAATAACCAGTATATCAATGCAAACTAGAATAGGATAGTCACAATTTTTTTTTCCAGATTTTATTTTCTAAGATCAAAAGAAACTACAACAAATATGAGTTCAATGGTTGGGATCAACTCCCCTTACCTCAAGGAAGCTTTCCTGAAGATGGAATGAAGAAAACAAGCTTCTAAACAATTTCCCCTAAGGAGAACAAACTTGAGGTAAGTTCAAAGAGAAATAGAAAAAGAAAATCAAAGGAAGATGAAGTAGGAAGCTCAAAAACTAACTTGTTTACCATATATTTGAGTAGAACAAGAAGAAGTACTCTAGAAAAAAAAAGGAGAAATGGAGAAGGTGAAGAGAAACTAATTTTCTCCTTTCTCGGAGTGGTTGCAAGAAAGTGACAGTGGAGAGGAGAGTGAAAATTTGAATTTGTTTTAAGAAGATAACTTATGAGATAAACTTCAGGTCATATCAATGAATAGTGACTCTCTCTCTCTCTCTCTTTTTCTATAGATGTTAAATCCTTCTCTCTTCTAATTTAAATTCACAAGACTATAAAATAATTTAAAAAAAGAGAAGAGTTAAATAAAAATAAAAATAAATAGATATATAAAATACTTGCTCCAAATTAATAGTTATAAGTAAATTTTGTTTAGAACTAAATTTTGATTCTTATTGAAAATATTCTTTCAAACTAAAATTAATCTTTTATTTAAATTCATGTCCTAAAACAAAGAATTAACAACTTGAAATAATTCAATTCATAAATATAAAAAAAATTATAATTTAAATCATATGTGTAAATAGAATAAAAAAATTCATGTATCAAATAATTTTTTTATATAATTCATAACATAATATTTATGAATTAAATAAATATCAAATATATATATATATATATATATATATATATATATATATATATATATGGGAGCATATCAAGTGAGAAGAATTTATTATGAGAAGGTGAGAAGGTTAAAATATAACCCTTAGATTAATCAAGTGAGAGAAAATTTGGGATTTAATCAAGTGAGAGAAAATTAATCTAAGGGTTATATTTTAACCTTCTCACCTTCTCATAATAAATTCTTCTCACTTGATATGCTCCCTATATATATATATATATATATATATATATATATATATATATATATATATATATATATATATATATATATATATATATATATATATATATATATATAATAAAGGTAGGGTGTTACACGTACTTGTGACATTAACTTGCATACTACCCAAGTCTTGAACTCCCACATTTTGCCTCCAACTATAACCCACTCACCCGATGACCCAACCTTTAGTTCTTCCCCACCCCTAGATTCCACTTCGATCTATGCCTTTCCTTCAAGTATTCAATTGCCACCTTCCATTCAAAACACAACCCCATCTACCCCTATTAACTCCTTTGACACTCCAAAACCTTTCAAAGAGGCCAAAGAGGGACACCCACAAGCCTCTTTTATGTGGCCCATTTTTTTTTATTTCAATATTTATGCACATATGTAGGTTACCTTTTGAATCAAGGTTATAGTATCTTGTATTTAATTAAGTTGGTTGTGGCAATTAAAAAAATACGAACAATCATATTTAGAATTTTTATTCTTATCTTGGTAGTATAATAGCGTAGCCCTAGCAACCTTCCTTTGTTGTCTAGTGATATTCACAAAAGAACAAAAAATTCCTAGGTACAATGACATGAACTTGCATCAAGTCATGTTGAAGCAATGAAAACACAACCACAAAACCTACCTTATTAAAATCTCGGTTGGGATTGACACGAACATGCGTCAAGTGGTACTTCAAGAAATGTAAACTAGAGACTGGAACATTGTAAAACCCTAACAATAAGTTACCTTATTTCTTTCTTATTGGACTATGTCATTGAGGTGAAGGTAAAAGAAATGCAAACAAAAGTTGCAACAATGTAAAACCAATATAAAAGGATAAATGCAAAACAATAATTTCCTCCATTTCCTTCATTTTTTGTTCTTATATGCAATAATTCGCTTTAGATTGGGAATGCCATTAATTAAGAAAACAACCTCTTAGTTGTGAGACAAATATATGTCTACCATTTGGTATAAATATATAAGTTATATTTGTGAAAGGGGACAATCACCCACTAATATTTCTCTTGCTGCGCATGACATTGTTGCTAGGAAATAATAGGCTTTTTGACCTCAGTAAATTAAAAAAAATTAAAAATACACGAAATAAATTAAAAAAAAAAACTAATTACCGAAATAGGTGATTTTGGACAGGTAAGCACACACGTGGCACTGAAAACGCCTGGGGGTGGGCGTTTTTTAGAAAACGCCTCCCCCCAGGCGCCATGTAAGCTGATGTGGCACGGTCAAAAGAAAACGCTGGGGGGGAGGCGTGTTGTACACGTGGCAGAAGATTGTTGATGGCGCCTCCCCCCCAGGCGCCATGTAAGCTGACAGTCAAAAGAAAACGCTGGGGGGGAGGCGTGTTGTACACGTGGCAGAAGATTGTTGATGGCACCCCACCCCCAGGCGCCAAGTGTGCTGATGTGGCACACACTGAAAGCGCCTCCCCTCCAGGCGTTTTGCCATGTGTGGGTGCGCACGTCAGTACAGATTTACAAAAACGCCTGAGGGCCAGGCGCTATCAAATTAGTTAAATGTATTGGGTTGCACAAGATTCATTTGTTCGGTTTGTGGTCCAACGTATTTTTTTATTTGGTGGTCCAGGTGCTTCAAGTAAGTAAGGGTTTTTAAATATTTGTAATTTTAAATTTTAAATTTTATATGTTCTATGTATGTATCATTGTTAGGTTTGTATAGTAGAGTGGTATAAAAATTAAAAGATAATTTTTTTTTAGTTTGAAGTTGAAAACGAGAATGAAACACCTGGAACGGGCCGTTCTGAGAAAGCACATATTCAGAACGGGCCGTTCTTGTTTTTAAAGAATGGTTGGTAAGATTTGGTTTGGAACGGCCCGTTCTTTTTTTAGAACAGGGCGTTCTGAATGAAAAATTTACCTGTGATTAGTTCCCTGAGAACGGGCTGTTATGAATTCAGAACCGGCCATTCTGAAATCAGAACGGGCCGTTGTGAATTCAGAACGGCCCGTTCTGAAATCACAACGGGTCGTTCTGAAGTCAAAATGGGCCGTTCTGAAATTCAGAACGGCCCGTTCTGGAATTAGAACGGGCCGTTTCAGTGGACCAATTAAAATTTTTTTAAATGAAAAAGCTATTTAATTTGATTTTTATAATTGAATATATGTATTTATTGCAATGTTAAAAGTTGTGATATTATACTGAATATTTGAAATTTAAAAATTTGAGACACAATATGAATGAAATATTTAATTTGATTTGTATTTGATTAGGAATGTCTCGTAGAGGTATTGATTACGTACCTGATAGTGATGAAGTAGACATTGTTCCATCAAATGAAGTATGGACAGATGAACAATTTTTGGCGTCAATGAGAAGTGCAATGGCAGCAAGACAGGCTGAAGAGGCTCGAGAACAGGAGCCATTGTCTTCGTTGTCACCCCCTACACCAAAACTTGGGGATGATGACGAAGAGACATCGAGTACACGTGACATTGGTCGTGTTATTCCTGGACCAGCTGGTTTGGTCCAAGCTACAATGAGGAACAGGGAAGCTGAAAATCCGTTGCCAACACAAGAGTTTTTGGCTGATCTTAATGGACTTGCGATGTTGGTGTTCAACTCTAACCCGTGGCGCTATGCTATGCATTATGTGAAATCTAGAGGTTTGTTTAGCATATTAAGTTTGATGTGTGTAAATTTAATGATGCAAATAATGTTAACTATAATTTGTATTTTTTTAACAATAGGTCTACCTGAAGTGACTCCATTGATTAATATCGACCACAATTTACAAAGAGTCCCAACAGTTGTTGCTTTTGTGGAGTCTATGACCCCAACTGGACAGGGAAATTATACTATTAATTTAAAGGTATGGTTAGTGAATTTGTTATACATTAAAAGAAAATATTTTGTAATTAATTGTAAATATTTATTTCAGGACCCAACTGCAGTGATTGATGCAAGCTTACATTACAAAGTTAAGCAACACCGACAATATGGGGAAGACATTGTTGTGGGGTGTGTGTTCATTCTGAAACAGGTAAAATTTGTTGTATAAAATGAAATTATATGTTATTTATGTGTTGAATTGAATTTGTTTGTTTTTTGTTTAGGTTGTCGTGTTTGCGTTTCCGTGATCTTTACTTCCTCAATATAACTAAAAATAATATAAAACGGGTGAGTAGTATATTAGTTAAATAAAATTTATTTTGTAAGTAATATTGTTTAACAAATGTATGTTAAATTTTTTTCAGGTTATTCCGAAGGATATCTGATTTGATGACAAAAAGTATTTGTAATTTAGTTTTAGGTTTATTGTTAATTCGAATGGTTGTAATTTAAATTTTATTGTGAATTGTAATATTTAAATTTGGATAATATTGTTATTAAATATTCGTGAAAAAAAAATTTATTTATTAAATATTTATTGTGCACTTTAGTTATATGTATTTGTTGTTGTTGTTTTATAATTTTGTAATGAAAAAAAAATTGTTAAATTATGCACTTCATATTATTTTATTATTTTAGTTAAGGTCCATCTGCCTATAAATGTAAGTGTGTGTGTGTGTGTGTGTTTTATGTTCAGACACTTTCTCTTCAACTTAAGATAGAAATATTGTAGTAGTGAGTTCGAAGAATGGGTTCAGCAACAATGTTTGCTCTTGTGTTTCAAAATGTTCAGATATTTCAAACTCAGTACGGTCTTGATTATGCCATACAAATGCCATCTAGTGGGAGAGTTATCAAACTTAACGAAGACATGACACTTGTTGATTTGTTGAATGAGGTACATATGAGGTTGATCAAAAGGGATAGCAAACGCAAAGTCAAGTTCATTATCATTGTCCAGTTAGATATGAAGATGGAGGAAAGCAATATACTCCACATCCTTTAACCTATGATGAAGATGTGGCATTCATGTTTCACAAATTTGCAGAAGACCCGAATGAATTACTACTTAATTTGTTTGTTACTTTTGAAGATCTGGAGCCTCAACAATTGCAGATGTGGAACATGGTCAATTCATTTGAAAGATAACTAAACTTCATGTAGGGTTTAGGGTTTAGGGTTTTCTTGTTTGTATCGTTGTTTATTTTGTAAACAGTCAGTGTTTACTTTGTTAACTTCATGTATTTGTTGTCGTTGTTGTTAAACAATAGTTAAGTGTTTGTTGAAGTTTAAAAGTATTGTCTTAATTTGAATGTAGTAGTAAAGTGTTGAAGTATTAATAATATTTACGTTTGTGATTAACAAATGTGATAATATATTGGTTACAATGAAAAATAAAATTTGAAAATGTAAAGTATAAAGTAGGTTAAACGAATTTCCCTGATTGCAATGACAGAATCGACGGTGTAGATCATCTCAAATTTAAATTTAGTGTTCATTGGTCAGATTTGTTGTCTCCTAGTAACAGGGGAAACGAACGGCCCTGATCGCACCGACAGAATCAACGGTCTAGATCATGTATTTTTTAAATCTGTCACTGTTCATGGGTCAGATGTGTTGTCTCATAGTAGCAGGGGAAACGGACGGCCCTGATCGCACCGACAGATTAAACGGTGTAGATCATCTTGATTTTAAATTCGTCACTGTTGATGGGTCAGATGTGTTGTCTCCTAGTAGCAGGGGAAACGAACGGCCATGATCGCACCGACAGAATCAACGGTGTAGATCATCTCGAATTTAAATTCGTCACTGTTCATGGGTCAGATGTGTTGTCTCCTAGTAGCAGGGGAAACGGACGGCCCTGATCGCGCCGACAGAATCAACGGTGTAGATCATCTCGAAATTAAATCTGTCACTGTTCATGGGTCAGATGTGTTGTCTCCTAGTAGCAGGGAAACGAACGGCCCTGATCGCACCGACAGAATCAACGGTGTAGATCATCTCGAATTTAAATACGTCACTGTTCACCGGTCAGATATGTTGTCTCCTTGTAGCAGGGGAAACGAACGGCCCTGATCGCACCCACATAATCAACGGTGTAGATCATGTATTTTGTAGACAAATGCACTGTTCATGGGTCTATAAATATACGAATGCCATTGAAAATATTTCACCATCCAACTTTTTTGCCTTTAGTTTCTTTTGTTATCTGATTTGTTGCATAGCTGCTGTGTTTGTTATTTAGTATCCGTTAAATTTTGTTTAAATCATGTCTTTCATTTGTGTAGTGTATTACAATGGTACAATTAACCAAACTGCTGAGGGTTGTTCATTTGTGGGTAGTCATAAAACCATACGTATTAGTCGTGGTATTGATGTTGAATATTTAAAGAATAAAATTCATGGAAAGTTACATCTTAATGCTAATCAAATTATCTCCAACATACAATGTAGATATTTACGTTGTCTTGATCCTGTATCATATGAAAGTGTTGATGTATGTGATGATGAAGATCTTGAGTGTATGTTTGATAGCTTTGAGAGACAATATAAAATGAATATGATTGAATTGTATGTTCATGTAGATGTGGTTGTGTCATCTTCAATTCATGTTAATGAAACTCAGGCAACCACTAGTCATCATGAATTTGAACAAACAACATCTTATCCGGTAACTAACATCCCTAATTTACAACCCAGAAATGTTCCAATCTCACCACCAATAAATCATCCTGACTCAAACATTGATTTTGAGACAAACTTGAGTGACGATGATATCAATCTGGGACAAGGTGATGAAGCCGACAATTTGAATTCATCTGATACAGAGGATGAAGAAGATGTAAATGCAAACAACAATGTCAGCGTGCAATCACCATATGAAGTTGAACCTCCCAGCCAACTGAATCAGGTTTATTTCAAGTTCTATTAGTTTGATAAATAATATGGATATTGAGTTAACATTTTTTTCCCATGTAGGACCTTCAAATAATCCATTTTGGACAGAAACTCCACATTACAGTTATATTGACTGGAATCATCCAGATCTAGAGAGTTGGTATCGTGGTTTAGATGTCCCTAATTCTTGGAGAGTTGGCGACGAGCTATATATCGGCCTTCGTTTTCACACAAAAAATGATGTACAGATGGCTGTTAAACATTATTCTATGAATGCACATCAAACTTTTGTTGTTGTTGAGTCTGGCCAAAGGGTTTTCTCTGTCAAATGCCCTAATAGCAATGAAGATTGTCCTTGGAAACTAAGGGCAATTATGTCTAGTAAATTGAACAACAAATGGGTCATCAAGAAATGGGGCGGGACACACACATGTATTAACCCCATGCTATCTCAAGATCACAAAAAATTGGACTCTGAGTTCATATGTTGTTGTATATTAGGTTAGTGCATATTTAACTATGGAGTTAAAACTTATCATATGACTTTTTCTAACATGGTTATCATTTATTTGTAGGTATGGTTAGGGAAGATGCTTCCATTTCGATTTCTCTAATTCAAGAAAGAATTAGTGGACAATTCAACTATAAGGTGTCGTATCGGAAGGCATGGAAAGCCAAACAAAAGGCAATTGAGAGGGTTTATGGTGACTGGAGTGACTCATATGATCTTCTACCAAGGTGGTTGGACAGGATGGTTGAATGTTGTCCTGGGTCTGTGTATAAACTTGAAACCACTGAGTACGTGTCAAACAATATAGTGGATCCAAATTTCCGTCAATTTCATCGAGTCTTTTGGACATTTAAACCAGCATGTGATGCCTTCAACTACACTAAACCCATTATACAAATAGATGGGACATTTTTGTATGGAAAGTACCGAGGCACACTACTAATCGCTACGACACAAGATGGAAATGCTCGTGTGTTACCACTTGCATTTGCAATAGTAGAAGGAGAAACACTAAGCGATTGGTCATGATTTTTGTCTAACATTCGTCGATATGTTACGAGAAAACAAGGTATTTGTTTAATAAGTGATCGACACCAAAGCATAAAGTCAGCAGTGGCAAATGCCCAAGGGTGGCAACCACCTCAAGCATATCATGTATATTGCATTCGAAACATCGCTAGCAACTTCAACCACCGATTCAAGAATACTAAACTTAAAGAAGAATTGATTAACATAGGTACTAAACGCTTTATTGTTTTTTATATGGTGTAATGTTTACTTTAATTTTATAAATATTAATACATAAACTTCTTATATGGCAGGGTACACAACCAACAAGCATAGATTTGAAAGAAGGTTGGAAAGGTTCCGTGAGGTCAGCCCTGAAATTTGTCGTTGGATTGATGGCATTTCCCTTGAAAAATGGGCAATCGCACACGACGAAGAAGGACGTCGATATGGACACATGACAACAAATTTGTCCGAGGCAGTCAACAAAGTCCTTAAGGGTGCACGAAACTTTCCTATAACTGCGCTAGTTAAATGCACGTATGCTAGGTTGGTGGAGTATTTTATTCAAAGGTTAGGTCAGGCAAACGCTGACCTTGCTCTGGGTAAACGTTACTGTCAGAAGTTAATGGATGCTATGGAAACAAATCAACAAGAAGCAACCTCTCATTTCGTTCGTAGGTATGATTATGAGTCTACAAGATTTGAAGTTGAAGAAATCTTCAATGCAGTCACACAACAAGGTGGGAAGGTTTTCAATGTTTTTCTAAATGAAAGAAAATGTGAGTGTGGTGCTTTTCAGGCGTATAGATATCCATGTTCACATGCAATAGCAGCCTGTGCACACGTTCGTATAGATCCATTAACTTTTGTTGATGCCGCATACACTAACGAATACATCAAAGCGGTATATTCAGGTCAATGGTTCCCACTTGGAAGTGAAGAAAATATTCAACCTACTAATGGACCTCGTATAGTTCCAGATGAGACAATGATACGTACAAAGGGACGCCCAAAATCCACGCGCATTAGAAATGAAATGGATTGGACTGAATCCCAAAGGAGGCAACGATGTGGACATTGTAGGCGTGAAGGGCATAATAGAACCAATTGCCCTGTGCTGGCTGAAGATGTATTCAATAACGCATAACAAGTTTGTATGTTGCTGTGTATTTAAAGAATAAAATTCCTCCATTGTTATATCATATGTCAATTCTAGTTTAATTAAATTATTCTGTTATACAATAAAATAATTACAACAACGTTTACAGTAACTATTAATACAAATACAAATTACTTCTTCAACGTATTCTCGTCTTTCTGGAGCGTGTAACCAGCGTGGTCCGATGACATATCAACTGTAAAAAAAATTTGATATTAGTAAGGAAGACGTTCAATATTATTTTTAGGTAGGCCCTATAGTTTGTCGCTGGAACACGTTCAATATTATTTTTAGGTTGTTTTAATTCCAATACTGCTTTATGGAATTGTGTTAAAACATATATAGTTCTATTTTAACTTTGCGATTTTGGTCCTTTAGTGTTTTTAATAGGTTTGATTTGGTCTTTTCGCCATGATTTTAATAAGATTCGATTTGATCATATGCCACATAAAAAACTATTTCAACATGTATAGTTAAAAGTCAACCTTATTTATTATTATTATTATTATTATTATTTAATGTTAGCCGTTAGAAACTTAATAGAAAAGATCATTTTGAATCACATAATAAACATAAAAGATTAAATTAATTTTTTTAAAAGATAAAATTCAAGTTAATTTCATAAATAAGATAAAAGATTAAAAGTATAATCTTTTAATTATTTTTAACTAACACGAGTGCATTTGGGAAAGTCATTAAAAATTAGCTTATTTTAATAATTAATTATGTATTTAATCAATTATAGTCAAAGTAAGTTCTTGTTTGGATAAATTTTCTTAAAAGTGATTTTGAGATGTTTGATTTCGTTTAGATAAAAAAAATCAATTTTATGTAATAAATTAGCTTGAGAAGAAAAAATAGGATTAAAATACCTTTTTAGTCTATGCAGTTTCATTTAATTTCTCTTTTAGTTCATATAATTTAAAATAAATTTGTAATTTTTATGTTTACTTTTTTTAATCCTTTTTAATTTTATAGTTTAAGATAAATATTTTTATTTTCTATATTTACAAATTTTTTAATCTTTAGTCATTGTTGTTAATTTTTTTAATGTTATTTCTTTTATGTTAACGTTATAAAGATATTAATTCAATTTTTTTGTGTTTGATATCAAACTTATTTTGTTAGAACTACTTTAAATTAGATCTTTCTTTCAACATTTTATTTCATATATCTTTTGTACCCTTATATATAACCCATATTGCTATGACATTTTTGTAATGTCACAAAATTGAAAATCTCTATCATACTAATATAAAAACAAATAACATTACAAAAAAAATTAACAATAACAATTAATTAAAATGATTAAAAAATTACGAGTATAAAAATTAAAAAAATACTTATCTTAAACTATAAAAATAAAAATATTTAAAAAAGATAAATATAAAAATCAAAAAATCTATCTTAAACTATAAAATTAAGAGTAAAGTTAATAAAATTATAAAACTAAAAAAAGCATTTTAACAGAAAAAAAAAGAGACATAAAAAAATAATCATGAAGTTCAAATTTTCTGATTTAAGAAAACTTTTTTTCTTTCCTAAAACAAAACTTCTTACATATTTAAGTTATTATCCAAACAATAAATTATTTCACAAACAACTTTATTTTCATTAAAACAACTGAAAGTAGAAACAATAATCTTTCCTAAACACACACTAATAAATGGTCGCAATCTACTCATCTAAATCTTTCAATATTTTACTAATAAATACAATGTTCATTACAAACTTGCTACCATAAAAAGAAAATTAAAGGATAGAAGTGGATGCAACAAATTAAAAAACAAAAACTTATGACAGTAAAGCTTTCAAACTGACGTCAATTCTCAATTGAACAGATAACTTGATTTAATTTATCCTGTGTACAAACAAAAGCAAAAAAAAAGAAGAAAAAATCACAAAACCAACCTTCTCTCATCTTCTAATAAAACAACACAATCATGAAAGCAAAAGCAATTCATTTCAACATGCAGGTCAAGCTAGCTACGTGAATTTGCACGCCCCTCATTCTGTGCATGCAGCACCGTGCTCTTCCGTCGTCTTCTTTTGCTGTTTTGGAATTTTATTTTTGCTTCACAGTAAAAATACACGTAATATAAAATAACATAAAGTATGTACTTGAGTGGTGGGAATTGAATCATGTTCTCCTTCTACCAATAGACTGGTGAGGCTTCCCATCAAACAACTCATCAATGTAAGTCTCTATGTCTTCAGCTTGGTACTTTATATACTTCTCCGTCTGTCTCCCGGGGTCGAAAATCTGCGCGAACCTCCCCACGAAGGACCTGTACGCCGGAATCACCACCGAGGAAATCGAAACCCTAAGCTCCGACTGAAGCTGCTCGTCCTTCACCACCCACGTGCTCTGCGTCTTGTGGATCTCGTCGAACAGCGAGTTGAAGCTCTTGAACCTCTCCTTCAGCACCGGCTTGTGCACCTTCCCGTTCACGCTCAACCCCTCTTGGTTCAGACACGCCAGCACCCTGTTCCACGTTTCCCTCTGGTATGTCTTGTGGTAGTTCCTCAGCTCCGAAGACTTCTTCCTGCACCACGTGTCCCCCATCACCTGGCTCATCTCGCTCGACCCCTTTATCTTCTGCAGCATGTACCTCCCGTTGTTCATCATGAAGAAGTTCCTCAGCGCCACCTCTTTGTACAACCGCGCCTTCCCCTCCAGGCTCGCGTCCAGCAGGTCCATCACCCTCATCGCCTGCACCGCGAACGGCGACGCCGCTTCCTTCTCCGAACCGCCGTCGTTTTCCTTCTTCTTCTGCTGCTGCTGCTGCTGCTGCCTCCTGCTCGAGTCCCCGCGCTCCGCCTGCCAATGCTCCATAAACACTTGCTCCAACGTGTCCTTGTAGTCCCCCGCTATGGTCAGGTAGTTCATGATGTAGCGCGTCAGCGGGTGCACCGCCCCACCGGGGACCGCGGTTCTCGCGGTCTCCGACTTAATCTGGTTCTCCAGGTCGCAGAAGATGAAGATGGCGGCCTCGCCAAGTCGCAACTTGGCGAGTTCCATCTCCGTCTTCAGCTCCTCGACATATTCCTCCGGGAACAACCCGACTATATTCGGGATCACGTCCCGGAGGCTCTCGTACATGTCGAGGAGCTTAAAGAGTTTCTCCCCGGCACGCTTCGTCATAGCGGCGCCCTCCGCGAAGTTGAGAAGCTGGATCACCACGCAGCGGTTGAGGCTGCTAAAGAGCCCCGCCGCGACGGATGAATGCTCGGCGAATATTTCATCGGAGAGCTTGCGCTCGCCGGGAAAGTATACCGCCGAGCATTGTCTGAGAGTATTGATCCAGGCGGGGATCATGTCCCTGGCTAGAGTCTCCCATTGCACCTTCTGAACCATTTCATCGATGCTGATCCTCTCTAACCCTAGCTTCTGGAGAATCTCCTCGAACGCGTTCCTCCGCGAGATAATGTAGACCTGGCAGCACTCGGATTCGTAGCCGCCGGATAACATCTCTCTGGCGATCTTTCTCAGGCTGGCAATGGCCTCCTCCGAGTAACCCGGGAAATTGGCGTCGTCTTCGATTTCTCGATCTTGCTCTCGTTGTTTCCCTTTGTAATCGAAGTTGTTCTGGTTGTTATTACTGTTCCCTCCGGGATCCAATTCGGTTGGGATTCTAGATTCTTCCATTATGATTCGGAAGTCCTCCTCCAGATACGACATGAGGCGCTGGTGAATCAGGTTAACGCGGTTCACCAGCGAGCGTCTTACATCGTTGATCTCTTTCTCCGGTTCATCGTTCAGCAATGTCATCAGCTTCGAAATCCGATCCGCGGTTGTCAACAACCACAAATCTTCCTCCTCCACCTCTCCCCATTTCGCTTTGCCTTCCCCTACGTCATACTTCAATATCTTCTCTTCCACGAGATCCAAGTATTTCTCCACAAAGTGAGGAATCTCAATATTCTCTTTGTTTCTACCATCGTTTCTCTGTTGCATAGTTACAAGAAATTGATCAATGTCTCCGGAAACGTTCTCGAGGTTCCCTGCTGGAGGCAACGCCGTAGCCTCTTCTTTCTTCTCCTCCTGTGGCTCCGCTGCATCTGTGGCTTCATGAATTGAAAAATTATGCGTGTTGCCACTATCGGAATTTTCGTCAAGGTTCTTCTCCATGATGGTTGTTACGACGGTTATGCTTCCTCCCTCGGCGAAAGAAATAAGAGAAAAGGCGTTTCCAAATGTTTGAAAAATAATAATAAAATAATTTTTTTTTATGTTCTTTGTTGAGTGGTTGACCGTTGACGTTACTTATTTTTTCGTTTGTGCGTCTCACTAACTACGGTTCATTGATAGCGATGGATAGTGAGAGAGAAAGAGAAGGGAACCTTTGCGCTTTTATTATTGCCTTGTTTGTCGGAGGCGGTGCGTAATGCGCGCCACTCACACGAACCGGTTCGGATCTTTATAATAAGACGAGGTTTCGGATCGGATCCAAACCCGAGAAATCTCGGTGCTACGCGTGATGCTAGTTGCTAAACAAAGCCTGAGACAAGAGTGATTGAGATTTGACAAAAAGAAAACACTTCAGATCCGGCTTAACAGGAAGCTAAGCTTAGCTGAACTTGACAACTTAAAAAAAAAAATACAGAAATTGAGAGAAGGAGAGAGAGAATGAGATATGGCGGAGGTAGAAAGAGGCGAATGCTGTTGCAACCGTTTCTGGTTCTTTGTGCGTCGGTGACTGGTTTGGGGCTGTTGATGCTGGCGCTGAGGCCGTTGGATCCTCCAATCACCGTCGATTTCCCGAGGGATTTCGAGTTCGGAGTTTCAAACGATTCGAGATTGGATGGCGGCGGCGGCGACAGCTCAGGCATCGTCGGAGAGAAACCGTGCGCGGCGGTGGAAGAGATGGGGAAGGATTTCGAGACAGGTGTTTCTGGGAAGGAAACACTGAGAGTGAGGAGAATTATCGAGGATCACTTCGTTCTGAACGGTAATTACTTACTCTGATTTTGATTTACTATTTCCGAGGTTTCTGTTCTTTAAAAGTGTCAAATTTCTTAGCGCGGTCTAAAAGAATGCTTTCATATTAACATAATAACCTGTGTAAGAAATGGTCTCTTGCAGTTTTCGCGTTTGGATTGTAGTGTGCCATTTTTCTTTTGCGTAATTATTCTCAGTTTCTTTTTTTGTCATCGGTTTAGTTACTCACTGTTGTATATTTCTAATTTCTAATGTAATAAATGCATTATATTTCAATAAAAACGTATCGCTTTTAGATGCTTAACCTTATAGGCTCGTGTTAATGTTTGCCAAGCATTATACATCTAGTTCACACTCAAGACAACTGCTCTGTTCTAAAAGGATGCACTTGCTAGTTTATGGATCATGACTAGTGATTATCTAGGCTATTTTTCACTTTTTTTTTTTTTTTTTTTCTGAAAATATTCTTAAATCATAGTTGGGCACCTCTGAGTGAGATCGTTGACATAAACTTGTGAATGGGAACTATGTACTTCTGAAACAGCTGTTCTAGAATCAGAAGACATTGATTTTTACTTATTTTTTGTTTCAGGTGCTTCGAGAATCAGGAATTTGCCTCCGGAGCAGTTCTGTAGTCATGGATTTGTTCTGGGAAAGACTGCCGAGGCAGGTTTTGGGAATGAAATGTACAAGGTCCTAACTGCTGCGGCACTGAGTTTAATGTTAAACCGGTCCTTGATCATTGGCCAAACCAGGCATATTGGTTCTTTCCCAAGCCTTTCTTTTTCATTTTTAACTTTTTTTTAACGGATGAATGAAATGCTAACTAGTAGTAGTTTCTTTCAGAGTTCGTTTGGTGGTATCCCTTTAAAAATGGGGCTCCAAATTCAGGGATTAGTTCTGCATGAAAAACTCTATGTAAAACTAAATTCTGAATCATTCACTCTCAATCTTAAGGAGATACCTTTGTTACCTTTAGAGCATCTAATTCCTACTGCTCTTATATAATGTGTTAATTTTTTAAGCATACCTTGATATCTTGTTAGAGAAACATTTTTGCAATATTTGAATGGCAATCTGTATTCATCTACTTTTGACACATTACATATGTTTACAGCCACTGAGATATAAAACCCTAGCAGTCTCCCATTGATGGATTTGTGAAACTGCTTTGACCTAGCAATTTGGCATCTATATTTATAGTTCCATTATCTGATTATAACCTTGGTTGTATATTTCAGAGGCAAATATCCTTTTGGGGATTACATTTCTTATTCCAACTTTACCTTTACCTTGAATGAAATAAAGCATCTGTGGAGACAAAATGGTTGTGAAAGCAAATATGGGAGGCAACTGATTATGAGGACTGATGATTTTGAAAAGCCAGCTCAAACAAATGTTCTCTGTAGCAATTGGAAGGAATGGAAGCAACCTATCATATGGTAAAGTGACACGGTTTTTCTACTTATGGGTCTTTCAAGCATCATATAATGACTATGAACATTATATTTTAGGTTTCAAGGAGCTAATGATGCTGTGGCAGCTCAATTTTTCTTGAAAAACATACACTCTCAGATGAGAATTGCTGCTTTTGATTTATTTGGTGATCCTCAAGTTCTTGGATCTCAGCCAAATGTATTTGGAGAGCTCATGAGAGTTCTCATATCCCCATCAAAAGATGTTGAGGCAGCTGTCAATTGGGTTATTGGTGGTGGGGAGAATCCTGACATTTCATTGCATATGCGGATGCTTATGAATAGGTGATATATAATTACACTCTAATATTGTTGAATATCATTCTTGATTGAGAAATGAGGTTGGTGAAGCTTACTATTATATGGTCATATTTCTTATGAATTTATTTACCTTTTCAATAAATATCGAGTGAACTATGTGGTAGCTTTAATAATAAGAATTGAAAAACAGAATCTATCTGTGAAAATCTGAAATAGTACTCGGAATATGGGACAGTTTATAGTTTGATATTATTTAGTTGGTGTGGTCTATTGGGCTGTTTGGACTTTGGGAAAGGAGAGTTAGTTAGAATATTAGTTTGTTATGATGAGTTAGTGACATAAATAAATAAGAGGATCGAAAGAGAGGGAATTCATTCAAATCTTTTCATTTGTAAAGTGCGCATTAGCTCTTTATGGAAGAGAATTACAAACCTATGAGGAGAGCTACCCCTCTTATTCTTTGCTCTTATTTAATCAAGAAATACAATCTTTCTTTTCTTTCTTCTATTTTTCTAATTTGGGTTCCAAATATGGGCCCTGGTATCTTTTAAACACAACATGGAAAAAATATCAGAATTTTAAATATGGAATTAGATGATACTAGATACAATTCCCTCCAACTCCTCTCCTCCAATCCCCAAATCACTTGCACCAAGCAAACCTTGATATCTATTAATTAATAATATAAAAGGAAGAAGTTATGCAATAATTTCTTTCCCTTCAAAACCCCCTCCAATACTCTTCTATATAAATGTTATTAATTAATAATATAAAAGGAAGAATTTATGCATTAACTTCTTGCCCTCCAAAACTCCCTCCAATACTTTGTTATATAAATGTTATTATTATAAAAATAAAATAAATTTATCTATTATCTATTAATAATATAAAAGGAAGAAGCTCTGCAATAACTTCCTTCCCTTAAA
Source organism: Cajanus cajan (assembly GCF_000230855.2). NCBI lineage: Eukaryota > Viridiplantae > Streptophyta > Magnoliopsida > Fabales > Fabaceae > Cajanus > Cajanus cajan. The sequence goes on along the minus strand of NC_138520.1, from coordinate 14,274,958 downwards.
AATTCTCTCCAATACTTTTCTATATAAATGTTATTATTATAAAAATAAAATAAAGTAATACAGAAATTAATCAATTTACTAAAAAAACACAAAATCAATACTAATAACTGCTACTGGAAATAAATAAAAAATATATTAAAATAAAAGGAAATTTTTGGATGAATATATTTTAATAATTAAAAGTTAAAACAAACCAATATATCAAAACAAATATATTGTAGTGTTTACATTATTTTTTCATATGGTTAATTCATAAGAAGTTTTCCAATAAAATTTTTCCGCTCAAATCAAAAGGAATATGAATGCTAAGATAAAAGAAGAAAATAATATGATGGTATCACACTATCAAGTGTTTTTTTTTAGTAAATATACTAGCGAGTGTTATTATCACTTTAGGAGGAAAATATGGAAAGGTTTAACTAACAAATTCAATATGCAAAGTATACAATAAAGTCAAATAAATATTGAATTAATTGCATTAATTTTATTTAAAAAATGCACAATATAGTTGTATTGTTTAATAGAAAAAATGAGGTTAATTTGTGTGATGAAATAAAATATACTTTTAAATTATAATATATATATATATATATATATATATATATATATATATATATATATATATATATATATAACAACTACCATGACAAGAAAAAGTTAGATATTATATTATACGGGTTATCAAAATAATTTGTACATCGTATAGGTACCCATCTAATTATTAGGCAAATTGAAGAGATTTTTTTTTATATCAAAATCTTAAGTAGTTTTTCAATTACTGTTCAAACAAGTCCATTAATCCGGAGCAGAACTCATCCACGGTTCAAAAAGAATATTGCTAAGTCAGATATCAAACTTTATGCAATCTGGGTTTCCATTACTTCCTGCCAAATGCTAATATCTTTATCACTTGAACACCATGGAGTGCTGTTTGCCCATTCAACTACCAAATAAGTAAGAAGAAAAAGTCTGAAGAAAAAAAAATCAAATATTAACTTAATCACTTCATTCATTATAGATGCATAGACTCTTCGGGTATTAGGCATTCAAACAGTCATCTAGCGTGATATTTATGTTTTAAGATGTCAAATAATTTAGCCTCTTGAATGGCAAAACAGTACGTACAAATATACAGATGACATAAACTTAAAGCATGAAACAAAAAACCTAGCCATATGATAAAATGTCAATTAGTAGGGAAAGAATGTCAATTCTAGTATCCATTCCTGTCTGCATGTATCTATGTTGAAATGGGTATCTTTCATTCTTCAGAAATGATGTACATGCATATTTGACACAAAATATCCACATAACATCTCTTTTCTTTTTTCTTTTTTTGTATAGTAATGGGACTCTACCTTCTCACAGGACATGTCTTTAACTGATTGATGCTATTTCTGTCATTTTTTAAGGTCCATACGAGCTGTACAAGCTGCATTGCATTGCATCAAAAAAGCCATACAGAGTCGGCACCTAATGTCAAGACCAAAGGTGGTTGTGGTATCAGATACACCTTCTCTTGTTAAAAGTATCATGCTCAACATAAGCGAATTTGCGGAGGTAAGTTTTCAGTTTATTTTTAGTGATAATTCATATGCACAGGTTGTGTCAATCTTCCGAGTACAGCAATATGCCGCTCTTGATGCTAAAAATTGTTTTTATTAGTGACAATGGAAATTACTTACTTTCATTATCTAGTTTCTTATTGCTTACAGTCTGAACATGAAGTTTGTAACAACTATCAATACATGCAGTAAACTTGGGGTTCCTTTTTTTACCAGGTGGTTTATTTTGATTATGAAAAGTTCAAAGGAAATATCTTTGAAGGTTTGCCCAAGTCAGATTTTAGAGTGAAGGATTGGGGTCCAGCACCCAGGTGGGTTGCTTTTGTGGATTTTTTTCTTGCATCTCACGCTAAATATGCTGTTGTCTCTGGAGCTCATCGCCGCGTTGGAACTACCTATGCTCAATTAATCGCTGCCCTGGCTGCAACACGTAATCTAGGTACATGCACTGCTTTCGTCCCTGTAGCTGTATTAGTTGTTATTGCTTGTCTCTCTCTTCATACACTTTGCTAAAGCATCTGAAAATTGTTTTCTTCAGGAAACAACTCGTCAGGTTCAAGTTTTTCATTTTTTAGCAGTTTCCAGAGTAATATGTTGACTGAAGGTTTAAGGAATCAAATTGGTTGGGGCCATGTGTGGAACAGATATGCTGGACCGTTGAGTTGCCCTAACCAGACCAATCAATGTGCTTTCACACCTCTTCTCCCTCCTGGTTGGTGGGATGGCCTATGGCAGTCTCCTATTCCAAAGGATATTAATCGCCTTGCTGCCTATGGCATCAAACTTTCTGGTCTTGGCACAGTTGATCACGATTCCCTTCAAAATTACTGTAATTCAAGGAAAAATGTTGAGAGAACCGTCACATTCAATTTGTAGCGTTTGGAAGTCACATTTCATTGTATTCTTTATGGTATAAACATAATAATTTATTAGTATAGAATTTGTTACGGCATTCTTTTCACAATTTGAGTTTTCTAATCTTATTAGTCCATCTTCTGTCAATTTAAATGTAGCCAAACAGATTATGTAACTGTAAAAATGAAATTTTGAGTGTTTGAAGTTGTACGGTTTGAGGTAGAAAGTAGAAACGAGGAAAAGAAATGAGACCCTCAATTAGGTTTTTCTTAGTGTAGTATGAATGTGTCCGGTCAAGTACTCGGCATAGGATAAAAGTAATTTGGAAGGACTGCCATGTGGGAGTTTAGTGAGTAGTTGGGGATGGTAGGAGTTCGTTCAAAAAAATCTTAATTTTTTTTTTTTTGGTATTTTAGTTTAAGTTTTTTTTAATCATTTTATCTGTATGTTTTATCCTGATTTCATAAAAAAAAAAAATCCACTCTTATATATTAAACACATACAATTATTTTGTATGATAGTAATTTTTTGTTTTTAAGAGTTTTTTTTTTTAAAACAAAAGAGATTTTAGACATTTTTTTACAAGAAAATTTTAAAGGATTTTTTAATTTCTTACTCGAATAAATTTTTTTATAATATTTATTTATGAATAAATTTTTTTATATTATTTTAAATTGTTAACAATTAAAAATAATTTTATGTCACAATATAAATTATTTATTATAAATATAATATATAATATATGTTTAAAATATTTATTTATATAAATTTCAAATATAACTTATATATTTAAATATATAATTTATTTGTTTGTATGGTTTATTATAATTTTTAGTTATATAATAAACACTTATCTCATACAATGTCCATGCTAAAATACTAATTAAGAAAAAAAAAATACAATTGGTATTCGATATTATTAAAATGTCAAACAAGAAAATACATTAAAATTACATATAAACTATAAAGTGTCTATTTGTTTTAACTTTTTTTTTTCTTATAAAATCTCTTCTGTTTAATAAAATAAACACTTTTTTTTTTTTACTTTTAATGTATTTGTCTAGATTTCTTTATTTAAAATAAGCAATTTTTTACTTTTTTATTTTTTTTATTTTTTATTTTTTAGGTTTAGGGTTTAAACAAATAGACCCAAAAGTCAATGTGAAGTATTATCTAACAGCGAGTTTTATATAAAATGTGACGTATAATTAATTTATATATATATATATATATATATATATATATATATATATATACTTTGTCTACCGAAAAATAAAAAGGTAAAATAAATTTATGATCAATAAAAAAAATTATTATTTTTTATAAGCAATTACATCTGGGTTCTAAAATAAAATGAAAAAAATATATATAAATAATGAGTAAAAATATTTATATTAAAAAAAAACTAAAGAGAGTTGTTATAAAATAGAATACTCTTTTATATAATGATGACTAGTAGGGTAAGAGGCATACTAAAAAATAAAATTAAAAAGTAAAATAAATAGGTGACTACATTGTTAAGGTGGTACATATTATTCTTTATAGTAATTGTTTAAAGGTATAATTATTTCTAAGAAAAATAAAAATCAAAGAGGTAGTTACTAAAATGCAAGTTAATTGGACCTATAATGAATCATGAGTGATGTAGAGAGGATTCATCACTCCTATAGGAGATGCGCATTAGGTATCTCAATAGAGTGAAACGTAAAATATATGTGGTAACGTTAGAATTAGTCAATATTAGATATTGTGCTTATTTATATTTTAGCACCTACATGAATATTTTGATAAATGTATGATTGAACTTAACGAGAATGACAATATTATGTCTTATGCTCAATCAACGAGATATGGACAAACGAACAAATTATCCTACTATAATTATGGTTGTAGAAAGGTTGAGATTGACTCACCGATTTATTCTCTTTAATTGGTGGCAATGACGCATTATTATATTTCAATATTTGTTTATAATATTTAATATAATGATATTAAATATTAACCTATGGGGTCATACACGTAGAAAAAATATTTGGGACAAAGTCATTAAATTAAATATTATTTAATTAAAAGGTTAATTAATTAATTGACAATAGATTTAATTAAATGTTTTAATTAAAAAATGGACAAGATATTGGGTTTGTTCACAACAAACCCAACAAAGAAGTCAATTAGGTTAACAATAATCTATTAGATCAAAAGATAATCTTAGATCCCTTTTGTTTTATGTTTTGTTGTTAACAAATAAAGAGATTTTTGATCAAAAGTATAAGTTCTTAAAACAACTAAGATGAATCTTTTACTAAAATGCAATTCGTCAATAAGACAAAAGATGCATTAAGACATTTCTGTTACTAGCTAAGACGAACCCTTAGTCATAAAAAGATATATGTATTAAATATTTTATCATTTATGATTTCTAAACAAGGAATTGACTATGGCTAAATGTTTCCTTATCATATCGAATTTAAAAATACTTCTTCGGTGTCAACACTCTACAAAAAGGAAAAAAAAAAAAAGAAGACATGTTTTGCATCAAAAAATTGCAAACATAGAAAGTTGCAGATAAAAGTTGTTTTCTCAATGTGACATCTTGACACACGCATGGTTGTACCCATTTGATACCCAAAAGATGATAAATAGTTTCTTTGATCAAATAAGAAGTGATAAATTGGTGAAAACATTTAATACAACCATTTATTACACCAACAGACACTTCTTTCCTCAAGAAGCAAATCATAAAGACTGACGAAGCAAGTCGTAAGAGATAAAACTTAAGGATTTAAGATGGTCATCTTCATTAAAGTCTTATAAAGGAAGTTTGAATTTTAGAAAGAAAGAAATAGGTTGATAAGAAATATAGAAACAATCAATTGAAAAATATTTCTTGTAAAAAGTTTTTGCACTTAACTTGTATCATTTCTTGAAAGGAAGACGAACCAATTCTATAAACTTTTGTAACTTTGAGTTATTAGGTTTGAACTTGGAAAGACTTATCTATAAAAGAATACTTAGTATTAGGGCCTAAAGAGGCCTATCTATAAAAGAATACTCAGTATTGAAGCTTGGAGAGGTTTTGTGTAAAAGAATACTTGAGTAGTTACTTGAAGATGCAAGACAAAGTAGGATTGAGCCAAATGTGACTTGGTAAAGAATATTTGTATCTTGTATAAGATAGTAAAAATTGATCTTGTTGGATCAAGAATTGGACATAATCTTGGTGATTGAGACGAATCAATATAAGAACACTTTGTGATCTTACTATTTATCTTTTTGTCTGTACTCCTTACTACACCGTTATTACCTCACTGTTCCATGAAAAGTGTGAGTTTTTGAGTGACACAAGTGTCTCTGTTTTCTATACATAATCTATGATAAGTTAACCTAATTACACTTATGCATATCTTTTTAAGAGAAAAAAAAAACAGAAAGGCTTCTATGAGAGTTTTGTGAGAAACGCAAGACCCTAACTCCATCCACCTATGATTGCACCAAAATCTTTCCCTTTACGTTGCTAATGTGAATTGAGTAAAAGCATCATACCCTTTGGTGCTTGGTGATTAGGAAGGAATAAGGTGTTTATCCTTCAACCACATAAAGGAATCTCCAAAAGACATAAAGTGCGCTACAAAGGTAAAATCTCAAAACCCATAACATGGTTCTTGGTAATGTGTGATCCATAGGAAAAGGGATTATTTTTCTCATGGGATTATTTTATTAAAATTGTTTTGAAAACTACCCATGAAATCCCAACATATGTACTGATTTCATGAAAGGATAGCAACATCATGATTCAATTCCCAAGAAAAGTCAATGGAAAACAACTTAAAGATTAAAATTGGTTCACGCATACATTTGTGCCCCCAAGCTTCTAATAGTAATAAGAGGTACAGTGCTTCATAAATGATTATTCTAAAAAGGCATGGAAATAATTTTTTATCAAAAAAATCAGAAGCTTTTTATTTCTTTAAGTGTTTCAAGATGCTTGAGGAAAAGAAAGTTGGTTTGATTGTTGAGTGGTTGCATATAGATAGAGGTGAGGAGTTTAACTCCTTGGAATTCAACAAGTTTTGTAAGCATAATGAGATAAAAAGGCATCTAACTACAACATACACTACCCAACAAAAGGGAGTAGTTAAGCGCAAAAAACAGACTATGATAAATCTTCTAAGATTAATGTTGTTAGAAAAAGCGATGCCAAGATTTTTTGGCATGAGATAGTGAAATAGACAATGCATGTTTTGAATCGATCACCTACATTAGTTGTTAAGGAAATTACTCTATAAAAGGCCTGGAGTGATAAAAAGAAACCTGTGGAGCATTTTATAGTGTTTTCATATGTTGGGCATGTTCATATACCAAATGCTAAGAGGACAAAGCTTGAAGACAAAATGTATGAGCCATTTGCTTCTTGGTGTTAGTGATGAGTCTAAAGGATACAAATTGTATGATCCCATTATAAAAAAAAAGCTCATTGTGATTTGATATATAATTTTTTAAGAATGAAGTTAATGGAATTGGGATCAAGCTATGAACAAACATGTTGATGGACATATAATGGGATGATAGTGAAAATGAAAATAATATAAGAGAAAAATCTAGAACAAATGAAACTAGAGTTGAAGAAGCAGAAGTTGAATGGTCTCTTCGAGTACGACAAATCAAAAATGGATGAATGGTAAGGAGAGAAGAGATAAACATCCTCTATTATGGATGGAAGATTATGTTTTAGGTGATGGTTTATTAGGAAAAGAAGATATGAATATGGCATTTATCATATCTTCAAATCTCACAAATTTTGAGGAAGTAATGAAGTGCTCGAAGTGTCGTATGGCCATTGATGAAGAGATCAGATCCATCGAGAGAAATCAACCTTGGAAGTTAGTAGAGTTACTAGTTAGGGCAAAGAAAATAAGAGTAAAATGAGTTTACAAGACTAAATTGAATGAACTTGGCTAGGTTGACAAATACAAAGCTAGGCTAGTGATTCAAGATTATTCAGAGCAACATGAAGTGGATTTTACATAGTTACTTGTACTTGTTGCAATAATGGATATTGTGAGAATTGTTACATCACTTGATGCAAATAAAGGTTGAGAACTCTACCAACTAGATGTCAAGTCTACTTTTTTACATGGAGAAAAAAGTGAAAAGGTTTATGTGGAGCAACCAAAGGGGTACAAAAAGAAAGGAAGTGAACAAAAGGTGTGTAAATTACATAAGGTACTTTACAAACTAAATAAATCTAAGAGCATAGTTTAGTATAATTGAGTCTTATTTCAATAAAGAAGGATTTCAAAAAGTCATAGTAAACAAACCTTATTTATCAAACAAAGTAAGGAACGTAAACTTTTCACTGTTGATATTTATGTTGATGATATTTTATTCATTGATGATGATGAAAATATGATGCGTGAGTTTAAGTGTTCTATGAAAAAAAAGATTTTGATATGATGACTTAGGAATATGAGATTTGGTGGAAACCTTAGGAGATATTTTATTGATGTAATTCCTCCTTTAAGCTTCTTGGACGGATCTTTGACTTCTTGGATTCCTTTAAGCTCCTTCAATGACTTATAATGATGTTAGAAGCCATGTCTGACACATAAGGAAAAGGTAGGGTCTCCCGTAGGTGACGCCACACTCTTGAAGAGTGATAAGTCTCTTCAAATTTTCACCACATTCAAGAGAGGATAAGAAAAAATGAAGAAGTTTCAAAAAGAGAAACAAGCTTTGAGAGAGAGAATTAGAAAAAAGTTCATCCAACTTATCAAAATGCTTAAAACTATCACAAAATGGGTTCAAAAATATAATATATAGAGTTTAGTTGGCTTATGGTACAAGCTAAATTAACCATGATTAAATGTAAGCATAGTTAGCTATCTTGTACTTAAGCTAACTAACTTTAGTTAAATGTCTACAAGTCTAGTTAGTTGTCTTAGAGCTTATGGAGCAAGTTAAGCTAATCCTAGTTTAAGAATAACCTAGGTTAGCTTAAGTTAACTCCAACTACCTAACTTAATAATTACAACTACTAGATTAATGATTATTTTTAACAAGTTGTTGAGATGTCACTATCAAAACCATGTGACTTAATTTATAGCTTGGATGGCAAGCTTGGCATTGTTTGGACGTCCAAACCAATTGCATGAACAAGTGGACGTCTAAACCTATGAGCTATAAAATGATTTGGGCCATCAAAGTCCAAATAAGTCTAATAAGACTTTGCTAGTTACACTTCTCCTAATTTATTAATTACACCATCAAATAATACAAGGAAAAAATTACCTACACTACTTGACCCAAAATACAAGGTAAAAAATATCCTAATACAGTCATTACTAAAATAAATTACAAGTAAGAAAAATGTATAACAACTGATGGAATCATACTTTGGAATGCAAGAGGTGACACACTCAAAGATCCAAGAGGAGAGGGCTAGACATGGAAGATTGGGCCAGTCAAGGCCCAATGGGCCCTATGGGCTTGGAAGGCCCAAATCAAGTTTCAACATGGGCCTATCTTGATATGAACATTCTTATTATATTTTGTTAGCTTAGTTTGAATATATTTTGGTCTTCTATTTTGGACCACATAGAGTAGCATTTTAGGTTTTAGGCTTGTTGGGCCTAGTTTTGGGCTTCATGGGCCTTTGGGTTTTTGGTACCCAATATTGGGCTCATTTTCATTTTTGTAATTTTTCCTTTCTATTGTATTTGTTTGACCAATGTATTTAGGTCATTAGAATAGGAAAATACAAGGAATACTAAAGTAGACTAATTAGGTTAAATTAAGTTTAATTTGGAAGTCATTTAAGTTACATTTGAGTCACATGTTTAACACCTTTGGTGGCTGAACATGTGACACTCAAATTAACCCTAAATGACACTCCAAATTCAACCTAGATGCACCTTTAGTACCTGAATTTTCGGCCAAGCACATGGGAGCCAAGATTTGAATTCAAATTTCAAATTTGAATTCAAATTTTGGGCGCCACATGTAGCCTTTGATTTAGGCTCCCAAAGTTTGCATAACCGAAAACCTACTTAAGTGTTTTCCCACACATTGTATTGACTTTGAGTTGAATGAAATTTGAGAGCCATTGAGCCGAGTTTCCTTTCAAAGTCACCAAAATTCTCACCTCAAAAACCCTAGGAAAGTTCATCTCTTTCCTTCTCTTTGAAGTGAGTAGTCCATTGCTCCTTAAGCTTGGATGCTTCCATCCAAGGCTTAGGCCTAGTTCATCCGAGAATCCTTCATCCTTCAAGTGTTCTTAAGATTCGGTCTCCATCTCCTTTGAAGAAGATCCAAGCTAAGGTGAAGCTAAGGAGAAGAATCACATCCACTTCTCCTACCTTTTCCATCAACAACAATATGAGTCCTTTAAGTTAGGATAAACCTCCTAAGGTAAGGTACCTTACTAAATAAGGGTAAGTGCCTTACAATTCTTCAAACCAACTTTGTCAACCTTCACCCTTCTTGGACTTATCTATTCTAAAGGAAGTAGGTTTCCATCAAGATTTTTCCCTAGCATTGAGGTTCTACAAAGAAAAATGGTCTTTTTATGTAAGAGAAAATATGTAGTTGAAGTATTACATCATCTTGGCATGAAATAGTGCAATTTAGTTTGCAATCCCTTAGTTCTAGGATACAAATTATACAATGATGAAAAATGAGTCAAAGTTGATGAAACTTATTACAAACAAATTGTGGGAAACCTAATGTATCTTTGAGCAACACGTCTAGATCTCATGTTTATTGTAAGTCTAATTAGTCATTTTATCTCCAATCAAATCAAGATGCATTTGCAAGCAACAAAACGAACACTAAGATATCTAAAATGAACCATGAACTATGGAATATTGTACAAGAGAGGACGGATTGATAACTTGTTTGTCTTCACAAATAACAATTATGTAAGTGATGTTGGAGATTAGAAAAACACTAGTTATGTATTTATGATGAGTGAAGGTGTAATTGCCTAGTCATTGAGAAAGCAACTTCTTGTTACTTTATCAACAACTGAGGCTAACTTTGTGGCAACAACAACTTGTGCATATCAAGCAATTTGGATGAAAAGGGTGTTGAAAGAACTTGGTCATTCACAAGAAGGAGACACTTCCATGAATTGCTAATATTATGCTATTAAGTTTTCAAAAAATCCATGATTACATTTGATCATTAAAAATTATCAATAAAATTCATACTTCTAATAAAAATTGTTGAAATTTTCTTTGTCTATAACTATTAAATTTTATTTTTTAATCTTTATAACTAAAAATATTCTATTTTAATCTCTATATATCAAATTTTTGTTCTCTTTTAATCTTTATCATCTATTTTTATAGGAAGGAAAATGTAAAATTTATGAAGTTATAAGAAAAAAAAACATGTATGAATAAAAATAAAAATGAGTTATGTTTAGTTATGGCAACTAAGATAAGTTTTGTGAAATTATATAACAAAAAAAGTAATTAAACCCATCCATTAAAATTGAAATAATACATAGAAGATTAGCATGTCGATGTGCGAAGATGAGATACACAACATATTGATAAATAGTACTTTTTCCCCCATTTTCTCCTAATTTTTTTTTTTTTTTTTTAAAGTTTGGCTTCTCTGCTTGGTTTGGGCGTTTTAGTGCATTTTCAAATCTGAATGTTAACAACAGCAAACCCGGTGCGTCATTTTCACAAACACCTCGCCAACCAAGCACTGGTGTTGGTAATCAAAGACCTCCCATTCGACGCCCACCCGCCGCCACCGTCACCGCCGCCATGGACAAACGACGCCGTCACGGAGGTTCTCCGATCCATCTCCCGCTACGCCTTCCAGTCCCCTCGCTCCATGGGCCGCCAGAGCGGCTTCCGCCACCGCACCCCGCTGCGGCAGCGCAACCTCACCCTCGAGCACCACAAGCTCCGCAACAGCACCCTCGTCCTGGGCCCCGCGGCCCACCGGGACCCCTACAAGGCCCACCTCGGGCCCCAAAAAGCCCTCGAGTTCTTCCGCTGGGTCGAAGCCCGCTTCAACTTCGCCCACTCCGAGCCCACGTGCCGCGAGATGGCCCGCGTCCTCGCCCGCGCGGCCCAAGTCAAACCCCTCTGGGACTTCCTCAAGCGCTGCGGTCACGTGACCACTGCCACCGTCACGTGCCTCATTAAACTCCTCGGAGAAGAGGGCCTCGCCGACCAAGCCTTGCTCACCTTCTACCGGATGAAGCAGTTCCGCTGCAGACCCGACACCCACTCTTACAACGCGCTCATCCACGCGCTCTGCCGCGTCGGGAACTTCGCCAAGGCGCGGTTTTTCCTCCAGCAAATGGAGCTCCCCGGTTTCCGGTGCCCGCCGGACACCTTCACTTACACCATCCTCATAAGCTCTTACTGCCGCCACGGAATGCTCACCGGCTGCCGGAAGGCCACGCGCCGCCGCGTGTACGAGGCCGGGCGTCTCTTCCGGTTGATGCTCTTCAAAGGGTTGGTTCCCGATGTTGTGACTTACAACGCCTTGATCGACGGGTGCTGCAAGACTTGGCGCGTGGAGAGAGCTTTGGAGCTGTTTGATGACATGAAGAAGAGGGGCGTTGTTCCCAACCGTGTTACTTACGGGTCTTTCATTAGGTACTATAGTGCTGTGAATGAGGTTGATAAGGGTGTTGAGATGTTGAGGGATATGCAGAAGTTGGGCCATGGGGTTGCCGGTTCGAGTTGCTACACGCCCATTATTCACGCGCTTTGTGAGGCTGGGAGAGTTGTTGAGGCATGGGAGTTTCTTGTTGAGTTGGTTGATGGAGGCTCTGTGCCGAGAGAGTACACTTATAGGTTGGTTTGTGACGCGCTTTGCGCCGCCGGAGAGGGTGGGTTGTTGGAGGAGGATGATGGTTTGCACAAGAGAATTAAGGATGGCATGTGGAATAGGTACAGGCAAGTGATGAAAGTGAAACCGGTTATGGCTCGCAAGGGGTATCCTGAGATGGAGGAATCAGTAATGGGTTGAGTTTGAATTTGAATATGAAGTTGAAGTTGGGCGTGCAATGTGGTTCTTTGGATGGTTGTTATTGAGATAGTGGCGGGCCTTGTTTCTTTGGATGCAGGTACTGTGCATTACATGGTACTACTATTTTGCTTCCTAGACATGTGGACTGATTAGATACAATTACTTCAAACAATATGTTAATGATTTCAACATCTTATATGGGTTTTGAATACCGATCATCTTTCCTTCATATAGCACATTAAATGAGATTACTTTGCACTGAAGGAGGAACACCATGCTTAGATTGTTAACAGTAGTGTAGTGGTGTAAATCATTTTTATGCTTACAGAAGTCGATTTCGGATTGACCTGATGATGTAATTGACTGTACCTAATGAGAAGGGAAAATACATTTGTTTGTCGTTGCTGTCGAATATTGAATTTATTTGCTTATCTTTCATTATTACTAGTGGGCTGGGTCTTTCCAAATTGTCCTGTCTTCTTGTAATGAAATGCTTTCACTTTTCTATCAGTACCAGTGTAACACATGGTTTGCCTCCCTGGTAGTTTTCGACATTATCCAATCTAATAATACACTTGTTACAGAGTAAATGACTACGTAATGAAACATAGTTAAATGTTAATCTTAAGTGAAGCTATATTTATTAAGTTGACTTTTGGCCTAATTTTCACCATTCGACTGATGGTAGCTATATTTATTAAGTTGTCCTCTTGACTATGCAGAAAAGATTGTTGACTCTAGAATGCCTAATATAATAGGAAACAGAAGGTTGTATCATCAACTTACCCATTAGTTAGTTAGTTAGGTTAGTTTGTCAGTGATATAAGGTGTATTGTCTATAAATAAGTAGGGGTAAGAGAGAGGACATCTTCTCATTAGCTAGAGGCAATTAGGGCCTTTTGGCTTGGGAGATGCGGCCTCTGTTATATTCTAAAAATTGAGGTTTTTCTTATCCCTATTGTTCTGTCAATAAAATTCAATCTTTCTCACTGTTATGGTACCAGTTTTAACAGATTCTCAAACTGTATTTAGGGGGATAAGAAAGCTATGTTTTCTCTAATGTTGAATATCCTTCTTCAATTTGGGCTTGCTTTATTGAAGGTTGTTTCTTCTTCTTTGCTCTCTCCTTTTTCTTTCTTTAAAGATTTGTTTTTTTGAAAATTGAAAGTCATTCAATTGTTTTATTGCTTTTTTATTATGGTTCTGTCCCTTAGATCTAGTTAACAGACCTTGGGCAGTAAAATCTGGTAGAAAAACACTAGATTTCTGATTTCTTCCTATTTGTCCTGTTTTGGTAGCTGAGTTTGTCCTTGTTAGGGAAAACCCAGCAATCTCCAAGAATAAAAGTACTTGATAACTTCCAGAAAATTTGGGTAATAAACTATTCTGTTTTTAGTTAACTAGTTAATCATAGTTTGTTAGTTGTTTTATTGTTCCCTCATCTTTCTTTTACAATGCCAATAAATCAGTTACGTTGCCATGCAATATAATTCTTTTACCAAGATAAGAGGTTTGGAATGTTTGATCAGGTTGTAGCTGTTAAAAGATTTGATACCATTGGTGTCCAAAGAGAGAAAGAATTTCAAGTTGAGGTTCTCATGCCCTCTCCTACAGCATCCCAACCATTTTAATATGATCAGTTATGGTGTGGAAGGGGGTCATTTTAGTACGATTGGTTATGTCTATGAATACATGCATTTGGGATTCATAGAATCTCTCATCTCTGTTTATAGGGCCCATGTCAGAGGGATAATTGGAAATAAGGTCAAGTGGTTAGAGTTGAAAATATGGTGGGAAAATAGCATAGTAGTCAATAGCGGCCGGAGCGGCCGCTATCGCGGCGCTCCGGAGCGGAGTGGCCTCACCCCGCAATGTGGCTGCTGTCGCGTGGCGGATTTCTGTAGCGGCTGGAGCGGCCGCGTCGGAGGCGTAGCGGAGCGGCCCAAATCGCGGATTCGCGGGCGCGATTTCAGACTTACCCTTCATTAAGGGTAAGTCAGTCTTTTCAATGGGCTTTTTTTGCCCTAATCATCCCTTCCCTCTCGCGATTTCAGACTCATCCAAAACAAACACCTTGGCTCGTCTCTCCCCCTCTGTTTCTTCTTCTCTGGCGATCGCGTGCAGCTCCGACGAACTCCGGCTCCGACGCACCTCCATCGGCGACGCGCCTCCAGCTCCGACGCACCTCCGACTCCGACGAGCCTCCAGGTCCGACGCAGCTCCGACGTGGCCGCAAGCTCCGACGCGCGTTTGTCTTCTATTCTTCTTCCTCCGACTCGCGTTTGTCTTCTTCTATTCCCCTATTCTCCTTGGTTCTGTCTTTTATGCAACATGCAACATATTTTTTTTTAATTATTTATTAAATTATTTCAACTGATTTTTTTTTTATAATTTTTGATTAAATTTAATTGAACAAATTTTATTTTTAAATTCTGATTAAATTTAATTCAACAAATTTTATTTTTAAATTCTGATTAAATTTAATTCAGCAAATTTAATTTTTAATTTCTAATTAAATTTAATTCAGAAAAATTTATTTTTAATTTCTGATTAAATTTAATTCAGTTAATTTTATTTTTAATTTCTGATTAAATTTAATTCAACAAATTTTATTTTTAATTTCTGATTAAATTTAATTCAGCTAATTTTATTTTTAATTTCTGATTAAATTTAATTCAACAAATTTTGTTTTAATTTCTGATTAAATTTAATTTAGCAAATTTTATTTTTAATTTCTGATTATAATGTTTAATTTTTTACTTACTTAGAGCTTTAACACTTTGTTTTGGAGACATTTTATATTATGTATTGTTTAAGTACTATGAACTTTTAATTATTAAAAATGTTTAATGCATGAATTTAGAGTTATTTTTTTGTTTTTTTAGCTTTTATATATATAAATTAATATTTAAATAGCGGTTATCCCGCTCCGCGTCATCCCGCTATCCCAGTTTTAGGGTCGGCCGCTCCGCGCCGCTATCCGGGATTGACTACTATGGAAAATAGTTATAGTTACATAATCGGTTGCACAGTTGGCTTAAATAGCATAAGGGTAGAAGATGGGTCCTCGGTTAATTGGTTAATCTTGGAAAACTGAGCTTTAGGTCAGTTGTGAAAGGGAAGCCTTTGCATGGAGATTTCTCTCATCTTTTGGTTCGGATCACATTCTCTAATAGTAATAAAAAAATTCATTCTCATTCTTCAATTCTTTGTCTGGGTTCCTAGCGATCTCTATCGTAATATACTTTAATGCATTTTTTTTAACATCAAACTATCATCAGTTAGTTACTGTTAGTAAAGGTTACCCCGCAAGAAAATCAAATGAAATTTAGGTAAATGTTTAATTTACCTAAACGATGAAACAATATACATATCATAAAGTTGACAAAAGTTATTTCTAAAGGATCTGTAGACAATGGTAGTTTCAAAAATGAATTCACTACATTTAGATTAGATGGATCACATTTCTTTTACTGGGAGATTCCACAATTAATTGGGCTGAAGAGGGTGTGCTACTAGTTTGTTAAATGCTTCCATGTGTGATATCTGTTTATAATGCTTTATAACATTTACGTGACTTTTCTATTCTCTGTAAGCATATATATTCACCAAAAACGCATAGACCTTATTCGTATCTTAATGCCAACCCCTTTGCTCCGATGCAATTCACATGTTCTGTTCTTAGTTGCAACCATGCTGAACAAGACATCCGTTACAGGCGAGGATGCTAAATGTTGTCCCATATTTGTCCACTTGTTATATTGTAGTAGCCACGATTTGACAAGGGTTATTTGCAGATATTTCAGCTGATAAAGAACTGCTATATTGGAATACCAGAATGATTATAGCTGCCAAGGAAGCAAAAGACTAAATTATCTTTACCATGAAGCAAATGATCCAACACTCTTTTGGATAAAGGTTTCCATTCAAAACTCTCATTTTGGGCTTGCAAAATTTGGAGCAACTGAAGGCTGATGTTGCCAGTTGCCAGTTGCCACTAGGATCACAGTAAGATAGGGTTATTGTACTACTGAATATGCTACTTGTGGAAAATTAACGATGAGATTGGACATTTACATTTTTGGGGAAGTGCTATTGGATCTATTGTCCTTGAAAGACATCTTCTTGACTAGGTAATTATTAATATTGTGATTTGTTTCTTTTATCTTTTGCCCGGGATTAGTAACATACATAGTACTTCCGTTTTTTCTTTCACAGTCGAATAATTTTTGTATTGTTCTAAACATACATCCCAGATGACATTTGTTTCAACTTTATACATATCTTGCAATGGAATGACATGTTTGTTCTTGTATTTTGCATTTCTTATTTATCTTATGAACTTGAAAGAGATGAAGCTGGATTATGAAGCATTTTTCTTATTTGATTAGCTGTTGCTAATCTATGAACACGTTGGCATATTAATACTGTAGAAACGAATGATAATATTTATAATTAGTGTATATTTACATTTTCAGCTTGCTATATAATATCCATGGATTATTATTATATTGCTTGTTCTGTTTGCATAGTCTAACCCTTCAAAAGTTGTTGCAGCTTGGTAAGCATACTCAAGATTGTTTCTCCAGTTGCAAGGTTAACATAGCATCTACATGCTTTTTACTATCTTGTAAGTTGTAACTACTCCAGGGTATCAAAGAAGATAATGTGTTGCAACTACATGCTTCAAGAATATAAGGAAGAAAGCATACCCCTTGATGTAGATTAGAAGTGGCTGGTATCTTAAAAGAGGTATAAGAAAAGTGAAGACACTTCAAAAGATAGTGTTCAAAATATTAGTGTAGGTTGTCCAGCTATTTTGAAAAGTGTAGGTGACGCACTCGTGAACCAGAGGCTCAACATTACATGCTTGGACCTGAGTTTTCAGTTCTTATGGTTACTGCATTTAAAGACGATACATTATTAATTCTTCTATGTTCTATCTTAATATTGTTGGAAGCAAATACAATTTCTAGATTTAAACAGAAATTATGTTGTAAATTGATTGGATTGCCGAATTTTGCTTTTTTGTGAAATGTATTAGAATTTAAGTTTTTTTATTCCCAGCGAGGTCTGTATAACCTTGCAGGTGTAAAATCCTAACAAGTTGCAGAACATGTAGCAACTATATAACATGTAGCTAGAAAGCTCAACTATATAACATGTAGCAAGGAAAGCTCAAAGGTGAAATTTAGCTTAGTTCAAGAAAGAAAAAGAAGTTTAAAAACAGGTAAGATCTATGTAAAGGGAAATAATAAATAGTCATAAATCCTTATTTTTTAACAGTTGTAATAGTGTCTATATAAGACACTTTATTCATTTGCTGTACTCTGTTCTGTGTGCATCAATACAGATAAACACTTTCTCTGTTTTTCTCTCTTCCATGACAGAACTCTAACATGGTATCAAGAGCACTGTGACATCAACCATGACTTCCGCATCTCAATTCGTTCCACACACGCTCAATATGCCGATTGCTATCAAATTAGATGATGATAATTTCCTGATTTGGGAAAAACAGGTTCTTGCAACAATTCGAGGGTTAAAACTTGAGAAATTTGTTCGTGGAGATGCAATTCCACCACGTTTTGCTACAAAAGAAAATGAAACTGCGAAGACGGAGAATCTTGAAGCAAAGACGGAGAATCTTGAATACACCAATTATGTTCAACAAGATCAACTGCTTGTCGCGTGGCTCTTGGCATCAATGTCCTCACCAATCTTGACAAAGATGGTAGGATTGAAATTTGCTTATCAAATTTGGAAGAGGTTAGAGATATATTATGCTGCGCGCACACGAGCTGTTATCAAGAAATTGAAATTGCAGCTTCGGATGATCAAGAAAGATAAAGGTATCAATGAATATCTCCTAGAAATCAAGAAAATTGTTGACTCTCTTGTTGTAGTTGGGTCGCCTGTTTCTGATGAAGATCATATTGATGCAATTCTGGATGGTTTGCCGGATGAGTTTGATGGTTTCGTTACTTCCATCACGTCTAGACTTGATCCATACACTGTTGATGAGATAGAGGCATTGCTGATGGACTCCCTCCTTCCATGGTTGATGATGGTGTGTTGAAGGGAGAAACCTTGCCCATGATCTAGGCTCACTAAAGGTTAGACAAAAGGGAGGTTGATGGGGAGAAAGGAAGTTAGGCGTGAGATAGTGTTGAATGGCAGAAGTGTTTGGTGAATGGTGTATGGTTGCTCAAGGTTGGCACTCCAAGTGTAGGTGGAGGCCACTCTAGGGTTTCACTCTCTAAGGGTGGAGAATGAAGGGGGTTAGCCGAAGTTAACCTAGGGACTAAGGATGAGATGTTGAGGCATAAAATGCTCACTCAAAATCTATATAAGGCAAATGCACTCTAATGAAATGCAAATGAACCCTAGATGCAACTTGGTGGCCAAGGATGGAATCTTTGGGTTTAGATTGGCTATATCTAGGTGCATGATAAGACCATGCAACATTTGCCCTCCACTTGGGCCTAAGCCTTTCTAACACCAAAAATAGATCCAATGAACACCAAAAAATGCGTCACCCTTCTAATGTAACACCCTAGCCCAAATTAAAAACCTAATTATCTAAAGCACCCCATAATACAAGGGTAAAATGGGAAATACAAGGGAAAATAAATTCTAAGTCCTAAACACCCCAAAATACAAGGGTAAAATTGGCAAATAAAATAAACCCTATACTAATGAGGCTTAGGAGAGAACTAATACTCTATGATCATGAGGAGAGTGTCCCTTGGTGTGTGAACTCCCTCCTCCTCTTCAACTCTCCTAGCCATGGACCTAGTGATGGGGCCCACATGTGTCTTCAAGGATGGTCCTCCATCATCCCCTCCTTCTTGAGAAGCATCTGTCCTTAGATTAGAATCTTCATCCAAATCCTCAGCTCCTAAAAATGGTGTGAGATCACATACATTAAACGATGAGCTAGTGCCATAATCAGAAGGAAGGTCTAATTTATATGCATTGTCATTTATTTTATGAAGGACTTGGAATGGTCCATCTCCCCTAGGGTTTAGTTTTGACATCCTTTGATTGGGAAATCTATCTTTCCTCAAATGAAGCCAAACCCAATCCCCAACTTCAAAAGTGAGTTTCTTTCTTCCTTTGTTGTTGTATTTGGCATATTTTTGTGTTTGTTTTTCAATTTGACTCTTGATCTTTTCATGATATTTCTTAATAAAATCTGCCCTAGATACTCCTTCTTTGTGAAACAAGGAAGGGGTATTAGGAAGGGGTAATAGATCAAGAGGAGTTATTGGGTTAAAGCCATAGACAACTTCAAAGGTTGAAAGATTAGTAGTTTTATGGACTACTCTATTGTATGCAAATTCTAAATGGGGGAGACAATCATCCCAAGTTTTTTTATTCCCTTTGAGGAGTACCCTTAACAAAGTGGATAGGAATCTATTTACTACTTCAGTTTGGCCATCGGTTTGAGGATGATAAGTAGTAGAATAGAGAAACTTTGTTCCTAGTTTTTTTCCATAGTACCTTTCAAAAGTGACTAAGGAACTTAGCATCCCTATCGGACACAATTGTTTTGGGTAGACCATGCAAACGGACCACTTCCCTAAAGAAAAGTTTAGCTATATAGCTAGCATCATTCACTTTGTGGCATGGTATAAAATGAGCCATTTTGCTAAAACGGTTCACTACCACAAAGATGGAGTCAAATCCCCTTTGAGTCCTTGGAAGTCCAAGCACAAAGTCCATACTAATATCTACCCAAGAGGAGCTAGCTATAGGAAGGGGGGTATAGAGTCCATGATGCATTACTCTTGATTTAGCTTTTAAACAAGTAATGCACTTGGAGCAATGCCTTTGGACATCTATTCTCATATGTGGCCAATAAAATTTAGCCTTTAAGAAACTTAGGGTTTTGTCAACCCCAAAATGGCCCATGAGACCTCCTTCATGACTCTCTTTGACCAAAAGCTTTCTAATGGATCCTTGGGGTATGCAAAGTTTGCCCATTCTAAAAAGATACCCCTCAAGAAGATAGAATCCATCAAAAGGCTTTTGGAGACATTTGGCATAAGTGGCTTGGAAGTCTAAATCAAGCTCATACAATTCCTTTACATCATCAAAGCCAAGTATTTGTGTTCCTAAGGTGGAGAGCAAGGTATGCCTCCTTGAAAGAGCGTCGGCTACCACATTGCTCTTTCCCTTCTTATATTTGATGATGTAGGGGAATTGTTCAAGGTATTCCACCCACTTTGCATGCCTTTTGTTCAACTTACCTTGCCCTCTAAGATACTTGAGTGACTCATGGTCGGTGTGAATAAAAAATTCTTTAGTCACTAAGTAGTGCTCCCAAACTTGTAGAGCTCTTATGAGGGCATAGAGTTCCTTGTCATAGGTGGGATA
Organism: Cajanus cajan; assembly: GCF_000230855.2. Taxonomy (NCBI): domain Eukaryota; kingdom Viridiplantae; phylum Streptophyta; class Magnoliopsida; order Fabales; family Fabaceae; genus Cajanus; species Cajanus cajan. The sequence goes on along the minus strand of NC_138520.1, from coordinate 14,254,157 downwards.
ATTCAAGGTGGCCCCATGGAGTTTTTCACTAAAATAAGCAATGGGGTGACCTCCTTGAAGTAACACAACACTTATGCCTAGACCGGATGCATCACATTCTAGCTCAAAGGTTTGGTAGAGCTAGAATGGGTACATTGGTAAGTTTCTCTTTTAGGTTTTTGAAAGCTTTTTCTTGGGCTTCACCCCAAAGGAATGGTACATCCTTCTTAACAAGCTCATTAAGAGGGGATGCAAGTGTGGAAAAGTCTTTTACAAACCTTCTATAGAAGCTAGCTAGGCCATGAAAACTTCTAACTTCTCCAACACTCTTTGGGGTGGGCCATTCTTGGATAACCTTTATTTTCTTGGAGTCAACTTGAACTCCCTCTTTGCCAACAATGAAGCCCAAAAAATTTACTTGTTCTTGACAAAAAGTACATTTTTCAAGGTTGGCATAGAGATGGTTGACTCTAAGAATTATTAGAACTTGCCTTAGGTGTCCAAGATGTTCGTCTAAGGTCTTACTATATACAAGGATGTCATCAAAGTAGACAACTACAAATTTTCCTATGCAATCCCTAAGAATATGATTCATTAGGCGCATGAAAGTACTAGGGGCATTAGTGAGGCCAAAAGGCATCACTAACCAGTCATATAAACCAAATTTGGTCTTAAAAGCGGTTTTCCACTCCTCACCCTCTTTGATTCGAATTTGGTGATAACCACTTTTAAGGTCAATCTTGGAAAATATGATGGCCCCATGCAATTCATCTAACATATCATCTAGCCTAGGGATTGGGTGCCTATATTTTATTGTTATGTTATTGATGGCTCTACAATCAGTGCACATCCTCCATTTGTCATCTTTTTTAGGCACCAAGAGAACGGGGACGGCACAAGGGCTAAGGCTCTTTTGAACCCAACCCTTCTTCAACAAGTCATTAACTTGAGCTTCTATCTCTTTGGTTTCTTGAGGGTTAGTCCTATAGGCGGACCTATTAGGAAGACTAGAACCCGGTATGAGGTCTATTTGATGTTCTATTCCTCTTAAGGGTGGAAGTCCACTTGGAACTTCTTGAGGAAATAGGTCATCAAACTCCTTTAAAAGTTTTTGAACCTCATGAGGTAGAGACTCAAGCTCATGACTAGTGGCAGCAAGTGTCTCTTTGAAATAGAGAAGGTACAAAGGTTGTTCAATCAAAAGTATTTTTTTGATGTCATTTTTAAAGGATAGAACACTTTTGTGAGCAACTTCTTTAGAGGGGACACTTGCCTCTAAACTTGGCACCTTCTCTTCTCCTTCTTTATTCTTTAGGGGAAGGTCTTTTTATTCTTTCCTTTGTTTTCTACTTTTTTTTTCTTCTCCCTCTCTTTTGACTTTCATTTTGAGTTGGTCCTTACACACTTGAGAAGGTGATAGAGGACACAACACAATCTTCTTGCCTAAGTGATGGAAACTTATTTTGTTGGTTAGGCCATCATGAATAGTTTTTTTATCAAATTGCCAAGGCCTTCCAAGTAGAATATGACTAGCATCCAATGGCACTATATCACATAAAATTTCATCTTGGTATTTGCCAATGGAGATAGGTATATTCACTTGTTGATTAACTAAAATACCTCCCTTCTCATTGATCCATTGTAATTTGTAAGGTTTTGGATGAGGTATAGTAGTTAAGGCTAGCTTATCCACTAACCTAGTGCTACAACAATTGCAACTAGATCCACTATCCACAATGAGAGAACAAGTGTTTTCTAAAACCTTGCACCTTGTATGAAACAAGTTCTCTCTTTGGGATTGATCTAGATCACTAGATTGGCTTCCAAGGAGCCTTCTAACCATTAACAAGTCTCCTTCACAAGGGTAGATTTCTTCCTCGGACTCTAAGATTCCTTCTTCATCACTTGAAGAAGAAGAAGTAGCTTCATCAAGGCTACTATAGTGGTCTTGGCCCTTTAAAATCATGGTTTTCTTTGTTGGGCATTGAGAAGCGATGTGCCCTCGACTAAGACACTTAAAGAACTTGATATCACTTGTCTTAGTTTCTTTGGAAGATGTCCTTTGAGAGGTTTCTTTTTCTTTTTCTTTAGGAAAAGAGTTGGAAGAGGGGCCCTCCTTCTTGAAACTCTTGGAATAAGATGGAGTGGAGTCTTTTCTAAAAGTTTTCCTTTTGAGTTGGTGCTCCACTCTAGAACAAAGTTGAACAAGTTCATTCAAATCTCTATATGGTAAGAGTTCAACTTTGTCTCTTATTTCAAGATTAAGACCACTTTGGAATCTTGAGATGGTGGTCATCTCTTCTTCCCTTATCCCAGTCCTCATCATGAGTAACTCCATAGATTGCCTATATTCTTCCACACTAGATGACCCTTGTTTCAATCTTTGTAGCTTGTCCATAAGCTCACGGTCATAGTATGGAGGAATATGCCTCCTTCTTAAGGCACTACGGAGCTCATTCCAATATTGAATTGGAGGCTCATGGTTTATTCTTCTATCTTTTTCTAAGGAGGTCCACCAATACATGGCATGCCCTTGGAAGCTAAGGGTTGCCAAAGAAACCTTTCTCTCTTCACTCACTCCATGGCAAGAAAATAGTTGTTCTACTTTCATTTCCCAATCCAAATAAGTTTCAACATTGTCTTTGCCATGAAATGGGGGAAGAGGGATGTGGGGTTCCCTATTGGAAAACTCCCTATGTCTATGTTGCCTTGGGGGTCTTTAATAGTAATCATCATTGTGATGACTACTATAGAAGATATCACTTAGAGGTTGGGTATGATGCCCTTCCTCCTCATGAACACTTGAATGAAACATATGCCCCTTACCTTTTGAGGATTTAGGAGAAGTGACTCTTGGTTTTGAACCACTAGCCTCTCCTCTCACAACTAGTCTTTCAAGCAACCTTTTTATTTCCTCATTATTTTTTTCAAACTCTTTTTCTTTTCTTCTCAACTCTTCCTCTCTTTTTATATTTTCCTCTTCTTTTTTTCTTAGGTACTCTTTTAGTTGCCTAAGTTCATCCCTAACACTAGACCTAGAACTACATGAATTTTGACCTTGGACACTAGAATGATCACTCATCTTTGATCAAAAAAAGTTTTCACAAAGTTGTTGTCAAAAAGGTTTGAAAAAGATTTTCACAAAGAGTGAGTGATAAAAGGTTTTCACAAAAAAAAGGTTTTCAAGGTGCAAGATGGGTAGGAAAAGGCCTAAGTGTACAAAGTGAACTTTTAAAGGGAGGTGGACTACAAAGAATCACTTAATAACCAAGTCTTATCAAGTAAAAATCACTAAGCCTTTTCCACTTTTCTCACAAAACAATTTTGGCACAACAATAAAGTGTGTGTGTGCACGTTACCCCTAGTAGGCAAAAGCAAGCCTTCTAAACGAAATTGGAAACAAAGATAAAACCCTAAAAATTATACTACCAAAAGCTTTAAAACATGCAAAAAGGAAAGCACTTAAAGCATACTCTAGTCGAAGTCCTAGGTGAAGGTTTTCAAATCACCTTCAACTACACGAACTAAAACCAAAGTGAAGAGGTTTAGAAATGGCCAATTACAAACCAAAATGAAAGAAACCAAGGCCAAAAAACACAAGAGGCCGAAAAGAAAATCAAGCAAAAATATGAAAGACAAAAGTTTGGGTCTTCAACTCCTCCACTTGGGTTCCTTCACAAAGAGAAAACTTGTTAGTCCTCTCCAAGTGTTTGAACACTCCTTTTGGTGTGGTGTAAATCCCTCCAAAGGCTAGGTTTGGATTCGGTTCACTCCTCCACTCAAATCCACCAAAGGTGTGCTAGTTTGCTAGAGAGGTTCTTCACCTACAAACAAAATGAAACCAACCCAAAGAGCAAGAGTCCAAGAAACAAAACTGAAAAGCACAATTAGGAAAGGCTAAACTCAGAGAGAATTGATGGAGACAAAACAAAAGAGGCCAAAGAAAAGACAAACTAAAATTAAGACTCAATTAAAAATAGGAAGCACACAAAAGAGTAATCCTAGAATGACACTAGAATGGATTAGTGTTTAGTCCACTTGATTAAGTCTTTTATGAATTTGGTCCAGCCACTTTTAAGGTCTCAAAAATAGGTTCAAAATGTCATAAGTCCAACTCCCAAATGCATAGGTAAAGGTCCAAGTCCACAAGTCTAGCAACAAGTCCTTTTTGGTCCAAAATTTTTTTTTGATACTTTTTTTTTTGTTCTATTTTCACGTCAATTTTTTTTTATGTTCCTTTGGTCCAATTTCTTTTCTTTAATGTTCAGCCCATTGTTGCTTAGGTTTTGCACTTGTGGGTGGGAAAAATTAGGTCAAATTTAGGAGAAATAGAAAGGAGACAAGTGGCGTGTTTTTAGAGGTGTTTAGGGTATTTTCTGAGTGGATAATGATTTGTACTATCTAGTACAAGCTGTTTTGCACAATTTTTTCAGCACACCTCTTAGATTCTTTTAGGGTTATTAAGCATCAAATAAAGACCATAACAAGTGGAATGCAAGGGAAAAGTGGGCAGCAAGTTAGATGCATGTGCAAGGAAGCATTTCACACATGGAAACTCAAAAATACAAGGAACATGCTAGCACTAAGTAGCATGCATGAATGACCCCTAGAAAGCTTTTATATGTCACGCCCACTATTATGGTATTTTTGATTCATGCATTCATGCAAAGTGTTTGGCACATACATGGAATTTTGTAGACAAATTATAGGAAACATAAAATGACAAAATTTAGGTGGATTCAAAAATCAAAAGCATGTTCATAGCATGTTCTTCATGTTCATGTAAGACTCAACCTAAAAATAGAAAAGCATGGCAAACACCTAACAATGGAAACCTATAATATTCAAGGAAGGCTCACAAGGAACAAAGAATGAGCCCTAAACTATTCGGCCACACAAGAAATGACAAGGAGTAGAGAAATGACCGAATAAGAAAACAAGCAAGAAGACAAGGAAGATAAAGTTTTACCCTTGATGAACCTTGGCTCTAGATACCACTTGATGGAGTCCCTCCTTCCATGGTTGATGATGGTGTGTTGAAGGGAGAAACCTTGCCCATGATCTAGGCTCACTAAAGGTTAGACAAAAGGGAGGTTGATGGGGAGAAAGGAAGTTAGGCGTGAGATAATGTTGAATGGCAGAAGTGTTTGGTGAATGGTGTATGGTTGCTCAAGGTTGGCTCACTCTAAGTGTAGGTGGAGGCCACTCTAGGGTTTCACTCTCCAAGGGTGGAGAATGAAGGGGGTTAGCCGAAGTTAACCTAGGGACTAAGGATGAGATGTTGAGGCATAAAATGCTCACTCAAAATCTATATAATCCAAAGTATTTACAAGGTGTGGTGCATTGGGTATTTATAGGAGGGAAGGCATCTAGGGTTGAATTTTATAAGGAAAATGCACTCTAAATGAAATGCAAATGAACCCTAGATGCAACTTGGTGGCCAAGGATGGAATCTTTGGGTTTAGATTGGCTATATCTAGGTGCATGATAAGACCATGCAACCTTTGCCCTCCACTTGGGCCTAAGCCTTTCTAACACCAAAAATAGATTCAATGAACACCAAAAAATGCGTCACCCTTCTAATGTAACACTCTAGCCCAAATTAAAAACCTAATTATCTAGAGCACCCCATAATACAAGGGTAAAATGGGAAATACAAGGGAGAATAAATTCTAAGTCCTAAACACCCCAAAATACAAGGGTAAAATTGGCAAATAAAATAAACCCTATACTAATGAGGCTTAGGAGAGAACTAATACTCTATGATCATGAGGAGAGTGTCCCTTGGTGTGTGAACTCCCTCCTCCTCTTCAACTCTCCTAGCCATGGACCTAGTGATGGGGCCCACATGTGTCTTCAAGGATGGTCCTCCATCAATTGTTGCTTGCTCAAGAAGAGAGATTTGAAAAGGGAAAGCGTTCAGACACCCACCTTATTAATGCAAATATTGTTTCTGGTCCAAATCAATGGCAGAACCCCAACCAAGGTCGTGGTAGATCTGCTTTCAATACACGAGCAGAATTTCGTGGGGGAAGATTTCATAATAGAGGTGGCAATTGGAACAATAGAGGCAGGTTTAATGCTGGTAGAGGCAATGGACGCTCAAATTGGAATCAAACTGGTCAAAACAATTGGAATCAAAATAAACCCACCTGTCAGATTTGTGGTAAAATTGGCCATATTGCTCTTAACTGTTATTACAGGTACAATCAAGAGTATCAGAATCACCCTCAGGCCAATAACACTCAGTTTCAACCTAGTGGATATGATATCTCGGAGACCACTACTCTTGCAACTCCTTCAACTGTGCAAGACCCTCTCTGGTACCCAGACTCGGGTGCATCCTATCATATTACTCATGATGAATCCAATCTATCCATGAAGAGTGCTTACACTGGAACTGATTCTGTCAATATTGGTAATAGTACAGGTTTGCATATCAGTCATGTTGGTCATTCCTATTTCCATAATCCTATGTCATCTAAACATTTTGTTAGGCATAATTTGCTTCATGTCCCATCCATAACTAAAAATTTGTTAAGCGTTTCCAAATTTGCAAGAGATAATAGGGTGTTTTTTGAGTTTTGGCCGGATTGTTGTAATGTTAAGACTCAGGACACCAAGGACATGATCCTCCAAGGGCATCTTAAGGACGACTTGTATGTGTTTCCCCAATTTCAAAAAGTTCAAATTGTTTATGCTCATCCTGTTCAAAAGGACTCTAATCATTCTCTCTTCCAGCTTTGGCATTCAAGGCTTGGACATCCCTCTCCTAGAATTGTGAAATTGGCTTTAAAACATTGTAATATACCTAGTAGTCATTTTCCTGATTCTTTTTTGTGTGACTCGTGTTGTATGGGTAAAGCTCATCAACTACCTTTTGTACAATCAACTACTGAATATAAAAGTCCTCTTGAACTTGTTTTTACTGATATTTGGGGCCCTTCTCCTGTACCTTCCTCTACTGGTGCTAGATACTACATTATATTTTTAGACGCTTATTCTAGATATTCATGGATTTACCTTTTAAATTCTAAATCTCAAGCTTTTGATGCTTTTGTTCAATTTAAAACCTCTGCTGAACTTCAGCTAGGCATGAAACTTAAAGCTCTTCAGTCGGATAATGCAAAAGAATATATTAAATTTACTAAGTATCTAACAGAACATGGAATTAAACATCGTTTTTCTTGTCCCGACACACATGAACAAAACGGTAGTCTTGAGAGGAAGCATAGGCACATTGTGGAAACTGGGTTAACTCTTCTTGCCAATGCTTCCTTACCTCTTCATTTTTTGGCAGAAGCCTTTTTAACTACTACTACTCTCATTAACTACTTACCTACTCCTTCATTGAACAACTGGAGTCCTCATCAAACACTTTTCCAAACACCTCCTGATTATCATTTTCTTAAGACTTTTGGGTGTGCTTGCTACCCTCTTTTAAGGCCTTATAACAATCATAAATTAGAATACAAGTCTCATCTATGTCTTTTATTGGTTATAGTAATCAACATAAAGGTTATAAATGCTTATCTCCTACTGGTAAATGCTATGTGTCTAGAAATGTTAAACTTGACGAGTCTCGTTTTCCATACAAAGAAAATCCTAACCCTTTTTTAGTTCCCTCTATTTCTGAGTCTGACTATTCTTTTATTAATCATCCTCTTACTGTTTTGGTTCCTTTTGATGAGACTGGTCAGATTGATAACTGTAATCCTATCAATGATGATGTGATTATAGACACTAACACTACTGATCCCACTGTTGCTGTTCCTAGTGCTATTATTGATACAGAAGCTGCTGAGCAAAGTATGATCAATACTCATCCTATGACTACTAGAGCTAAGGAAGGGATTTTTAAGCCTAAAACCTATGTTACTGCAGCTAACAGATCAACCTATGATCATACAATTGAGCCCACATCCGTGAAGGAAGCTCTCTCTAAACCTGAATGGTGTCAAGCTATGAAAGATGAATATGAAGCTTTACTTAAGAATAATACATGGAGTTTAGTTTATTTACTTGTTGGCTGCAAAGTTGTTGGCTGCAGGTGGGTATTCAAGTGTAAATATAATGCAGATGACACTTTTCAAAAGCATAAAGCCCGCCTTGTTGCAAAGGGATTTCATCAAAGAGAAGGTTTTGATTTCACAGATACCGTTAGTCCAGTTGTTAAGCCAACTACAGTCAGAGTTGTTCTTACATTGGCCTTGACTAGGCAATGGCATATACATCAGATTGATATTAATAATGCATTTCTGCATGGGGCTCTTAAAGAGTCTGTTTATATGGCTCAACCTCCAGGTTTTAATACCAAACATAAAGGTAAAGTTTGCAAGCTCAACAAAGCAATTTATGGGCTAAAACAAGCCCCAAGATCCTGGTTTCAGACCTTGTGCAGTACCTTGTTCAAAATGGGATTTAAACCAGCTAAGAGTGATACCTCTTTATTGATCATAATAACACCTTACTCCACATTGTTGCTGTTGATTTATGTTGATGACATTATAGTCACAAGCAGTTCAGCATCTGAAGTTACAACACTTATATCCAAGTTAAACTCTATGTTTAGTCTTAAGGACCTTGGACCGTTACACTATTTCTTGGGCATTGAGGTCTCAACTAGTAACGATGGAGGTATTTTTCTGTCTCGGGCTAAATATATTCGTGATCTTCTTCATAGAGCCAAAATGGATGCCTCCAAACCTCTGCCAACACCAATGGTTTCAGGTTTGAAACTCACATATGATGCTTCTATAGCTATGTCTGATCCTTCTTTTTACAGGTCCATTTAGGAGGTCTGCAGTATATTACAATCACAAGGCCCGAACTTTCTTACTCCATTAACAAAGTATGCCAATATATGCACCAACCTCAGGAACATCACTGGAAAGCATTGAAAAGAATTTTGAGATATTTACAAGGCACCATTGACTATGGTTTACATTTTAAAAGGCCAACTCACCTCACCTTACAAGCCTTTTCTGATTCTGATTGGGGATCAGATCTTGATGATAGAAAGTCTACAACAGGTTTTTGTGTCTATCTAGGAGGCAATCTTATTTCTTGGTGTTCAAAGAAGCAAAAAGTTGTGTCAAGGAGCAGCACTGAGGTTGAATTTCAAAGTCTGGCAGCGACTACTGCTGAGTTACTTTGGTTGCAGTCTCTTCTCAGTGAATTACGGATTCCAACTATAATTCCAAAAATCTATTGTGATAATCTTGGTGCGGTGTTGCTAGCTGCTAATCCAGTGATGCACTCAAGAACGAAACATTTTGAGCTTGACCTCTATTTTGTCAGGGACAAAGTTATTGAAGGAGCTATCCAAGTTGTTCATCTACCTGCACAATTTCAAATTGCTGATATACTTACCAAAGCCATTTCTGCTCCTCAGTTTGAAGCGTTTCGTAGCAAACTCATGGTTACCACAGTAGGCAACATGAGTTTGAGAGGGGGTGTAAAGGAAAATAATAAATAGTCATAAATCCTTATTTTTTAACAGTTGTAATAGTGTCTATATAAGACACTTTATTCATTTGTTGTACTATGTTCTGTGTACAGCAATACAGATAAACACTTTCTCTGTTTTTCTCTCCTCCATGACAGAACTCTAACAATCTATTAATGCATAAACAAAACCTCATTATTCAAAGCATTGCATTGACGTAAAGAATAAGGCTAACAAATAATTTTCTAATACACATTCTAATATTTTTCTTTCAACTACATTATTTATCAAATAAAATTTATTATGTTCTACTTTTTAATTCAAAATGTGTTTGGAAATTGGGTTTTGGAAAGGCTTGATAAGAAAGGGAAGATATTTTTAATAAAAAATTTAACCTTGTAATTTTTTTTGAAGTGAAAGAAATATAAATAGATAAGTACAAATTTTTTATTCAGGTCTTTTATTTACTTTTTATTACATTATATATCGTTCTAAATTTAAAAAGAAATTGTTCCCCCTTTTCTTTTTATTTTTCCAAATATATCCGTAATGAGTTTGAGTATCCTATTGAATTTCAAAAAAATGATACTTGCACATCTCTGGTAAACTACAAAGTGTTGTTGCATCTCTTGTTTTTCTCATAATTTCAAGAGTTTCAATCAATTTAAATACGTTAAAAAGAATGAGTTGAACTTCTAGAGTTTTTAAAAAAACTTATTAGCGTTGTTATAATTTCTATAAATAAATGAAAAAATGAGTTACATTGAACTCTTTAGTGTGATCACTGTCACTTATTCTTTATTAATAAATCGCAAATCATTTGTTACCATTCCTATTGCGTATTTCTATTGTGAACTGTGTAGTGTGATCACTTCACAAGTAAGCATGGGCAGTGATGAAAATGCCTAACACAGAGACCATACTCCTTTGAAATATACCCTTAGTTATCAGAATCATAGGAACAGACCACTGTGGTAAATTTTTGAAAATGAAAGCAAATAGCAATGTAGAAAGAAGACTTTAGCAAATGAGTGTAGGTCCTTTAAAATAAAATGGTAAAGTAACAACATAATTGGTCTATATAACAGTTACGCCGTAGAACTTACCACACCTAATTTTTTTTCTTTTTTCTTTTTTATATGAATCTGTTAAAACTGGTACCATAAGATGAGAAAGATGGAATGTTGTTGACAGAACAACGGGGATAAGAAAAGGCTCAATTTTTAGAATATAACACACTGCAGTCTGCACCTCCCAAGCCAAAAAGCTCTAATTGCCTCTCCCTTAACCCCCTTTCTTATTTATTTTTGACTAACTAACCTAACTAACTGATGGTATCTATCAGAATCTAAGTTGCTGATACAACCCTCAGAAGAGGTCAACTTAATAAATATAGCTACCATCAATCCAACTTGTTATGTGTATGCTTCACTTAAGATTAAATTTTAATAATGGTTTCCATCCGTTTCATTACATTGTCATTTATTTACTCTGTAACATGTGATTGGATAATGTTGAAAACTAACAAGTGGACAAACCATGTGGTACATTGGTACTAATAGGAAATTCGAAGGCAATTCATTAGTTCAGAAGAAGATAGGACAATTTTGAAAGACCCAGATGAGCAAGTAAATTAAATATTCAACAAAAAATGCATTTTCCCTTCTCATTAGGTACAATCTGTCACACCATCAGGTAAATTCAGCAACCTACTGCTGTAAGCATAAAAATGAATCTAAGCATGCAAAATAGTAGTATCACTACCATGTAATGTGGAATACCTGCATGCATCTGAATCTGAAGAACCAAGATGTGTCACTACCACTAGCTCAATGATAAGCATTTGAATTTGAAGAAAACCACATTCCTGAATAACTTCCCTAGCACTAGCAACATGCCCAAATTCAAATTCAACTAAACATTTCATTTATTCATTCAAACTCAACTCTAGGCGAGCCATGATGGGTTTCACTTTCATCACAACTCACAAACCAACCCATAAGTATACTCTCTCGGCAGTCAGCACCATCAACCCCCCAAGCCCTAAACCACTGGGCAGATTTGAATATGCTCTAAAACCGAAGTAGGGAAACCAAAAAGGAAAAAAAAACCAAAAAAAATTTGGACCATTTCTCGATTTGTGCGTGTCATCCTTGCGCAGGGGCCATGCTAATCTTCTCTGTATCGTTCCAATTTTATCGGATGTCCCCGAAGGGACAAGTTCTGTAGTGTCCTCATTATATATAAACACAGTAAATCATGCAAAACTAGAAGATGTGGGACTATACAGAGTCGCAATGTAAAAGTCACTTAAGTCAATTTCACCAAAAAAAAAATAAGTCTCAAAAGTTAAAACAACAGCCCAGACAGCCAGCGGTCCAACGGCCCATTACGATTCAATGAAAGTCCCTTTTTATTAATGTTATATGTTAAAATTAAATAATAATTTAAAAATAATTAAAATATTTATATTTTATTATATTTTTAAATATATATATTAAGTTTATTTTATTTTTATAAGAATGAAATATTAAATCATCTTGAATTAATATAAAATTTTGTATATGTAATATAAAGTAAGAAATTTTTAATGTAATGGTAAATTTTGAAAAATTTAAATTTAATTAAAATTTATTGAATGGTGTAATAGTTGATAAAAATTATACATATATCATTTGAACTCTCTCCTTTTAATATATATTTAAATAAATTACTTTATCTTTTCCTTTAAGAAAAAAGATATCACATTGTCTTTCTCCTCTTATGTTAAAATATATCATTTCTTGATAATAAAAAAGAGAGAACTCAATCAATATATATATATATATATATATATATATATATATAATAAAAAAGTTATTTTTAAAGTATTATAAAAAAATATTACATTAAGTACATTAATTAAATATTATCTTAATACATGTGTTTAACTTTATTATACTTATATATATATATATATATTATAATTTTAATAATTAAAGATTTATTTTAAATATATAATTAATTATAGAAAATTAATCATAAATTTTTAAATAATAATTAAATATATAAATCAAGAGATAAATTACATTTTTTTTTGGCACCAAAAGATAAATTGTTAAAGTGTAATATTTATATTTATTTAGGAAAGAAAATGTTTATTTTAACACAAGAAGAGTGGGTAGTGTAATATTTACATATATGAGAGGATGTTAGTAAAAAAAATATTTTGATTATATATATATATTTGTACTAGTATCTACTTAACAATCATATGGTAATTAACACATAAACAAACACTACTTAGTGGGGTTGAGATTTTTTTGTGTGTGAAAAATATCTTTAATGTTATATTATCTTAAAATAAAAAATAATAATAAAGCACATACATCTTTAAATAGTATACTATAAACAAATAATGTCTCAATTATTTATCTTTAATTGTTCCGATAGGAAATATGAATGGATGGTTTGTTGTGAACTCAATTTCACATCAAGTTATTGCAGCTTGATTTTGACACGCAAATATGGATATAGGGGAAAACATTCATATTTACTTATTTAGATTTAACAGATTCAATGTTCTGAAAAATTAAGATCAGTTTAATAGTGAGAAATTAGACATTGAGCACATGATTTTAAGTTTAAATTTTATCATCGTTAACATAAAAAAAAAAAAATATATATATATATATATATATATATATATATATAATTCTAAAAAAACTAAATAGTTAAAATGTTAATGGTTTGTTTGAATTTTATTTTATTATTGCGTGCTCCATGCAATATTCTTGTTTCTTTAAAAAATTAAAAAACATGAGCCCAGACCAATCAAGTGAATCAACTATGCATGGCCATGGCATCTCCACATCATCACGCATCGCACCAACCCACCAAAGTCACATCGCTGTATTCTTAAATCTTTGGAAGGGTTTTTGATAGAGAAAGAATGTGACTATAAGCTAATTTTGATGGCTCAACTTTTATGCATTTGGTGGCATTCAAATTCAAAATTCATTGATAAACTATAATAGATCTGTGAACCCATTCCTCAGTAGCTGCACAATTCTTTTAAATTTAGAGTGAATTGTTCTTTAAATTTTGGCTAACTCTTCTTAATAAAAATAGTATACCTCTTATGAACAATATAATATTGTCCAAAACACTTATGCCCCACCTTTCACTCATTACAAAAAATAATAAAAATATTATGTCCACGAATGAATAGTGACCAACAGTATTCCAAAACTTCCACGGTTTGATATACGAAATATTAATTGTTTTTTTCAATTAAGTATAAAATGAAGATAAAGAAAATATGTGGGTATAAAAGAAAGTTAAAAAGGATGATTTTTTTTCTTCATTTTTTGCTACTTTTTAATTTAAAATTTCAAGAAAAATTATCACAATTTTTTTCTAGTCTAAAATTTAATATAATAACTAAAAATATTGAGAGAATTACAAAGAAAAAATATAAATAATAAATAAATGAAAACAAAAATAACATGTCAAGTCAAAACAATGCTATATAAGATAGTAATTCAAATATTTATAAGATTAGCCCAATAAAATTTGCCTAGTGGTGAGGAGGTTTAATAATAAGCGTAAAATTCTTAGTTTTACCTACATGAGATTTTTCAGGTGCTTTTGAAAACTAAATTTACTCTCAACTTTTATCCCAAAATTGTGTGGTAATCTTATGTTAGTGTGTTAGTTGTGTAACTTCAAAGATATTTAAAGATAGATAAAATCGTCAAAAAGTCAAATCTCTTAACATTACTACCAGTAATTTGTTTTTATCATCTCAACTTTATTCACTAGTGCAAATGCCAATTTGATCCACAAGTTTGTGAGGGATAATGTCAGTATTTTACTAATGATATCATTTTAAATTTATTACCGATAATGCATTCATTTAACGTGGCTAATAGAAGATAACACCCTTCTACAAAAAAAATTATAAATTAAAAGTTGTCCACCAATGACTTTGAAACAACTTAGGACATGTTTAATTTTCAGTCTAGAGATCTTCAAAAAGTTATCCTTGTGTGGCTTTTAATTAGGTTTAATTGTAAATTAAATTTTGCATCAATTTTGTAATCTGATTGAAATTAAAGAAAAGAAAAAAAATTGCTTTTCTAACTCATTCTTCAAACTTAGATTTTCAAACTTTAATCTAAACACGCACTTAATTTCTACATAATAGTTTTACCATGATCAATTATTAAAATAAATCTTTAATTTACATATTCAGAAATTTTCATACACCCTTTCCAGCAACTAATTCAAATTTTAATGGTGAGATATCCTTCTATGTTTTGGCTAAAAAGAATAATAAAAATTCTGTTTTAAGCAGTAAATTGAATATGTAACACAAACATTATGGGATTGATTATACATGGTACACAATGTTACTACTCAAAAGTAGAATGCACACAACACTACAGTGGTAAGAGAGTAAAGATTTATGTCATGGCAAATCTGTCTCAATAAGTTTCTCATCCGAACACACGAACTACATTTAATTCAAGCAAAGGTAAGTTAGTGAAACAAATTCCGCTTGATCCATCATTGATTTCCCCAAGGTGCAGCAACTGGCATTCAGCCATAGAGAGAGAGCTGTAGCAACTTCCACAGGTGCAAAGGCTAATTAATTGCATAATACAACACTTACAAGCAAAGCTCACTCTCAGACCACCAAACAATTTCTTCTTGGAAGCAGAACGGCTTAAAAACACTTACAAACACCTTGCAAATGCTACAATCCCCCATATAGCACATAATTTTGCTGTAGAGTTACCACATGAACAATGTAATTTTCGTATCATAACCGTAAAATCAATTCTTCCAAGCTCCTTTGGCAATGCTATTTGTAGCATAACTGCTACACATGACGGTTCTCATGTGTCAAACTACTACTGCTACCTCCACCGACGCGGTTTGGTTCCCCCACCCTAGCTGCCAAAGCCAGAACTTCAGGGGACATTTCCCAGCTCCCACTTTTTCTTCCCCAGCTAGATCGCCTAGGATGTATTCCGGCACGGTCCGTGTCGTCTACAGTTGTCCTAACTTCAGGAGACAACTCACCATCCTTTACAGTCACACGATCATTGTTTAATTGAGCTTCAGAATCATCAATTCCTGCACCCATGTCCCACACTGTCTTCCTACCCATCTCTATGTCCTCCCCAGCTTTTCCCATAGTTTGGTTCATAAAGCCTCCTCCCACCGATCTGGCGGGTAATACTGGTTCTTTTGGCACCATTGCCCTGAAATTGTTCTTTGATGGGGGAATGCTGATGCAGAATATCTCTCTGAAATTATTCAACACTCCTTTATTATATGGGTTGGCTCGCCTATCATATCGGTATCTGAAGTTTTCATAAGTAGTCTGCAAGAAAAATGGAGCAAATATCAAGTTGTATCATCAAAAAGAACAGTACTAGCAACACACTTTTATCAGTTTAAATTTATTGAAAACTATAAAATTAGGAGAAAAACATTAAATAGGTATAGGACCCATCAAAATTTGTATTTTCTAATAAATTATCCAATTAGAGAGTGTGTTGCTAGCATTTCTTTCATCTGAAAAGATAGCTTAAATCTAAAGCATAAGGATTGAAAAGAGTAGCACTTACCTGATTGGTACTTATCAAATATAAATGGAAGGCTGTTAGGCCGCCTACAAACCACATTGATATAAAGGTGTAAATTATTAACACTATGGAGGCTGGAGTTTTTATCATTGCCTTCCAAATTGTTGTCTCCTCTGATTCCATAATTCTTCTAATATAGACCCAGCAAAACGCAAAAACATATATACAAAGTAGCGTAGTTGAGAAGACAAACATGAAGAAGAACCGGTAGTTGCGCTGCATAACAATCATGCAAGGAATTAGGGTATACATACATATTCAAGAATGACACGTAGCAAATGATAACTGAAAAGTAATCAGAACAAAAGAAATATTGAAAATGAAGAATTCATCAAGAATAAACACAAATTCAAGCTGCAAACTGAAAAGAAAACTAAGCCCCCTATATTAAGGAATCAACTTTATAGCTAGATTATATGATGCATTACCAACTATAATAAACTTAAAAGCAAAATTACACTTAAAACTAAAAAAAGCTGGACTGAATTTTATTGTTATAAAGCATGACAGTTTTCTCCGCAGAAACCATGTTTAAAATGCAATAATTACAAACAAACAATTTCAACAAATTCAAAGCTGACTCAGAACCATCTCTGTCATAATTAATAATAGGATCAAGTTCCCCTTCCCCCAAACATTCTTCACTTGAAACTTAAAAAACACCTGGAAGACAAAATCCAACTTACCAGTCCAATACACTGCCCAACCCAAGGACAGTGATGATCAAACCGTTCCACACAGTTATTACAGATCGAGCAGTGTGAGCATCGAGGAGGCCTGTAGAGCATGCAAGTATCACAATACTTGACCTTAATAGGGATGCCATTGACCTCAACCTCCTTAAAGCGAGGCAACCGCAACTGAGGAGTCTGACCAGCACCAACATCCATATTACTGTCCAAACCTTCTGGCTCCGGAGGATGTGCATTGCGTGGAATTATGCCTGGATCTCGGCCAGATGTTAACAAAAGAAGAACTAAGACCTGAGAAGATTGTAGCATCAACATAGGGTTGGAAAGAATATCTTTTGGGTGCATAGCATGGTAAATTGGTGATATGCCTCTATCTTATGACAATCACCAAACAATAATTAAGCAATAAACAAAAGTTGATAGCTGGAAACAAAGCATAACATTTTGAAAACTAGTAAACCAAACACACATGTAAGTGTAGCACAACAAAATTCACCTTTCAAAATAAATTCTTTGCGTGTACAAATAAAATTTTCAACCAACAAAAAACACTTTCCAAACTAATTTACTCCGTCAAATGCTGTATTTCATTATAGCCTCAAGAAAACTTGATTTTGATATTATACCAGAGAATCAGAGATAGTCCACCCAAGCATTTCATCAAATTGCATTGCATAAATTGATTGACACAGAATATAACAGACCCTAAACCCTAAACCCTGTAATTATAAGTTACCAGATGACACAACTCGATTATAACCATGTAGAGTTGTAGATATATTATGGAGTTACAACCACAATTCAAATTATAAAACTAAAACTGAACTGTTTGAAAGATTAAACAATTCTAATTTGATATCTAGTCAGAAATTTCCATTCAAAATTTTTAACCAAATATCCAGAGTCCAAATCCATTCGTTTAAGCTAGAAGACAAATGAATAAAATCATACAAGCAAAAGCGGTATAACTGTAAAAGTTTGGATTTTCTCTTTCAATAAAGTACCTATAGAAGATGGAGATTTGAAGAAAGTTTGGAAAAGCAGAAAAGCCTCTAAGGAAATTCAAAACTGCTTCTATATTCTTTCATTTAAATTGCAATACTCACAGGTAACAGCCAAATTACATATGGAGTAGGCTTCTAGGTGTGTGTGGTCAATATTCAATGTGTGTGCCTGTCCACAGCTTGGAGAATTTCTTTAGATATGTTTTTAAAAAAAGCAAGAAGTGCAAAGTTTTATGGCAGCACACTGTATATGCTTTGATTTGATGCCTCTAATTAAAGCTGAATATACAGATATTCAAGGGGAAGCCTCAATCCATGGACTTACTATGGATTATTGTGTTCCTGTGGCCAGAGATTTCCCCTCAAAATAGTTATGCAGCAGAGAGATTGCAGAAGTCTTTTGCAAGATCATTATTATTATTTTTCGCTACATGGTTTAAGGGGGAAGATTTCCTTTCCTCCCTTAATAAACTAAGGCCTTTCATCTAAGAAAAGGACAAAACCCATGATATTTGGCATAATCATGGACCCAACTTGTTCATTAGGATTAGGATTGCATAATTTGCATTAGCTGACTAGTTAGGATGCATTAGTTCTGCAATGGCTATGGCTAGTTTTTTTTTTGGTAAATTGTTCCAATATGAATGAAGATGATGTTAAAAAGGGCATCATCCCAGGCTGTATTTCATTGAGAAGTTAACCAAATCAGATCACTTCAATCAAGTGTGAGAGGTTGAACAACATACAGAGAAAAATATTGAGGATGAGAGATAAAGACTCACATAAACTGTGAACACAACAGCAACAGCCATTATGGATATCCCCCAGTGGTCAGAAAAATCATCTATCAGTTTTCTGGCAACAAAGACACAGAAAACTGCGACAGGAGCAACAATAAGAAAAATTGTCAGCACCAGTGATCTCACATCTGGTCCAAATATGAACCTTCCCTGAAGAAAAAATTTCTGCAAGAAAATTATCAAAGCAATGAATAAGCACCACAGTCATAAAATGGCTAGATACTGTAACATATTTCAAATAACTATGCAATTTAAAATTTTCCATTCTCTATAAAGTATAACAAATAAATTATAAAATGAAAGTTGAATGGTAAGTACATCAAGACTCAACAACTCACAGTCACAGGCCATAAGGATAAAAGCACAGGAGGAAAGAAGGTACATCATATGATGTACAGAGGCTCAAAGACAAGTAACAATCAATTTCCAGAGACCATCAGAAAATTTCTGCATCAATGATTTCTTTAGAACTTAAATTTATTCTTTGTGCTTGCCTAAGACAAGAGAGGAAAGAACACAGTACGTCAAAGAGTATAATGTTACAATTCATTTTAATTTTGCTTACTGCTTAAATTAGTTATAATAATAACATCATCCAATATTAAGATATTACATTACATACTATGCCACAGAATTAAAATAACATGTAAAGTTCAGTAATTTAAATTTATTTTTGTTCTGAGAATTTAACAGAAAGATCTCCAGCAACCATTATTTAACACATTCTAAAATTGCAGTGCTTGTGATTTTCCCCAGCAAAATTTTAGGAAGGAAAGAACTATGAAAAGCAACTAAAACTAGGGAAGCTATATGTACTGGATCCGGATCATCTGCAACTCATAAAGCACTGCAGATGGTGCAGTTAAGGATCTAACACCTTGTACCCTGTATTTTCTGTACCCCATGTTTTGTTTTAATATTTTTGTAAAAAAATATTTATAACAGTAAATATTCACTACAGATTTTTCAAAATGTAGAAAACTTTTATCTCTTCCACTTTGCCCAAAGGAAGTAAAGCTTTGAAACACTTTCAGCAACGGAGTATCAGATAAAAAGCAACACAAAAGTCCAACATACCTGAAATAAATCAGCTAAAATCTAACACATCAGTCAAAAGAAGGAAGACCAATTAATGTTGTGGTTTCTAGGGGTTTGCATCATTGGTCATTTCACTACACTGCTTCAGAACCTGACAGTAATATATCCACATAGATCCATCCATTTTCTTTGCAACAACGTTTCTCAAAGTCAGCACATAACCCTATCACCTAGAACCCCTTCCCAAATAGTAACACTCCTAACACAAAAACCCAATACCAACACAAATTAAAACAACAAAACACATACACACAAAGAAAAGGCCACAACAACAACCACTAATTGAAAAGCTACCACAAATTGAGACCCCAAAAAAGTACTTGCAAGAAAGGGAAATTTTCTGACAGCAGAACTGTGACACACACAATAAACAAATTCCACAAGCAGTTTTCTTTTCTTAAAAGTGAAACCAGACAAAACTTGGATACTGCTCCTGAAGTGTTTTTGATGTTGCTGTCCAATCACAATTGAAATTTCACCTCAATAGTCCATATTAACCCTTAATACAAACTTTATTAAGCATGTTACCCAGATAAAACTCTAATTTTGACTAGAAAACAGCAGAAAAAATACTTAAATCGCTGCATCCAAGTTTTTTTTCACAATCAGAACAAAAGTAAAAAAGCAGAACTCACATTGCTACCCTTCCAAGCTTGGTATACCCGCAAATCACCGGATCCTGACCCCGGATCGGAGCGCTGCGGCGGAGGCACCACGTACATGTCTCGGAGGCAAGAGTTTTCAGAATCTTTCTCAGTTGCAGTGGTTTAAGAAATTCAGCTCCCAAAACGGTAAAGCGAAGAACAAAAGGCGAAAACTTGAAGGGTCCCTAAGGTGCGAAATCGATAGCCATGGGCAAATTCGAACACCCTTTTGGCCAAAGTTTCCGGCGAGCTCAACGGGTCGGGTCGGGTCGGCGACAAGGCATGAGGGGTTGGTTGGGAGGGAACACAAGGTGCTGCAGTGCAATGCAATGCAAGCAAGGGTTTTTCTTTTCTTTTTTCTTTTTTTTTTCTTTTTTTTTTTCTTTCTCTCTCTAGTGATTGCTTTGATGTGTGTGTGAGCTGGTTTTGGTTATTAGCTAAACTGCTAAAGCAAGTTAATAGGGATTCTTCGCTTTAAGACAATTATTACCATGTCACTGTGTAATGTATGTTTATGTATGGTGGAGACTAAGGTTTATAACACAAGGCTGGTTTCTTACAAACATGTTAAAAAATGAATTTATGGAAAATAATTTAGTATTTCTTTTTAAATCAGAAGCTAATTTATGTTTATTTATCTTAGTAATATATGAAAAATAGTTTATAAACTTCTACTAATATATAAACTTTTAATTAACTTAGTGTTATCAAATATACTCGCATTCTTTAACTTTATTCTTCTAAATTTCTAATACATTATTATTAGTTAAAAATTGCTATAAATTAAAAAGTATATAGATCTTATAATCCTTTTAATAAACTTCATTTATAATTTTATATTTTCTAATAAATTTTAATTAAAAGTAAAAAAAATATATATATATATTAAAAATGTTGCTCATGTGTGCATATTGCATGTATGTCATTTGCTTTACAGCATCATGAAAAAATGACGTGTCTGATTCTGGTTGGGTGTTTAATGTGATAGGGCGAATGTGGTGTGGCATGGTACTCCTCTCTGCTTCTTTAATAATAAAAAAGATAGTGACCCATCTCTCATTTTATATGGCTGGGTGGCTTTGAGGGCTACTTGTAAATTTAATTTGATTATAAATGTAGTCAACACAAGACTAACTTTAAATTAATTCAATTTTATAGAAACAATTTTATTCAAAAAAAATCATGAATGGACTAATTCATATTTGAAATATATATTAAAAATAATGAGTTAATTAGGTTTCTTAATTTCTTGCAAATACAACAATATTCTCTTTTAGTTCTTATATTTTATTTAGATTGAAAAAAAAAATGAAAAGTGAGAGATATAAATTAATATATATATATATATATGTTATTTGAATTGATAGAAATGAAAAAGAAAAATTGTTTGTTTATTTATTTATATGAGTGAAAAGTGGATAGGAATAAATAATCTCATTTATTTTGTGTACTCCATATTTTCATAAATAAATGACTAAAAATATTATTTTTAGTGAATGGCAACAACTACAACTAAAACCAAATATCGAATGAAAACAAATTTTTTAAGGATTAAAAGTGAACATTTATATATTTACATAAATTTAAAATATATTTAGTTCAAAAAATTATAAAAAAATTTAAATATACTTTTAGTATTTTTTTACGGCAAAACAGCTTTTAAAAGAAATTATAAGTTTAAGATTTTATTATTTTAAAAATAAAAATGTAAAAAATATTATAAAATTATTTGTAATAAAGGCATAAAGTTCCTTAATAAAAGGATGAAGGTAGTAACAGATATAGCCCTAAGACAATGGGATTCATATTTAACTTAGTTATTAAATTTACAAATACATCCAACATTATTCATATTTTCAGACAAAGTGTTTGCATACTAAGATCTCTAACATCTCTTAAGAAAACCAAATATAAACAGGAAAAGGATAATGTTATAATTCTTACAAATTTTCTTTTTTTCGTGTAAAGAAAACATTAAATGAAAAAATGCATTATTTTAGATATTAAATTTACACAACATACATACTTTTCAGACAAAGTGCTCGCATACTAAAGATCTCTAACACCTGTTAAGAAAAAAATAAGTATAAATAGGAAAAGAATAATGCTATATATTCTTATAAAAATTCTTACAAATCTTTTTATTTTCTTACAAAGAAAATAATAAATGAAAAATAAATGCATTTAATGTATTGAAAATCTAAAATACATTTAATACTTAATGTACAAAAGAAGTAAGAGGAAAATAGGGTGTTGTAAGATATATATTCATAGAGAAAATCAACCATTATTAGTATAAAAAAACGTTTTACATAATCAATCAATTAAAAACCATATTTTATATAATTTTTTAAGTAATTATTATAGAAATTAACAAATTTTTCATTTATGATAAATTGTAATGAGATATGGTATAAAATTATTTTATACCTTTAGTTTATCATCTTTAAACCAATATATATGTATCCTGTAAAGAAAGACTTACAAACCTTTTTTCTTCTTTTTTATTATATATATTGTCGTGTTTAATTAAAATAACTTAATACATTGTTAAAGCAAATCCACAAGTGATTAGTTTAATGGTACATGTTAATCCTCTTCAGGTAAAATATCAGTTCTGAATCTTGTTCATAAAAAAGTTCTAATTTAAAATTTTAGTCTTATCATTTTAATAGATGTTCCAAAGTCAAACAGAATTGTTTTACATAGAAAATATTTCTAATTTAGAAGGAAGAAATTCTATATTTTTGTTGGTCGGGAGCAATATCCTTCAAACTATAAGTAATTACTTTTTATTCTCTTTAAAACAAATTATATAAATAACTCTTTAAAACAAATTTATGTATAAAAGTGGCATTGGTAGAACCAAATTTAATTATAAACAAGAGAAGTGATGCTGATGCAGTGAATGAGGACTTTTGGTGTAAAGCGTATCTAAGAAAGATTATGAGATTGAGACGATGGTGATGATGATTCACTTCATTTCTCTTCTTTTAAGTTAGATCGACATCGTTTAGCTATAACTTCTACCTCGTCACTATTCTCAATCATTCCTATTTTTCTGCCAAAGACAATGAAATTTCATTTATGTTTGTCTTGTTTATTTTTGCCATTTTGGTCACAAAAATATGGCAACGCATATGCATCATGAGAATAGATTTAAGATCATCACTTTATTTGAAAAAAATTTGATGAAATTAGTTTTCATATAATTATTTTTAAGTATTTAATACATTATATTTTTTATTAAATAATTAAAAGAATTTACCTGATTTTTTTTAATATTCTATAATGATACTTTTGCATGTCTTACTCTTTCCTTAAAAAAATACCTAATTAAAAAGTATCTTGAATATAACTTCTAAAATAAATATTATAAAACTCAACAAATTTTAATTATATACTAACGTGTGATTATATGTGAAATAAAAAAGTAACACATGATAATATACAATAATTTATATGATTATTCATGTGATATACGATGTATTTGATTTAGAAAATAATTTATATGATAATAATTAATACATATAATAAAAAAAATAATTATATATTTATTAGTTTAATGTATTTAAGTATATTTTTTTATAACTTTAAATTATTTATTTTTTAATTTATAATAAAAATGATTATATAAAATTTATAAGTTAATGTCTAAAATAATGAGTTTAATATATTTATTGACTTTATTATAATTAATGTATATGACACTTGTGAAAATTACTAGCCAATGCTAAATTGTTAATATGTAATATTGCCTCTATTAAAATATTAATTATTTCTTGTAATTTTAAGTTATTATCTTGTAATAATTTTATGTTATGTTATATGAAATAATAATATTATAATAATTGACTGATATTTTATTTTAACTCTTTTATTATCTACTTTTTTATTCTGTAAATATAATTATTTTAAAAAATATTATAATTCAAACACTATTTCAAGAGAGTGTTTCATTTTATTGTCATTTAAATTATAGTTTTATTTTTTTTCTTTTTTGTTCAATTAATATAGATTTTTTTAAAAAATCCATTATAAAAACTTATAACATCTAAAATATAAGATAAATTTGATTTTGATCTTTTAATTTTAAAATTATTTTTTTTATGTGAAAAAATATTCTTTTATTTTGTTAGTGAATTTATCAAATAAAAATCACTTACTATTAAACCTATTGCACACAATCTCGTATCATTATTAATGAAAATATTACATCAAACATAATTCATATTACATAGTTGGCTCAATTTGTTACTTTTTGTTATGCTACTAGTGAGTAGTGATTATGGTGGACTAAAATAACTTTTATTTTAAATTACATGACTAAAAAAATCAAATTTAATTTTGAAGGAGCAAAAATAGTTTTACCTCATATTTAAATGACTAAAAATATATTTAACTATATAAACATAACTTTTACTATGACACTCTCTACCCTGTATATCATAAGTAATACAATAGATAAAATTAAATCAAAAGGGATCTATCATTATCCAAAATCATGTCGTCTAATAAGAGAGTATCATATTTTGATTAAACAATAATCAATAAAAGTTTCATACAAATAGAAATAACACTTGTCATAAAATCATAACAAAAAAAATAAAATTCTAGTTAAACCTCTATATCACATCCTATCAGAGCAAAATCTTAAAAGCAAGGTCTAGTTCTCAACACTGATATCATCAACACCATGTTGAATCTCACTTGCAACAACATCTAAAAAGAGCAAATACAAGAAACAAGGAGTGAAAAACATCTCACTCTAACTCACAACATAAAATGTAGCCAGATAACCAAACACACACAATAAGACTTAGTATAATTGATAATACAAAATACCTCCAAACAAACATCACGAATTTAACACAGATTCATTCACATGCATGATGCCATGGATACAAACTACAAAATGCTTATGCATGTGGCGCTAATAAAATCAAATCATGGTGTATTGCCTTAAGACAATACAAAAAGTAGCCTAAGAGATGTCGGTTCACACCTTCATCACACTAATACAACCAAGATCTCGTTAGGGTAGCTGTGTTGTGCAACTTCAGCCCCATGCACACAATGAGCGAGAGTGAAACTTCCCAAACTCAATTATTCCTGAGGATTGATCCCCTATTCTTTACATAAAGGGGCATTTCTTGGCAACGTATTCCAAATCGTACCCATCCAAAACAAGATACATCTAATGCATGTCAAACAAGATTTGCTGCATTATCATATTACAATTGTACATCAATTCCTTTTATTTTATATTATGACTAAGTCTTGCTTAGACTTCTCATCACATCAAGATACCAAATGCAACACATCATTATATTCATTCATGGTTGTCAATCATGTTATTAACATACTCACTTACAAGAATACACGTAACAACATGTAGCATGAAGAATCCAATCATTAACAACATGTAGCATGAAGAATCCAATCATTAACATCCATTGAACACAAATAGAGAAAATACAAGTTGTAGAATGACATCTAATTGCACATGTCTCACGCTCGATGCAGAACCTTCAAAGAGCAACGTTGCTCTTAGGTTGGACTGCACTCGACATGATCAAACTCCCGTATGGTGAAAGCATCACAAGGAGTCCCCTAGAGCTCCAATGTCCACATGTGGATCATCCCACGCTCGGTGTGAATGACCCTAAGAGAAATCCTTGTTTTTAGCCTCGACAACGTCCAACAAGTCCAAGGTGGTGCCTAGCATCATATTAGAGAACACACATCCTAAATAAAATGCAATTTTCATATCACGAGTATCATTCATTAAATTTTGATTATAATAATTGGTAAAAATATTCTAAAGGTCATATAACACTTCTGAAAAACACAAATTACATACAACATTATATACTCATACTAGTTCCTCATATAATCATCCAATGCGTTCCCTTGGGGTTCCTACAATAACTTATGAGCAAGTCAATATTCACAAGATTAATATAATACACAAATTTAAATGCATGTTAATATTAACAAATAGAACATTAAAAAATCACAAAGAAGACAAAAAATATAAGATACACGTAATTTGAGACTTTTTCCTTCATATAACACATGCAATAGAAAAGTGATTGGGACCAATCTCACTATCCAATCCCACAACAGATATAATAGTAAGTTATTTACTTTTTTTTGATAAGTTTCTGAATATTTATTAAAATATTAATAAATAATAATTATTTTAGATTCAATAAAAATATATACAAGAGTAAAATATGAAATAAAAAAATATCTATCGTCTATGATTTTCAATATCTTGAGATATAATGCCAAAAATAATAAGATAAATAGTACATGGGTTAAAATAACCATGTAATAAAAATAATAGTAAAAAAAGAATAAAGCCTATCGTGAATGAGAAGAAGAAGAAAATAAATAAAATCATACTTTATGTCAAAAAGAAAAGGTAAAAAAAATGAATAAATACTATAAAGATAAAAAAAATGAAATAAATATGAGAAGTTAGAAAATAAACTGCTCCCTTCATTTCAAATTGATTTTTTTTAATGATTTTTACAAAAGTCGAGATAAATAAATAAATGACTTAATTAGTGGGAAAATTTTATTAAAACACCCTTAACTCTCTTTCTCAACTTTTATAAATATATTATTAAGTACTCTAAGACAATATAGTATATTGTATCGTAAAGTTTGTGTTCTTACCTTGGTTTAGAAAAAAAAATGTTGTTGGTAGAAGCAAAATTTACTTAAATAATTATTACACTTTAAAAAAATTAATCAGCAACTAGTAATTGAAGATATCTTTATTTATATATATATATATATATATATATATATATATATATATATATATATATATATATATATATATATATATATATAACTTGTCCTAGGATAATGGATCATGAGAGGATTTTGTTACTAATGAATTGTAAAAAAAACTGTGGTCGTGTAGCACAGAAAAAAAAATTGAAATTTGAATTGATTAAAAAATATAAAGAAAAAAAAGAAGATAATTTTCCTCTTTAATTTTTTATTTAAACAAAAAATATCGTTATTTTTATTTTTATTTTTTCTCTCGTCAAAACCGATAGTAACTTTTTGTTTATTTAAGAGAAAAGAAATGATTCAATAATAGAAGGAAATAACTAAAAAAGTTTTTCGTTTTAAAAAATCACTTTTTCCTCTTTTTCTTTATTTTCTTTTTGATTCCGTTCATAGATATTGTGAATGCATGCTAGTTTAACTTTTTTTTTTTTTTTTTTTAAATAAACTTACTTTTTAGGAAAATTATTTAAACTTTTAAAAGCTGAATTATAATATTTCTAAATAAAAAAATATATCTTATATATAAATTTATTCGTATTTATTATTAATATTTGTCAAGATAGTCAAAGTGTTCCGGTGATCACTATACCAACTTAGATTAGCATAATGAGATATTCCCGTTGATTAACTAAGTGATTGTAATTTGAATTTGATTTTTGAATATGAAAAAAAGTTAAACTAAAAAAAATGTTCACCTATTCTACATCCATCCTATTTATAAAAGAGATTAATTTTCGCATTTTAATAATAATAATAAAAGTAAATCACCTATACTCTGTAGCGTAAAATTACACTAATAACTAATCATATCTTTTAATAATATTATGTTATTTGCTTATTTAATCAAATAAAAATAAAATAAAATAATTTAAAAAATATAATTAGTTGTTAGTGTAAAAAACTTTATACCAATAATGTATAGATAATTAACTCTATTAATAAATAAATAAATAAATAAATATATATATATATATATATATATATATATATATATATATTTATATAAGCCATTGAAACTGAGATTGGGCTCTTATATAAATCTTAAGGCTAGAGACAGATCAATTCTGAACTCTCTAGTTCATAGAAAAAGAGAAAAAAGCTATGATGACATCCTAACGTTCTCTGTCACAGACTCATGAATATTTGATAATTAACGTGTTCCTTGCATTGGAATTGTAAGGTCAAAAATAAAAATAAGGGCTATGCACATGTTTAACAAATTAAAAAAAAAATAATAAAAAAAAACAAGAACATGGGTCCTTTGCTTTATTGGCGGTTATCATAACATAACCTCCAATCGAATCTTGTGTTTCGTTTGATACTTTTCTTTTCTTAGATCACAAGACGATGTAATTGGGTCATTGGGAGCTGTAGATAACTTCGTGCTTTTTCTTCAAATATTTTAACCATTTGGCCTATCTTTAACTTTTCAATGTTAGTGGTTTTGGGAGTTGTGATATTAATTTGACTTTTTTTTAGCATAAGTTTATCATTTTTTTACAACAAATGTATCATCATGCTACACTCCACCATCATCTTTTGGTATGTCTTTAACTTTGTTATATGAGAAGTTTTTAGTTTTCCATAATTTTAAAGGCGAGAATGTTAGGTGGTTTGGTTTGCGAAAATATTTTTTATTTCTATTTTCAATTTTTATTTTCAAAATTTTAAATTTAGAAAATATTTTTGTTTTGAATTCTTGTTTTCTATTTACAAAAAATAGAAATGTTGAAAATGGATTGATTTAACCATTTTTAATAAAAGTTCAAGAAATGTTTTTTATAATAAATTTTTTTATCTATTTCTTCCAATTTCCTTATGTATTGTTTGATTTTTAGAAGTATTTTCTATTTTGTTTAACGACTCGTCAGATCACCACATTTTAAAGCTCAACTACTTGTAGCGGAAATTATAAATATAACTACCTAGATTTAACATACAAATAGTCTCTAACAATCATGCTTGGTGTGGCTAACTGTAACAACCCGATTTTCATAGATTATACGAGGGTTCAAAGCCTAATAGGGGTAATTTAGTAGTCTAGAACGGGTCGTTCCCAAATTGGAACGGGTCGTTCCAGACTACTAAAATGAGGGTGATTTAGTATCTTAGAACGGGTTGTTCCCATATTGGAACGGGCTGTTCCAAAATACTAAAAGTGCCTACAAATCTTAGTTGGGAACGACGCGTTCCCATATTGGAGGCGTTCCAAATTACCAAAAAGGCTTGTAATCCTAGTTGGGAAATGGCCGTTCTGGTTTAAGAATGGGCCGTTCCAAATATGGCCGTTGTGGGTTAAATACAACCCTAGAATGAGACGTTCTGGTTTGAGAATGGGCCATTCTGGATGTGAAATTTTACGCATGACGAAGAGTCTAGAACGGGCCGTTCCGGATTTGAAACAGGCCGTTCCGGCCACTCTTGATGCCTATAAATAGAGCGCTCTAGCACTCCCAAAAATTACACTTTTCAGTTCTGACTTCTTTCTTCTACATTTTCTTCTTTTCCTTCTACACTCTCTGAAGACCGAGGGGCACTCAGAGGAGGAGACCAAGGAGATCTCTGTTTTAGTTTCAGCTACTACTTATCGAGGTACGAGGGAAAAGGAAATTATTTGTATGTAGAGTTACATGAGGAAATTGGGTAGAGGAAGAGTCCCTTAAGATTATGAGTAATTTTATAATTATTTCTGTTTGAGGAATTGATGATCCCATTAAATTTTACATGTATTGAGGATTAGAAATATATATTTAATTTGTAAGAATGATGATTTGGTATAGAGAACGAAATTATAGAAAATTGCCTGTAAGTTAGGTTTTGAAAAAAATTGGATTATTTCTATTTGAGGAATTGATGATCCCATTAGATTTTTTATGTGTTGAGGATTAGAAATATATATTTAATTTGTAAGAATGATGATCTGGGAGAGAGAACGAAATTGTAGAAAAGTGCTTGTGAGTTAGGTTTTGGAAAAATTGGGGGTTTTATTATTTGAGTTAAGATTCTACTAAATTGATGATTCTATCTGGTTTTAAATTAATTTATAAATATTATTGTTACATTATTTGATAAAATTGATGATCTAGACAAGGAATGTGGTGTGCTACCTTCGTACAAATATATACATTATATCTACTGTTTTAATATTGAATTGATAACATGATGTGAGTATGTTGACATGAAATGAGATGTTAATGTGATATGATTGTGGTTCCTCACACTAATGACCATGGATGAGACGACCCCTAGAAGTGATGCTACAAGGAGGGCGTGCCCTTAACATGGTGTGGGATGAGTGAGGCAATTAACATATATCACTTATGTTAGATGTGGCGTGGCCTTAGCATAAGGTTAATTGTAAGATTTGTGTGAATTGTGATGTGATTGTGGTTCCTCACACTAATGACCAGGGATGAGACGACCCCTGGGTAAGTGATGCTATAGGGAGGGCGTGCCCCAGGGAGGGCGTGCCCCAGGCATGGTGTGGGATGAGTGAGACAATTAACCCGTATCACTTATGTCAGTTGTGGCGTGGCCTTGGCATAATGTTAATTGTAAGATTTGTGTGGATTATGAATGTGAAAATGATAGTGTTAATAGCAAGAATTGTAATGGATTGATATGACTGTGAATTTGTGATGTGAAGTTGATGCATGATTGTTAGAATTAGAATATATAGAGATGGTTGTAAAGTAATGAGTTACGATGAAATGATGTGTTGGGTTTTTCTTGTGTACTTTACATATAGATGTTTTCTTTTCTCACCATGCAATTGTGGATGTTTTAGGTGAGGAAGATCCGGCTATGAGTGACATCTAGAATGCCAACGGTTGAATTGTGGTTATGTCCTGATATTGTGACATCGGGGCAGAGGATTTTTAGGACATGAACTTTGTATATGGATTTGGAGTTGCATTTATTATTTTGAAAACATTTTGTAACCTCTTAAGTTTTACTTTTCAAGTTTTATTTTCAATTATTTTGGATATTGAAGAACAATTATGAAGGTTTTATGTGAACCCTTTTACTAACGTTGAAAATTTTATTCTTTAGCTTATTTATATTGTTACAATATATGTGTTGGGGTAGTAAGGGTGTCACATTTAGTGGTATCAGAGCAGGTCGATCTAATCGGCCGTGAGTTATAAGTCTACTATGCTTGTTTGGTAGATGAATGATGGAATGAATTGATTGTGAAACTTATTGATATGCTAGTATGATGATTGATTATGTTTGTTGTTATTTAATTGTGTGTACTCTAACAATGTTTTGCTTTATGATGAGGATAATGATGATGATGTTTCCCTTATGTTGTTAGTATTTTGCTTACTTGTGTATTGTTTTCTCAGAATTTGGCTGAAAGACATGATATAGCTTAGTTGATGCTATTCATGATTGTTTATTTGTTTTGATATTTCTTGCTTATGTAAGAAGTAGTGGTTGAGTGGTATCGCTCGTGTTGCGAACATATGTACCAGTAGTAGTGGACGAAGCCTTGTGCTAACCAACTAGAAACTATTAGAATCTTGGATGTGAGTGAGACATTGATTCGTCAAGTGTATTGAGAGTTTATGGTTGATGGAGCTTCTGAAATCTATAGTTGTAGCGATTGAATCCAAGGAGGTTGTATGTTTTGATATTCTTAAGGAGAGATTGAAGTGTTGATGATTTCTTGAATTGGTGCTTGCATGTTACCCTTTTATGGTTTAGGTAGAATGTGAGTTTTATTTTTCTAAGTCCTTTGTACTGAATGTCGCCACCGGCCCGAAACGGGCTTTCGGCATTCGCGAAGGATGGTTGGACTCTTTTATTTGTTTAAAAATATGGATTGCTAGAATGACTTATTCTCAAACTGAGACCTTGTCAAACGAGCAATTTTATTAAAAGGCTCACCAATCCATGTTAATCCCAAGCGGGACCCTCCATGGATTAGCGGTTTTCATAAAAAGGAAGGGTTCATGGAGTCGCCACCAATGTTTTACTCAAAACATTGGAAAAAGAAGTTTAAGGCAATCGATTCAAAAATCGACTTCGGCCATGACAACCAGAGTCGGGTAAGGGAGTCGGTTACGCGTGGGGAAGGTGTTAGCACCCCACAGCGCCCCTTTCGGGTTCCCTATGACAGATTATTTCTAAAAATAATAGTGCGAAATTACTAAATTACCCCTATTTATTCTAAACAATTATAACTTAACTATCTACATGATGACAGTTAAATATACACACAGAAAGCAGTAAAAGGAAGGACTTAAGAAGAAACCTTTGAAGCGTGCTTTTATATTCAAGTAAAACTGGGAAGCTTTTTGGCGTTCCCTCGCTCTACAAGCCCGCTCGCTCCCTCCTAGAAAATTTTAACTATGGAAATCCGGAGGATTTCCCTTCGACTCAGTTCGAGACTCAAGCAAAAGCTCAGAACTCGAGAACTTTGTCGGATCAACTCTCCGAGTGATTTCTAGGCAGAGCACTGCTCAAAAAAACCCAGAATACTCAAGAAGAGGGTTAAAACTTAGTGTAAAAGTCAAATGACGTCAAATTGACGTCATATTTATAGGAATGAGGCGCAGTACGGCCCCTGGGGTCAATACGGGCGTATTGAAGTTTTTGAACTTCAATACGGCCGTATTGAATTCAGTACGGCCGTATTGAAGTTCAAAGACTTCAATACGGGCGTACTGAGTTCGCCGCGGCCGTATTGCAGTTCAAAATACTCAATACGGCCGTAGTGATCCTCTGGGAGGCTGTATTGAGCTTCATTCCTCCCACTTTTCTTATTTTTGCTATCCTAAGACCTCTAGACCTACAGAGAACCCTCCTAGGGCCTTCCAGGAGTCCTTCTGGCTGATCTTCCTTCAGTCTTTGAGAGCCTTCTAGCTTTATTTCCGACCCGGACAATTTTAGGGGTCTACAGCTGCCCCCCCTTTACTTAGTCGGACGGCCTTTTGTTGTACCGGCTGACAAGTAAAGGAGTTGACCCAATTGTCCGGGTGATGTGCCGACCTTCTGACTTGTAATGTCTTCCGGTGGAAAATTGTTGAGTAGCCTCTCCAGGTTGAGTATTAGTCGTCGCCTCTCCAGGCTCATGCATACCTCGGTGCTCTCGAAAACTGGGTAGCTGAGTACCGCCTCTCCAGGCTTGTGCATACCTCGGTGCTCTCGACAACTGGGTAGCTGAGTATTGCCTCTCCAGGCTTGTGCATACCTCGGTGCTCTCGACAACTGGGTAGCTGAGTATTGCCTCTCCAGGCTTGTGCATACCTCGGTGCTCTCGACAACTGGGTAGCTGAGTACTGCCTCTCCAGGCTTGTGCATACCTCGGTGCTCTCGACAACTGGGTAGCTGAGTATTGCCTCTCCAGGCTTGTGCATACCTCGGTGCTCTCGACAACTGGGTAGCTGAGTACTGCCTCTCCAGGCTTGTGCATACCTCGGTGCTCTCGACAACTGGGTAGCTGAGTATTGCCTCTCCAGGCTTTGCATACCTCGGTGCTCTCGACAACTGGGTAGCTGAGTACTGCCTCTCCAGGCTTGTGCATACCTCGGTGCTCTCGACAACTGGGTAGCTGAGTATTGCCTCTCCAGGCTTTGCATACCTCGGTGCTCTCGACAACTGGGTAGCTAAGTATTGCCTCTTAGGCTTTGAGATGATTTTGTCTCCACAGTCCACGATGCTGCTTCGACGGTTTGATTTTGATTTTGGTGCCACTGAGGGCTGGATAACGCAGGGATCCGTCTAGGGGATGTGCAGTCATTCATAGGTTTTTGTGCCCCAACTTGCATTGCTTAGTTGGTACCCATGGGGAATTTCTGTTTCCTTGGGGTGTAGACACAGATGCTCTTCTTGAATTGAGCGATGCCTTATGTTTGGCTGACGTCCTTTGACGTTGGTGGAGTATCCCGGTTATCCTTATTCGGGTAACTCTTTTTGATTTTTGGATTTTGTTGCCTCTGTGTAGGCTGTTATCCGCTAGGGGATTTTGTCATTGGTTGTAATTGGCCTCTTCTGTTAGGCGTATCAGCTTGACGTTCAATGATTGGCTGAGAGCCGGATTCCACTTGGGGAATGATTATTGATCTTTTGGATTTTTGATTTTCCTTTTTTGAAGGAGTGCCTCTTGTGTAGGCGACTGGGGATTTGAAGTTCTTATGTATCCCAGAGTATTATTTAGAAAGCCTCTTCAGGCTTAGCTTCACTCTTCGTTTGAGCTGGAAAGCTACCTTCCACTGAGGAAGTTTAAGTCCTTTCGACTTGGATATTCTGTTTAGATGATCAAGCCTCCCTTGGGGAATTTTGCTGATCTTGGTTTGATAGCTTTCACTGGGGAATTTGGCCCGTGAGTGGAAGCTGAGATATCTCTGGAGAGTATTATTTCTGCGAGCCTCTCCAGGCTCAATTATTCTGTAAGAGTATTATTTCGGCGAGCCTCTCCAGGCTCAATTATTCTGAAGGGGGAGTATTGTTTCGGCAAGCCTCTCCAGGCTCAATTATTCTGTACGATGAATTGGTTTTTTGTTCAGCCCGAGAATGCGAGCTGAAACGTCTTTTAGAGAGTATTATTTCGGCAAGCCTCTCCAGGCTTAATTATTCTGTGGGAGTATTATTTCAGCAAGCCTCTCCAGGCTCAATTATTCTGTGAGAGTATTATTTTGGCAAGCCTCTCCAGGCTCAGTTTATTCTGTATGGTGAGAGAGTATTGTTTCGGCGAGCCTCTCCAGGCTCAGTTATTCTGTGAGAGTATTATTTCGGCAAGCCTCTCCAGGCTCAATTATTCTGTGGGAGTATTATTTCGGCAAGCCTCTCCAGGCTCAATTATTCTGTATGATGCGGAATTTTTGTCTTTTTTGTCGAATTTTGACTTTTTCTGTATTTTTGCCTTTTTTGTCGTTTTTCGGCTTTTGTTGACTGCTGTCATACACAAGCAATTTTTCCTATTTTTCTATTTTATGTAATTGCCTCATGAAGAGGTCTTTGAAAATTTCTTTGTGGCCAATACGGCCATATCCATTTCAGTACGCCCGTATTGAGTTGAAAATTTGTTCATAACCCTATTTTTAGTACGGGTGTACTGAACATGGTACGGGCGCATTGTTTTTTCTGAAGTTTATATATTTTTTTTTCAATAAACAGAGAATAAGTGATCTTCCATTACACCTATCATCTGTATGCATGTATGCAGTATGATGCACCTAATTCTATTTGATTCATTTTTCAAAAGAATTAACCGATGCGTTTTTTCTGTTTGGATTTTTGCCATTCCTCTAGACGGGCTGTGCGCTGCCGATTTCTGTAACCGAGGAATGATGCGTGTTATATTGAGATTTGGTGTCATCAACCAAATGATCCTTCCCTTCCTTTAAAAGATATGTCAACCCTCCTATTGACCACTATATCTCCATGTTTCCACTAGATTATCCTAAAATCGTTTGGGACAAGAGAGAAAAGAAAGGAAAGGTATATTCTTTTTTGAAAGTTTGTGTTTTAGAGGGGATTTATTTTTATTTTGAAAAATTGTTTTTGTAAGAATGGCTGGCCAAGGTAGGCTTATTGTGTTTAGGTTTGTTTGTTTAAACATTCATGAAGTTAATCAAATCTTGTTATTGACGTTGTGATTTGACAACTTAGATAACTTCCCTTGAACCTTTCTTTTTGAATTTGGTTCATGGTACCATCATGGATTTCTTTCGTTTTTTGATTGTCCTTATTTTTGCCTAAAACACCCTTTTGTGGCGTTTTAGCGGACCTTTGTTTTTATTCATTTTCGTAACCCTAACTTTTGCCTAGGTCACCCTTTTCGTGGGATTCCTAGCGGGTCTTTTGCTCTTATTTTTGCGCAGCCCCCTTTTTGGGTTTCCTGCCGAGCTTCTTTTATTTTAAAAGATTTCTTTTTACCCATGATGGCACTTGTCGAGGCCAAGGGAAGGTGCTCCAAGTTGTCACACACACTTCCACATAAAAATGATGCGGGTTTATCAAGATGATTTTAACCTCATTTATGCTTATTCAAACAGGGTTAAAAATAATGTGGTTTAGAGATTTATTGTAAGCAAGAAGAGAAGCAGTAAGAAATAATAAAGAATGATTTTATTATAATCATAATGGAAACATGTGCCCTATCGAGGCTCGGGGGTCGGGCTGTCCCCAAGGAGTAATCTTTAATAGTCATCAGGTTTACACATCCCTATCGGAAGGAGGAGAGCACTTGATGACGACGACCGGCCTCGATGCTTGTGAACCGGCCTTCCTAAAGATCTGGCTTAAAGAACGTCGAGAAGGATCTTGATTCCTCTTCGTTCTTTGATCTTTTAACAGGGTTGTATCCTAACCCTTGTTTCCCCGGATTATCCTTGATGATGGGTAGCTCCGGAATTCCTTGGGAGTCCTTGCCAAGTCCTTGTCCCGGCAAGTATCCATTCTTGGTGAGCATATGGGCTACCTTCTTCATTTCTCGGGGAAATGTCTCAACATTGGCGATCTCCAATGCTTGGAAGGCGGTTTCTAAAGCTTCCTCTGCTGCATCCACATAAGGTATGTTGGATGGCTTGCTGATGAGTATGTCATCTTCAGCTTGTACAGTCACCAGTTTGTCACCCACTATGAACTTGACTTTCTGGTGGAGCGTAGAGGGTACAGCTTTCGCATCATGAATCCAAGGTCGGCCAAGGAGACAGCTGTATGCCGGAGTAATGTCCATCACTTGAAATTCGACGTTGAAGATAGTGGGTCCAATTTGGATTGGAAGATTGATTTCTCCCACTACTTCTCTTTTAGATCCGTCGAAAGCTCGAACGATCATGTTGCTCGGGCGCATTTGGACTCCCTTGATTGCCACTTGATCGAGCGTTCTTTTTGGCATCACGTTCAAGGAAGATCCATTATCTACCAAGACTTTAGCGATGTGATACTCCTTGCACTTTACAGAGATGTGCAAGGGCTTGTTGTGGTTCGGTCCCTCAGCGGGGATCTCTTCATCGGTGAAAGAGAGGTGATCATTAGCCGTAATGTGACTAACAATCCCCTCAAATTTGTCTTGGGAGATAGTATGCGACACATATGCCTCGTTCAAGACTTTCAACAGAGCTTGCCGATGCGGTTCGGAGCTTAGGATCAACGACAACAGTGTAATCTTTGCTGGCGTCCTATGAAGTTGATCCACGATGGAGTACTCGCTCTGTCGGATAAACTTTAACAGCTCGTCTGTCTCCTCCTCGGATTCTTTTTCCTCGGTTTTCTTTTCTTCTTTTCCTTTATTCTTGGGAGCTTTATCCTGAAGATCTTCGGGAGTGTAGATCCTGCCACTCCTAGTCATGCCCCCAAGTTCAGCGATGTTGGAGATATTGCTGTTGGCAGAAGAGTGGATGTCGTATATCCACGGCACAGCCTTATTTGATTCGTAAGGGAAAGGCCTTGGAGCGGTGATCCTTAATGGTGTTGGACCTTCCCCTTTGTTTGTCTTGATTACCAACAACGGAGTTGACGTGTGTTCGCTTGGCACGGTTGTTGGCTTACACTTGATAACGAACGGCGTGTGATCCATTCTTTGAACATACGCATCGATTAATTTTTTCTTTTTATTAATGTTATTAATGGATTACTAGGAGAGATGTATGAAATGAATGACTCCTAGATCCCTCCATGATCTATATGCATGATATGAGATGATGATGTTGAATATGCATGCATTGTGTTTATTGAACTAAGCATTATCATGTTTTCGGGATGTCCCTAAGATGATGCATGATATTGCTTGGTTTTGGGTAAATATCATTTTTCTTTGTTTTTTGAATATATATTTTTTTGTATTTTTAGGGTGAAAAGGGAAACTACCTATATGAATGTGATGAAGGTAGATGTTAACACCATGTAATGGAAGATTCTTATTTCTATTTATTCTTATTATTTAAAAAGGAATGTTGTATGTTTAAAAGGTGCAATGTATGCTCATACAATGTCACATAAAAATGCACAAACAATTCAC
This sequence comes from Cajanus cajan, assembly GCF_000230855.2. Taxonomy (NCBI): domain Eukaryota; kingdom Viridiplantae; phylum Streptophyta; class Magnoliopsida; order Fabales; family Fabaceae; genus Cajanus; species Cajanus cajan. The sequence goes on along the minus strand of NC_138520.1, from coordinate 14,216,069 downwards.
TCATCCACGAACAGTCACGAGCGAATCACGAGGTAGGGGTATCCTGCAGAAAGGTGCATATTCAAGGTGGTTCTAACTGTTCTCACCGGTCTGAGGCCCCCAAGGTGCCCCCATTATAGGGACCCAATTCCTCTCGTCGTAAGCCGATGGAAAGCTCCAACGCACTGTCGGACTCGAGTTCATGGTTATCACCTTGAGTGATGCTTTCCGACAACGGTCTACGGGCACCTATAGACCCATTCGACAACCGGCCGTACTAACATCCACTCCCTATGGCTTACCACTCATGCCCCCGGGTATAGAGGGAACTGTTGTGTGCAAAGGTTTGTGTGCAATTTATATTTCAAACAATTGCGGAAACTAAACATACAACAGTTATTAAAGCCATATAAATAAAGCATGTTATCATTCAAACAAGGGGTAATGAAGTAATTTTAACTATTATTTGTTAAAAATAATCTGTCACTAAATGGGACTGACTCTCGAGGCTTCCCCAGTGGAGTCGCCATCTGTCGCCACCGGCCCGAAACGGGCTTTCGGCATTCGCGAAGGATGGTTGGACTCTTTTATTTGTTTAAAAATATGGATTGCTAGAATGACTTATTCTCAAACTGAGACCTTGTCAAACGAGCAATTTTATTAAAAGGCTCACCAATCCATGTTAATCCCAAGCGGGACCCTCCATGAATTAGCGGTTTTCATAAAAAGGAAGGGTTCATGGAGTCGCCACCAATGTTTTACTCAAAACATTGGAAAAAGAAGTTTAAGGCAATCGATTCAAAAATCGACTTCGGCCATGACAACCAGAGTCGGGTAAGGGAGTCGGTTACGCGTGGGGAAGGTGTTAGCACCCCACAGCGCCCCTTTCGGGTTCCCTATGACAGATTATTTCTAAAAATAATAGTGCGAAATTACTAAATTACCCCTATTTATTCTAAACAATTATAACTTAACTATCTACATGATGACAGTTAAATATACACACAGAAAGCAGTAAAAGGAAGGACTTAAGAAGAAACCTTTGAAGCGTGCTTTTATATTCAAGTAAAACTGGGAAGCTTTTTGGCGTTCCCTCGCTCTACAAGCCCGCTCGCTCCCTCCTAGAAAATTTTAACTATGGAAATCCGGAGGATTTCCCTTCGACTCAGTTCGAGACTCAAGCAAAAGCTCAGAACTCGAGAACTTTGTCGGATCAACTCTCCGAGTGATTTCTAGGCAGAGCACTGCTCAAAAAAACCCAGAATACTCAAGAAGAGGGTTAAAACTTAGTGTAAAAGTCAAATGACGTCAAATTGACGTCATATTTATAGGAATGAGGCGCAGTACGGCCCCTGGGGTCAATACGGGCGTATTGAAGTTTTTGAACTTCAATACGGCCGTATTGAATTCAGTACGACCGTATTGAAGTTCAAAGACTTCAATACGGGCGTACTGAGTTCGCCGCGGCCGTATTGCAGTTCAAAATACTCAATACGGCCGTAGTGATCCTCTGGGAGGCCGTATTGAGCTTCATTCCTCCCACTTTTCTTATTTTTGCTATCCTAAGACCTCTAGACCTACAGAGAACCCTCCTAGGGCCTTCCAGGAGTCCTTCTGGCTGATCTTCCTTCAGTCTTTGAGAGCCTTCTAGCTTTATTTCCGACCCTGACAATTTTAGGGGTCTACACTGAATATGTGAGTTTTTTTGGTTATTGTAGTGGAAAACTTGGATATGAGTTTAAGGTGGAAAGGAGTGAGTTTGAAATGGTTGAGGTATTTTGTGGGATGTTAGTACACTATTGTTGTATGGTATAGGGGATATTTTTGCTACAGTTTTGTTGTGCCAGTATGAGTATCATATTGATAGAATTAGATTTTGTGGTCTTCATGAAAGTTGTAGCCTTGGATGTTATCTTTCTAATGGAACTGTAATTAGGTAAAACGGAGGTCTAGAACTTCATTTATAACTGCTTTGGTGATTAGAAGTCTAGTTGTAAGCGCTGAATATATTTTTTGTGGTTTTTGAATTTTTAGCTAAGAAGATGATCTTTTTAGAATCTTATGTCTTCATAAGAGTTATAGATTATTCTCTTAGCTTTCTTTTGATATAGGTTTGAGATCATTTGGATGAGTATAACTCTCTGTGTGTCATTTGCTTTGACAGTTGTTGAAGGGAGGTATATGCTGTCATGATGTTTTTGAGTTGTTAGGCATAGCAAGGATAGAAACTGATTTGGATATGATGTTCTGAGGTGTTGTCATTGAGAGATTGTTTAAGATGGTATGATGCTATGTAGTAAGGTTGGTTCATGTACATGCTATATGATGTAAACGGTGATTGATTTGTACATGCTTAAGGATGGTATATATGAAGGTTTAAAGTAGGTATTCTAATATGATTTGATATGTATGTATGTGGATATGAGGATAGATGACCTTATGGATCAATTAATGAATGTTTGTGTTTAGTGAGATTGACCTTAGGATGTGATATCATCATATTGGAGTTGAGGGTGAAAATATATTCAAGATAGCTTTACGCTAAGTTATCTAAGTATGATTTTTGATTGTATGAAGTGAGTTTTCTAGGTCCTGTAATTTCTAGCGGAGGTATAACGTAGATCTATCTAAGATAGAAGTTGTGTTCTCCTATAACTCATGCCCAATGCTACCAATCGCGCACTCGGTGTTAGTGATGTAAGGAGCCTCCGGCCTACATCACGCCCAACACCTTGAAGCTGCACTTGATGCAATGATGAATTCTACACTTGACAGATTCATGTCTTTGCTTAATCCACCTGAAAACCAGAAAATTCCAAACATGCAATGTACTAAAACATTCATAAGCATCATAAATAACTTATTTCAAACCAAAATAGTAGCTTGCAACAACAATTGGCAAGAATCTCCAAATTCAACTCAACATGCTTCAAACACCAAAACTCACCATACACCAAGTCCACCTCAAGATTCAACAACGCAACCATGAATTTAATGAAATCAAACAACATTCAACTTCATAAATCAAAAAAAGGATCAAATTATAGCTTCCCCCACCTCTAGATCAAAGAGAAAAGAGGAGAAAGAAAAAGAAAGCAAGCTCATTTGGTGAAACTTTGCATGACACAACAAGCTCTGATTCTTGGCTTCATTGGTCTGAATCAACAACACAACTACTCAAGATCTCCAAGGAAGGATTTTACACTCTTAACAAAGTTGGAAGAGCGAAATAAATCTCTCTACCTCTAGAGTTTCTCTATCCAACTTCTCTATAACTTTCTTAAGAAATTGAACTTGTGAAATTCATTTCTTAAGAAATACATTATATATCTTCTCCTTACCGATCAAACTAAACCTCTTGTCATATAAACTCTTAAATGACTAAAACTCATTAGAAATTTTAAAATTCTTAGAATTTCTCAATAATTAAACAACAATTCTCCACAACACATAACTCAATAAAGTCAATAATTATTAATTTAAAATGTACAATGTTACATTTAAAAAAAAATATTTTCAAATTTTGAAATTTAAAAAATATGTTTGGTTTAGTTTTTTTATTTTCTAATTATAGAAAATGAATATTAAAAATAATTTTGGATTACCTATTTCTAATAATAAACTAATAATTATTTAAATAAATATAAATATGACAAGTGTAACGTGGTAAGTTAACTGTTAGAGTTTAGTGGATGCTAGAGAGAAGAGTATATAAGGCTTTCTCTAAGAATGAAGTCTCATAAGCTCATTCTCAAAGAAATTCTAAAGAGAAGGACTCTGTGTCTAAGAGCTCCTTTCTTTCCCAAATTTCTCTGTTTCATTCTTCTTCTTCTCTAAATCACTAATCTCTTCTGTCTCTTCTTTGAATTCAGGCTAGAAAGCTTGATTTTGGTGGATTGAAGTCTGTGGGTCGACCATTCAGAAATTCTTCTCCTTCTTCCTCTTCTTGGTTGTTCTAAGCCAATTTTCAGGTAAGGAAAGCTAGGATTGTGATAGACTGGTTGCATGTGAGTTTAGAAACTCAATTGATGCATGAATTGAACATTGATTTGCTGATTTGAGGGGATTTTCCCATTTTTGGGGGTTTTCAGGCTAAAATGGGGTTTTGGTTGATTTTGATGCATTAGATGAGTGCATGTTGTTTCTAGGACTTGAATTGAACTATTTTTGGTGCATGGGTGCTATCTCTTCCATTGCATGTGGAATTTTTCAGAAGTATTAGGCGTAGAGCTCCACAAATGGTAAAGAACATGATGCCCTCTATCATCAAATGGTTGAGCCTTTTTAAAGGGTTGAGTCCTTTAGGGGCCGTGTGACAGAGGGGGATCTGTGGAACCAAAGGGCTGAGTCGTTTTAAAGGGCTGAATGCTTTTGAAATGATTGAGCCCTTTGGGGGCTGCGTGACGAGGGAGAATCCTTGGAAGCAAAGCCCTAAGCACTTTGGGAGGCACTGAGAGGTTTGGTGCTTTTCGAATTAGACTTTGATGTCTTCATAAAAGTTATATCCTTGAATGTTAGCTTTCCAATGGCATTGGAATCACCTAAAACAAAGGTCTAGAACTCTAGTTATGACTATTTTAGTGAATAGGGGTCAAGATGTCAAGTTTAATTATATCTATTACATTTTTTGAAATTTTTAGCTAATTAGATGATTTGTTTATAATTTCATGTCTTTATAAGAGTTGTAGATTATTCTATTATCTTTCTTTTGAGATAGGTTTGAGCACATTTGGATGAGTATAACTCTCTTTGTGTTGTTTTCTTTGATAGTTATCGAAGGGAGATGCGTGTTGTTTTGATGTTTTAAGGTGTTATCATGTGGATTAAAAAGTTTTATGATACTATGTTGTATAGTTGGTTCATATATGTATGATATATGATGCAAATTGGTGCTTGATTCATATGTATGCTTGGTAATGATATATATGAATGTTTAAACTTGATATGATATGTATGTATGTTTATATAAGGATGATGTTGATCATAGTGGTGATTGACCATGTATGATGTATGATGCATTGTTTGCATGTGATGCCTTATGGCATGTGACTAGCCTAGGACTTGAGGAGAAGGAAAAATATTTTTGAACTAGAAGAGCTCACATAGAGTCTCTTGAGAATGGTGCTTGGATAGGCCACTGAATTTTGGTGAGAGTGGTGTTTGAATAAGTCACTAATTTGGGTGAGTCTCCTCTAAGTCCTTAACTAGTGTTGGAGCTAGGTATAAGGTCGAGGGTTATTCCCTTAACCAAGTACTGGGAAAGGTTGTGTGATTCCTAGCGAATACGCGGTAAACGAAATTCATAAGTGACTTGGTAATGCATGTCAAGGTCGTGGTATGCCTATACCCAACTGTACTATTCCAAACGATGGAATCAAACTTCTAAGTGTGTAAGTGACATCGTCTGAGTAAACCTGAGTATGGATTAATATCCTGGTTTGCAATGATCGAGCGGGTGTATTGGGCATGAAAACGGTTGGAGTGATTTTGGTAGGATGAGATGTCACTTATACTACTTTATTGTTAGGGAGATCTCCTAGGTGAATGCGTGACGACGCATTAGATGATTAATATTCATTGATATTTATCATGAGTTACATTTACTACATGAGTAGTGTATGATAAAGTGTATGATGTGACTCTATGAGAATGATTGGTGATTTGATGATGGTGTAACATATATAGATGTTTATTCTTATGCTTACATGATTGATTATTGAACTCTAGCTTACCCTTATATATGGAGTTTTGTCCTAGTGTTAAAGTTATCATCTTAGGTAACTGTTTGATTGTACTTGACCGACATTAGAAAAGTATTATTATTTTGGATGACTATATATATATATATATATATATATATGAGGAGGAATCTGTTTACTCTAGGAGTAAGTAGACTTACTCCGTTCAATAATTTATGTTCTATATCAAATTTCAATGATCCAACTGTTAAAACATGTTATCCATCAATTTTAATTAATGAAACGAATTATCAAACGACTTTCAAATCTTTTAAAAATTTATAGACTTGATTTATACATTAAGAACTTTAAATTTTAGGTAGACTTTGGAGTAAACGAATCCCTCCTCTCTCTATATATATACATAGTATTATATTTTGTGCATAGAAACGTAGTTTATTATTACTTTTATATACATGAATGTGTTTGATTATCCAGTTTAATATATTTTATTAGTTAACTAGTGTAATTAGTGCGATTCCACTAAGTGTAGGGATCACAGAGGGTTGTTATAACAAGCAAAAATAACATTATTTGATCAACAAGTTATATTAATAAGACCACTAGGATCAGCCTAGTGGTGAAGGGCTTGGGGGTGGTATACATAAGATCTTAAGTTTGAACTTTGGTGTCATCATTGTAATTCTGATGAATATAAAAAATTGATTATATAAATTCAAAAAGAAAAAGAAAACTAAAAAAGAAAGAAAACCATAAAACAAAAAAAAAACTCTCAAGGAAGGATCCTTCGTAAGACAAAATAGTTAATTAATTATTTTTAATAAAATAACATCTACTTATTTTCACTTTTATGATTTTAGTCACTAGATTAATTTCAATTTATAAGTTTTATCATGCATATCTCACACCATATTGTTTCTCATTCATCTCTCTAGTTATCAATTCCTTCCACTCATCCCCATTAATGGCAGCACCAACCATTATCCCTGTTAACCATATTTTGTTGCCACCAACAATTGACAATGCAACAACAACTATTACCATGAGAAGTGTTATCACCATGAAGATTGACATTGGCGACAGAGGTTGGGTCGAAGTGGACTTGGTGGCAGTCGATTTTCGCTATTGTAATTGGTCTATTTGTAGATGTGGTTAAGATTCTTCAACTAGTTGAGCTTGATGTAAGAAATGAAATCATTGTAGAGGAGGACTCGGTGGGATCTTTATCCATTGCCATAATTGGTCAACTTGTAGAGCATGTTGGTCATTAGACCTTTGATCCTCACACAATGCCATCAAACTTGTAGTTGAAAGAATCCTAGTCCTTGACAACACAACCATGCTCAACACCGATGAGTGCTCCTAATCTTCAGATTCTCCAGCCATATGCAACACAACACAACTCTATTGACGTCGATCTTCATGGCACCAAAATACTGCTCCAAGTGGCAACATGAGTTATTGACCTAGTCAAAGTGCTCAACCATCTTGAAGCGGATGTGGTTAACATTAGCCATGATGGAGCTTCCCCATTTTTCTAGCATTTGTGCACAGGAGAGATGTGATACCCTTTAACCCTCATGTATAAATTCAATAGTATAAAATAATAGGTCTAAAAAAATACTTCATTAATTAACATAAAACTAAGGGAAAAGAGTATCACATTACAACTCTTCAAATGACAAGACTACAAACAACTAAAAATAATTACTAAGGTCAATAACCAAAATTGAAATAAATTGAAATAACTTAAAAGAAACTAAATTCCTAATGCAATGATAAATGAAAGACAATCTCTAACTCTGCCCCGATGTCACATCCCATCAAAGAGATCTCAGTTTAAAGCTCAAACTCCTCAATAATTAAATTCACATGTTCAAATACAACAAAAACAAACTACAAAGAAAAACAAGGAGTGAGAAACATGTCATTATAGCTACCGATGTAGGAAATGATTGTGTAGTCACACACAAATATAATAATAATATATAATTGAAATAAGAATAATTATCGCAATTAATCACATCATAAGATTCATAATAGTCAATATATACTAAATCTCATACTTTAATCCCATGATACAATAATGTTTATTTCACACATATCAACATCCATCCACTTTTTCATTCACAAATAATAGTTATGTTATGTTCAAGAAATAGGCAAGACTCTCTTAAAGCTAAAGGTATGTGCCACTAGTAAAACATTTAATCCCTGCTCGAAGGTAGCCTAGGAGTTCATGTCAAGTCAAACTATCATAACACTTTACATTTGAAGAAAATACACCAATGGCATGTCGGGATAACTATGTCAGTCAAATTTCACCCCATGTACACAAAGTGTTGGGATTGGGGCTCCCAAACCTAGATATACCCAAAGTCATGGAATCCCCAAGCTTTTACACAAGTGGATCTTCTCTAACAATGTATTTCACATCGTACCAATCACAAAAATACCTTATGCATATGATGCATGTCATATAGACTCTATGCATGGTCACATAATTCATATTCACATGATTTCACATTTCACAAGTCATATCCCTACTAAGTTATACTTAGGCTTATTTACACAATCACTTTCACTTATTACATAAGCCATGTCTCAAGATTTCATAAACTTACATTAACATCTCACACATTCTCAATCTCCAACATCATACACATATTCCCTATCTCAATCATTAATTCATAAAGTTTACTATCACTCTATTCACATACATTAGGCAAATATTCACTTAATTTAGTTTAGGAAACAAGGTCAGACCCTGTGTGACCTACCCTAGCTTGATGAGATAAAGGCCGAGAGCCTTTGGAAGGATCACTTCTGGCGTGACTCTTCCTACACCCAACGAGTTTTCAATAGGAAGGCCTTGGAGCTGCCACGCTCGATGTGACCAGGCTCAGGTTAGGCATCAACGATGTTGTGAGCATTTCAGGCTTCTACGCCAATGTCTTTCAAGTGGTGCCTGACATGGTTTTAGTAATCTCGTTTTTAACATAATTGTGATTTACACTCTTAATGGGTCTCATTACTACACAAATTATGTTATAAGGAAAACATCTAGTCTAATTAATTCATTCTTATTAAGGGGGTTCCTATTTGAAATTGTTCTCTAATAATTATTATTCAATTTAAATCTTTAGGTTTTCTCACAGACACTTAGATTCATAAACACGGGCAACTCACAAATTAATAATACAATTACACATATGTAAAAATCAAGAAATAATAGTTACACATTGTAATTACAAACAAAAGTGGTTTAATCCCTCACACATCCAAATCAATCACAAACAATGGGATTGAGGGTCAAATTCATTACCCAACACATAACCCATGTAACGTAGTAAGTTGGTTCAAGGTTTAGTGGATGCTAGAGAGAAGAATATATAAGGTTTTCTCTGAGAATAGAGCCTCATAAGCTCATTCTCAAAGAAACCTAGAGAGAGGTTTTAGGGAGAAGGACTCTGGGTCTGTGAGCTCCTTTCTCTCTCAAACTTCTCTGTTTGATTTGTCTTCTTCTCTAGATCACTAATTTCTTCTATCTTTTATTTGAAATTCAGGCCAGGAAGCTTGTGCTGGAGGGTTGAAGTCCGAGGGTTGAGTTTCGGGAGATAATCTTCTTCTTCTTCCTCTTTTTGGCTGTTCTAGGCCAATCTTCAGGTGATGAAAGCTAGAATGTAGATTGATTGGTTTCATGTGAGTTTAGGAACTCAATTAGTGCTTGAATGTTGAGAATTAATGGGTAAATTGAGAGAATTTCTCATTTTTCGGGGTTTTGGGTAAAATGGGGTTTTTGGTGACTTTGATGCATTGAGTAGTTGCATGTTGAATCTGAGGTTTTTTTTGAGTTGTATGGGGCCTATGTATTTCATTTCATGGATTGCATGGGACTAGGTTTGCTGATTTTCAAGTTTTGATGGAAATTTTTGAAGTTTTGGAAGCTGCTGTATGAATTTACGCCGAGCGTGCATTCATTAGGGGCAACCATTTCTTGATCATGTCGGGTGCAAGGCTAGTCACACCAGACGCGATTGTAAATGAGAGTCTCTGGATGAGTTCACGCCAGGCGTGAGGAAAATCACGTCGGGCGTAATATCAGATAGTGGCCTTGTCTAGCAGGTTACTGATATGGCGCCAGGCGTGGGGCGGGCGTGGAGACCTCTAGAGGTCTCTGTCTAGATGGCGCCGGGTGCAGGGTTGACGTGCCGAGCGTGGAGACTCTTGGGAGTCTTTGCCTAGAAGGATGCCAGGTGTGATAACATTACACCGGGCGTGACAGAGCTTTAGAGCTCTCGGATTGGGTTCAGGCCGGGCACGAACTAACTTGCATCGGGCGTGAATATGTTTGGTTTTATGATTGAAAAATGATGAATGTCGTAATATGATGAGAAGACATAGTTGCGAGCTGAGAGTTGCATGTTGAACCTTAGTTGTGTAGTTGTGTAGAAATGTTATATGTATGAATTGAATGAGTTGTTGTGTTGTTAAATAGTGTTGAAAAGTTGCTGTGTTGATAAATTGTGTTGTTAAAGTTATGAGTTGACTATGTTGTTTAAGTTGAAAGTTGATTGGGATGATGAGTTGCTAATCCCTAGGACAGGAGGAAAAGTTTTTGAAGTTGCTCATCCCATTGTGCGGATTGAGATAGTTGTGGTGCTTTGAGAGCCCAATTTGTTGAAAAACCCTCTTCAGGAAGTTGTCCTTTAGAGTAGATGTTGTGTTGTTCTCCTCTAGGACCTAGTTGATCCTGTGTGTGGGTAAGGTCAAGGCACACATGTACAAAGTGACCACGGTATAGGGGCTAGGTCGAGCTATACTGATTACAAGCGACCAATTTGAGTAAAGTACGAAGTCGGGAACTTAGTTTTTTACCGAGTATCGGAAGGTTGTAGTATTTGGAGGATAGTCAGTAGGCTAATCCCATAGGTAGCTTAGTTAAGCTAGCTAATGTCGTGGTAGGCCTAAACCCAGCTATCTTGTCTTGACATAGTACTATACTTCCTTGTTTAAGTGGCAAAGTCTGAGAAACCGTTATCGTGTTGTGGATTTTTATCCAAATTTTTTGTTTACCTAACAAGCCCAAAAATGTTTTGTGTTGTCGGTTTGGTAGGACCTAGCCACTTAGACTGCTCACCTTGTGTTGTAGGAGATCTTCGAGTTGAAATGCGTGACGACGCATATGTGTTGATGTGTTGATACAATGTTTATGTTGTATTGTTGAAATGGTGTTAAGATGTGTAGTATATGTGTTGTTTGTTGCTTGTGTTGAATGTGAAAATGAATTTATGTGTTGATGTGTGGCATACTCAATTTTATGAGTTGTTTATTTTACCTAGCTTACCCTTATATGTTTTCATATGGTTTGGACTGCGATGATCATACGTTGTATGAGAGTAGAGTAGGGATAGGCTGGAGAGTAGAAGTGGAGCCACAGGTAGTGCTTGGAGTTGGATTTTATTTTGTAGTCTACTAGTTGTTGGTAGATGCTTTTGTGTAGATATTTGTATACAGTTGTTGGACAAGCAACATAGTTGTACATATTCATGAGATGCAGATTTCTTATTATATTATTGTTTTAGTATATGTATATGCACAGCTAGTTGTGTGTTGCGTAGTGTGACGGCCATGACGGGTCGTTACAACCCACACCCGAAGCGAGGCTGTCACTCCTCTTTACCTTGATGGATGTAAATTCTTGGTTTGGATCTCTAAGGTCCTCTCCTATTGCCTCTAGTTCTCTTTTCTCTTTAGATCACAAGATGCCCATGTTAGATTTTGTAAAGTTAGACAACCCTGATCTTATTAACGCATTTATAATAAATGCTAGCCCTAATCCATGCATAACTTGTTGACAAAAAGCCCAATTAATTATTCCTCACTATTTTGAAAATAAACAAGCAAATTATACTTTTTATTATTTTAAAAAATATCACTCAAAATATAATATTACTTAATTAATTAATTAAAAATATCTAATAATTTATTAAGAAAATATGGGATATTACATGGCCTTGTTGGAGAAGCTTATCAATTGCAAAGAGGGGTTAGAGACTACAATGAGGAAAGGATTGAAAATGGAGAAAGAGAGAAAAAATTTGGTAAAAAAGTTCTGTTACATCTCATGCAACCATAAAATCTAATGATCTAGATTAAAAGAAAATATGGTTTATGATAGACCACTTATCTTTCTAGACCACCGTAGAATTTGTCAAAAATTTGAAAATAACATATTTTTTCCTTTTGAGTTTTTCACTTATTTTTAAAAATGTTTTCTAAAAAAAATATTTTCAACAATTTGAACAAACATATTATAATACCATTGTTTTATTTTTTTTGAAAATGGAAATAGAAAACAATAAACAACCACATAATTTTCTTTGGTTTATTCTTCTAAGAAAAATATCATTCTTCATAACTATTATTTTTATATAGGTTTTATACAAAACTATTTTATGAGGTGATAATTTAATTTTTTTGAACAAAAAAATTATTATAATAAAATATTATATTATCTTTATTTGTTAGTTTAATTTAGTAAAAATATTTGATTATTATATAACACATAATTATTCCTAAAACTATTTATGATTAATCGAATGCATTTTAGTATTATTAAGAATCGTAATTCTTATATTCACAATTTTCGGTAATCTTAATCTTTAGGCATGAAACAAATTATGGTACAACAAAACACCTCTTTGGAGTGTTTTGGCTCATTCAATTAAAAATCAATATCAGCAATAATAGGTTTAGAAACTTATTACCGAAACATCAACAAAATAATTCAATCCTCTGATTATTTAAAAAGGTCTACACTTTGACTTATAAATAAGGATGATAGTTGGTAAGTTCTAGTCTTCCATCCTGACCTCTCATAAAAAGTGAGATGAGTTTCGGTTTAAATTTTTTTAAAAAATAAATTTATATTTTTAAAATTTATTTTTATCCTGTCAAATTTTGTTGAGTTTAAATAAATTTATGAGGAAGACATCACATTTTTTTAATAATTTTAATTTATTTATATATTTTAAATAAATTAAATTTTAAGTAAATAATTATATTATAACATAAATAATATATAAAATAATAAAAAAAATAACTTACAAATAAAAAAATTTCACACGCAAGCATACACACACAAATAAAATTAGCAAAACAAGTATGGATAGGGATGTCAATAAGGTGGAACTAGGGCGAATACGGGTAGTAACTCCTTTCTATCTACCTGTATCTGTTTCCAGATATCTATTAAATAGGTATTCACATATTTTTATAATATCTATGAGTATTCACAGATATTTGTGAATATTTATTTTTTAAAATATTTTTAAAAATCATATTAATAATAATTTCTATTTTTTTAATTAAAAATAATAGTTTAAAAGTCAAAACTTAAATTATTCAAATATTATACACAATTTTATTAATTAAAATTCTTTAATTTAAAAACTAAATTTGATTTTCAAAGTACTTTATTTCCACGAGTTTAATCAAATTTAATATATAATTATGTAATTAAATATTAGTGACTACTCGTGAGGATGTATATTATGATACTCATATCTTTTCGTTAACATGCGGATATAAAAAATACTCAAACTCCTTACTTACAAGTACCCATCAATATTCATCTTCTACTTAATAGAGTTTATCCATGGATATTCACGGGTACAAATTTTTTTGACATCCCTAGATATAGATCAAAGACTTAAATATCCAAACTAGATTTTCCAATTCGAGATAAATCTATACCTAGTCAAAATAAATTTTTTTCCGTCAAAATGGATTAGGATCGGTACTCACAAATATGAGTTTATTTATCATACCTACTTGTAAAAAAGTTTATGACAACTTATTTATCTATATAATCTAATAAAAAAATTAATGTACATATTATATTATTAACAATATAATTTATATAAATAAATTTATAATATAAAAATCAAATTATCAATATTACCGAAACAATTGATTTTTATCATAATAAAGATGAGGAATTATGTAAGTTAGGAAGAGCTACATATTATATAACTTGCAACTTATCTTAGTTTTATATTTTGTTAATAATTTTTTAAATTCTTACGTGAGTTTTATGTTTTTTTAATCATGTTAGTTTTAAAAATTCATACGTTAGTTAATTTCATATTTTTAGTTAGTTTTTAAAATTCTTACGTTAGTTTTTGATTGAAAACTAGCCTATATTGGTCTACATTTTGTATACTCTGTAAAATTATTGCAAGTTCTCTAAATAAAGTTTAATCACAAAACTAACTTTTAGTTTAACCCACTGTAATTATGTGAAATATTAGTGACAAATCCTTGTTTGTATTTATACTTAATTAAATTTGATGAATTAGGGTTCCTATGCGCTAGTTTGTAATTAAATTTTCAAGAATTGGTCCATTACTTTAACTTTCTTCATGTTCTACGATTTATTCAGTGACCAAACAAATTATTCCATCTCCATAGCGAAGAGATCATCACTTCAAAATTTTATTTAAATTTTCTTAAATATTTTAGGTATGTTAAGACATTTGATGCATCACATAACCCCAAAAATCCCAAAATTTCATCAAATATTTTTTTGGGTAACAAGAGTGACATTTCAACACAACAAAAACATAAATATGTCCAAACATAACATGAAAAATTGTGGATCATAAAATAGCCTTAAACAACCCTATAACAAACTATTTTCTTCACACATTCCATAAACTCACACCGAGAAGGAACACATTTGTTTTTATGATTTAAAATAAAAAATGAAAATAAAAATTAGAACTTTTCAAAGAGATTTTAAATATAAGATAATTTAAGACTTAAAATACAAACAAATCATTGAAAGGTTGCACCATACCAAACAAAAATAGTAAGTGCATTGTTTTGAAAAATATTATTGAAGTATAACAGGAGGAAGTGGGTAAACTCCATGATGAAATCATGTTCAAGGGTCATATAAAAAAATCCAAAAGGAATGAGTTAGAAGTGAAGGAAGACTTTAACTCATATTGAACTTTAGGATCATTAATACTTAGTCTATTTCTGTCTTATATCGTCTTTGACTTATATTTGATTTTGTATTATGGGTCATTGGTGTAGGGTAATTTTGTATATTACTTTGATAGTGCATTTTGTAGTTGGAGGTTTATTTTATAAATAGAAAATTGAACTTATGTGAGCCCAAATGAAGATGCAATTAGTGTAGAGTTAATTATGTATACTACTTTTGGAGTGCATTTTGTAATTAGGAGACGTGTATTTTGTAAATGGAAGATATAACTAGTAAGGAGTGGCATTCCCTTGGTGCTTATTTGCACCCTGCCTTGTGCTACACACACCCCACTAAGTCACACCTTCCATGCTTTATCATGTTTCTTGTGGGATTACTACCTCAACCTCCTTTCTTACTCCCACGCCCCATCACCCTTGTCACACTCAATCATATATCCCATGTGACTATTATCTCACTTTCCTTGTTACTTCCACATCCCTTCATACTTTCCATGCTTAGTGACACTTTCTTCATAACTAATATATCTAGACTTGATTGAGGGAAGATGTAAACTATGTTTAGGATTACTAAATTATGGTTAGGTAGGCTAACTAGAGTTAAGTCAACTTGCCCTACAAGCTAACCTAACTATGGTCAATTTGATTGTGATTTGGTTAGCTTGCATCACAAACCAATCCACATAAGTCTCCTTCTCACCTCTTTTAATCACTTTTGATGAATTGTTGAATGAAAATTTCAATTTTTCTCTCAAAAGTCTCTTGAATTCTCTCTCAAGTATGACTCCAATAGCACTCTCACTAAGGAACTTTTATGGCAAAGCAACATTTAGGCTTGTATTCTTCAAGAAGTGATGCCTCCATCTCCTTCTCTTCCATTTTTGATTTTCTTCACCTTCACCTCCTATTTGAATGAACGCTCCTTCAAGAGAAGATTGAATCTGTAAAAGATCTTCCATCATTCCCTTAACCTTAGAGATACTTGTGTTAAGAAATTTGAAGAGGTTGACATAATATAGAAAAGTTTTTGGGCCAACTTCTACCAAAACCAAAGATGGTGCCAAGCAATTAAAAAAATGCAAACATAAGTATCAAACAAATACGAAAATGAAGATTAAAGTTGTTATATGCTTAAATATAAAAATGAATAGATATTTTTCTTCAAATACGAGTATGAAAATAATTATTATAGTATTCTATCAAAACTTTATCCATTATTATCTATACTCTTGAAGAAATTGGACACAATTGTACTCTCACTAAGCTATTTATAAAATATTTTTGTTAATGAAAATTAATATTTCATGGTGACTTAAGGGAGAGTCCATGTTTTTTTTTCAACTTCAGTATATAACGTGTAGAATAAATTTACAATTTACAAGTATTAACATTTATAACTATTTTATTTGTTTTTGCTCTGTATATTTTTGACTTGCTACACTTTCAAGTAATATATATTCCACTCTAAAAAAAAGAGAGAATATATCTCCCAAATAGAAACAAAAGCCAATTCACTAGAATTCATACCATAAACTCGACGTGCTTTTATGGTATGCATACCTGTCCCGATCTTAACTTGTAGAGCTCTTTCTGCAACCCGGAAATGAGTGAGAACAAAATCCAATAATCAAAATAAAAATATTCAATAATATTAAAAAATATTTATTATATTATAAAACTAAAAATTATTTTACACTTTTAACGTAATTAAAAATATTTATTAAGTAATAAAGTCTTCTCAACTAGTGTCATTAAACACTCAGATGATGATGATAACAATCATAATTTGAATATATTAATCAACGAAGGGGCGTAATTTACATCCCAACTGTCAAGAAGTGGTAAAGATGCATGAAAAAGAACACAAATTTTAAGCAATACCTGTTTTAAACGGTCAACCCTTTGCATTTGTAAGATTGAATGAGGCATGTTTAAAATGCTCATATATGTCTAACTATGAACTGTATAATATATCTAAATTTCTGTAAAGACTACCGAACAGTTAACAGCAGCGATATACGTGCCTGAGTGTGAGATGTCTGCTCTATACTAAACATGTCCAATATTCCACTAGAAGCTTGTTAGGCATTTACAAGAAAACCAACCAATTTGCTATTTATTTTCTGTTAAAACAAAAATGTGTGTGCTTCCAAGCTCCAGCAATATAAGTATGTTATAGAACATAGAACTAGAAGTACTGGTATTTTATCATATTTTTCAATGCAGCAAAGCTAGAGCAACCATAAAATCTGAAAACTCATGTCAAAGCATGTGAAGTTGAGCTTCAGGTTCCCAAGTGCCTAAACAGCACTTTTTAAAAATAGCTGGCCAACTAATTTTATTTAGCTACATTTAAATCTTGATCACATTATCTTTGAAAGTTTCTTTACTTTCCCTATACCTTTTTAGACACCAGCCACTTCTAATCTGCATCATAGGTCTTCTTTCTTCTTCCTCCTGCACTTCAAGTATGTTGAATCTTCTTTGGTATCCATGATGCATGTAGTAAAGAAGAGAATATAAAGTCTATTTCACTACCTATTTGCTTCCTCTGGACTACTTTGCTCACTTTGTCGTCTCTGCCTCCATGTCTCCCCCCACAGCTTAGCCTCAGCAACAGCTCGCTCTCTTTGTGATTCTTTAGGCAAAATGGCAGATATTTCGGTTGGGGATTCTCCACCCGCTATCTCTGTTGTGTTGGACTTTTTTGGGGTATATTGTTTGGATGACAAGAACTCTAGAGCTTCCACTATATCACTTGCATTAGGTCGATGACGTGGCTCTTCTCGAAGACACATGGCTGTCAATTCAACGGCCATTGATAGATAAGATCCTGAGTAGTGACCTTTCAACCTTGGATCTGCCAATCTTGGAAAATACTTTTTGTCTCTAAACATTGGGCGTGCCTATAGACATTAAGAAACCAAGCTTAAAATTGTAGCTAGAAAAATAACCTTGACTGTATTTGTCAAGCTGCAACAACTTATGACTATGCATACCAGTTGACAACGGTTATGTATAGTAATGATTTCTTGAAGAACGATAAGCTTATATTATCTTCTCAAAATTAAGACTTCGGATAACATTTATCCCAATTGGATTTTAAGCATAAAGATCATGTAATATTCTGAAACTAGGGTTAGACCACGTAAGCAGAACAAGCAATGCAATAATATTCCCTGGATAATATGCAGCAAACTGGAATTGTAAATATTATAAGGATGTTATGATTCCTTTCTTCAACATACACAGACCAGCACACTCAGATCAACAACAGAAAATTATTAATTAAGCTTCTACCTCTTTCAAGTACATAATAAAAATTAGAATAAACCAAGAGTAGTAAACATAGCATTCCACTGAGACCAGGGAAGAAATGCAAAAGTTGCAGCAAATCTGATACATTTAGAATAATATATATGTTATTGAACTTGAAAAAGAGAGAGTAGAACTATGTTATTCATCATGGGCCAGAAAAGGAGCAAAATATAATAAATACAGGAATTTACCCAGTCTACAAGATGCTTTTCAGTGTCACGGTTATCATCATATGCTCTGCGTCCAGTAATTATTTCTAACAACACAACCCCAAAACTGTAAATGTCAGATCTCATTGTTAATTTTCCACTAGTGGCATATTCAGGGGCACAGTAACCTTGTGTTCCCATGACCCTAGTGGCAACATATGATTGATCTCCAGTTGGACCAAATTTTGCAAGCCCAAAATCAGAAAGTTTTGGAAAGAAAGCTTCATCCAACAGTATGTTGGATGATTTTAGATCCCTGTATATAACAGAAGGCTTTGCTTCATTGTGAAGATAATTTAGTCCTTTTGCTGCTCCACAAGCTATCATCATTCTGGTATTCCAATCAAGTGGGTCTTCATCAGGTGGAATATCTGCAAATAGCCATGAACAAATTATTAAAGACACAATGCACAGAAAATCCTTGAAATAAATCATTCAAATGATGTATTGTACTCAATATGATAATCTTAAACTAGAACTTAACTAAACATCTCAACTCTGTCTCCAAGTTACAAAACAAAACCGTCAGCTATAACCAAGTGTTTGAGGCTTTCAGAGGAATGAGAGTATAGCAAAGGAACAGTGAAATAATCAAATAGGGTGCATTCAGTAGTGTTCCTCCGGTGCCTTTATATTTCACAATTTAAGGGCCCAATTTACTTCTGTTTTCACTTTTAATTTATAAAACTCCCAGCTTATTTTCAATTGTTTCTGTTTTCACATATTTGTACAGGAACAAGAAGAAAAAAAATAGTTTGATTCAATGTTTCTTAGACAAATATCAGAAAATAGGAAATGAATTGAAAATGAATTGGCAGTTTTGTAAATTAAAAGTGAAAATAGAAAATGAAAATAGGAGAAAATAGGTCCTTAGCTTTCTTTTTTTATTTTGGCGAGAATAGGTGAAAGAAAATCAAAATAATAAAATAAAAGAATCACTAAAATCATTCATGTGTCAAATGATTCAAAGTCATTTGTAACACATCACATCATACAAATAGCTGGCTTTCCAAAGCATATAGAATCATGTGATTTGAATTGCGAATCTTGCAATACTAACAAGTAACAACTAAGGTCACAGCTACTTTGAAGCAGAGAGGTTGGCCTTATGATTGAGAAAAGGTCTAAATGTACTTTTGGTGAATAAAGAAGCACGTCAAGCACAGAAAAGTCACAGTAGTAGTTACATAACTTACATTATAGTTATACAGCATTAAAATGTGGTACAAAATTAAAATATGGCATTATTAAACTAATTAATCCCTCTTCATCCCAACTAATCATGATTCATGACCCGTCTGCCCTAAAAAAAATGTGGAGTGGAACTAAATATAGATCTAAATTTAGTAGTGAAATTAGGTTTTGAAATTATTTATGTCTGCGGATCGCCAGATCCTTTAAATTGACTTATGTAAACTTTATGAATAGTATATTATTTCATCCTTTCAAGTAAACTATGCCTTTACATAATTTCTTTCAATTTTCACATGGGGAGGAGACTAAAGCAGTATTGATAGATGGAGTAACTAGTAAGTAACTGATAGCTATTTGGCACTGAAGAAAGTAAATGTTACAATATAGTATGCTATATACCATGAAGATGAGATTCCAAAGATCCCAAAGGCATGTACTCATACACTAGAAGACGTTGATCCCCTTCAGCACAGTAACCAATCATATTAACAAGGTTGGAATGGCGTAGAAGAGAAAGCATGAGAACTTCCACCAGAAATTCTTTCTCCCCTTGAACACCGGTAGTATCAAGTCTCTTAACAGCTACAACCTGATCGAATCCCCATCTTGTTAAAGGAGTTATATTGCACAGTAATGTAACATATTGAAGAGTTTTGTAAAACAAGAAACAGGCACACACAAAAAAATCCACCCATCAAGTTTTACCTGATTTATTTTTGCTATCGTTCCTTTGTAAACAATGCCAAATCCACCTTGGCCAATAAAGGTTTCATCCCTAAAATTTTTTGTTGCTGTTGCAAGCTCTCGGAAGGTAAATATCTGAGCCTTTTTAGAGTTGTCACCCTCCTCTGTTGGGTCATCTTCTGGTCTAAGATCTGTATCAAACCAATTCATGATAACTTGAGTATAAGAGTAAAGTTTAGAGATCTTCACTTGTGATCCCCTCCATGACACAAGCCAGCAATAACGATTAAATGACATTCAACTTTTAAAACTATCGCAACATTTTTTTTTTTATATAAAAGAACACTTCATAAAAGAGAAAAGGAGAAACAAAAAATAGGGAAAAGACCCCCTTCAAAAACAAGCCAAAAATGAAAAAAGATATTACTTGAGAAAACATCAGCTCATTACAGTTTATATCCCTCTGCATATATGGTCTAAGTTGATTATATAACCTTCGTGAATACTATTATCACAACTTCTCAAGCATTCGGGAGTTTAACAAACATATCTTAGAAGCCAAGAGATCAACATGATAAATGGCTTCCATCGGTCTAAGGCCAAAACTTTAGCAAGCAGGGATTGGTGATTGTGTGTAGCTTCACTTAAGATTAATTCAGAATTATGGTGTCCATCCCTTTCATTTTACGTTGTCATTTACCCTGTCTCTAGAATTTTAAGTGTTTCTGGATTAAAACTGTCAAGAGCCAAGAGAGGACAAACTAAGTTTAACACTTTTAGTAACAGAAAGTCAAAGCATTTGATTAAATGTATAAGTAGATGATTGTTTCAGAAGACCCTTTGTCCAGTGGGATAGTGGAAGATGAACTGGTAAACTCAACATCAACAATAAAAGCAACAAAAGCTACTTATACTGCTAAGTGAGGTTGGTTACATGAACAGGTAAACTAAGCAACCAAAAGGAACAGGTAATGTTGAAACTGCTGTGAGCATAAAAATGATTTACACCACTGCTGCAACCAAAGTCTACCCATGGTATTACATATTACTCCATTTCAAAGATAACTATATAACAGATAATTGATGTTCTACATCTAATGTAGAATGTTGGAATAATTATCATGTATTTTGGTCTAATATATAATGCGTGCACATATCTAGGTGGTGAATGTCGAGTTTTGGAAGCAAAATATTAACTTCTTGTAAAAAAGTGAAAATCTCTAAATAATTAGAACTGAAGACAAATTTAAAAGATATAACATCTTGTCTTTAAATTGGAAATTTATTTTAAATTTTCTTGGGTCAAAATTATGCAAAACGAATTAGGATAGCTGCTCTTCAGCATATAAGTTGTAATACGTGCAGCACATATGATTACTTTGAGCAATTGTCGTGTCAAAGAATGACTATGACACTATGGCCATTCAAAAATCAATGAATTCACCTATGATTATTTTAAAGTCCTTTGGCAATGCCGTGATTTTCTACGGTTGTCTCTATAAAAAGGGATATGAGCCCTTTGCCTAACATATTTCGTAGTCTATTTGAACATAAACTTAAAAGAGTTTCTGAGAGTTTATTTACAAGAATTCTTTTCTTATTTTCAATAGATAAGTTCTAGAAAAAGTTTATAAGTCTGTATTCAAACAAACTCTAATTAATTTAATTTCAGATTGCAGCATATGCTTTGAAAATGTTCATGAGGTTCTATACAACAAAGGCAAGCGCCATATTCTTCTGACACAGAATAACTAGCACAGTGGTGCCCTCTTTATCAGTTTAACCACACAAGAATGAGATCACTCACAATGAATATTGGTCAAAATCTCCCATTGCACAGTGCAGGGCAAGTCTACCAGTCAGTATGTCAAGACTCAGGGAAGAATGTATATAACATTAAGTTATCAAATTTGAATTGTTTTTTCTTAATTAATTTTTGGGTAAGGTACTAAACTACTAAGGTGCGCACTTTAAGTCTGAATTTCAATTTTCAAATAAGAACTAACCCCAAGATAATAACAACAACCAAGACCCTTACTTTCCTCTAAAGTTCCTCTATATAACCTTGACTTAAAACCTAAACCCAATTAAAAATTGGCAGGAAAAAAAAAACTTGCAAATTATAATATTAATTTTTTTCAAAGACAGAATTTAAAAAAAAATAAAACTAAACAAAGTGTAAGAAGGTAACCTGAAGATGCTCGAAGGACATCAATATTCTCTGATTTGCTAATCTTGGTTTCTTCTTCCCCAGCCTTGGCGTTCTTCTCTTTGCTCTTCTTCCTCGACCCGAAACAGGGGCAGCTACCCATGGGGCTCAAAACGCAGCGTTTCTGGCGCCGTTAGTGCCACCAGTCACGTCGTGAAAAGAGAGACGGTGGACACAGAGAGACAGAGAGAGAGACGCAAACGTAGGTTTTGTTCGAAATTGAATCGCCAGAAGAATATGGCGGTTGGAAAAGAAGGACGCTGAATAAGGCGTGGATCGCAACAGAATCTGTTCCCACTACTCACACGTTCAATGCCACCTCGTATGCTACGGTGGTGCGTGCGTGTACTGGATTATGCGGTTTCTTGGCCGAAAAGGAAAGGAATTTGCAGAAAATAAAATATATAAAAAAAATGTGGCGATTAAAAAGGGAATTTTCGCTGGGTTCGATGGCACACTGAATACTGAATACTGATTTTAATTGCAATAATAATTAATATTTGTTTCCTTGGGAGGAAAATCCGTCGCGGTTATAGGGTGGAGTTTACACGGTGAGTGGTGACGTGCATGCCATTGCCCCCTCGCTTTCTCTCCAAATCACATTTGTCTCTCATGCTGTTGCACTTTGGCGCTGAATTTTAGGCTCCTGACCTGACGTGTACTTCCAACATGTATTTTTAACCAGTTCTTTTTAGGAATTATATATCACAGTCACAGATATTATTTATAGAAAAAAATTTGAAAATTAAAATTTATAATTCAAATGTACGATGAGAGAATAAATTTTATAATTGAATTCACTCCATCTATGAATGTGAATAGAATATCTCGGACGACTTTCGATATATATATACGTCATTCCTGTTTTATAAAAGTAAATTTTTAATTTATTATTTATCATAATTTTTTTATATATATAATTAGATCTCACTTTATTAAAAGTTTGGTCTTATTTATTAATTTATTTAAAAATATAATTTACGGTAACATTATTAAATAGATTAATAAATTTAGTTATAAATAAGTTAATAATTATATTTTTAAATACTTGTGAAAATATCTTTTTTAGTTTTTATTTGTAAAATTAGGAAAGATTACAAAGATGGTCGCAATAAAGTTGAACCTAGGTCTTTATCTTTCTAACTACTCCAACCCTCCTCCACCCAACCACTAGGCTAGCCTTAATGGTTATATCTTTTTTAGTTTATACTATAAAAAATAATTTATTCTATTATTATTAAAATATAGAGTTTAAAATAAAAATAAAATACTAATTTAAGATGGAAAGTTTATGCATATCGATATGCACTGACTAGACTCACACTCGTGGAGCTATAATAAAAGTAAGAGTAAGGGTATTAATGACGAAGATCGAGATATTGAAAGCTAAGAAAAATAAATAATCTGACATCTATGAGGTATGAAAATATTATGAAAAGGTTGATCTAGTTAATAAGATAGATAAATGGAAATGTAATAGTTATAAGAAATTGTATACATGTAAGGCTATTAGGTGTTTCATGATAATATACAATATCAATTCATCATATTATAAATTTTATTTTTTTCATTGTAAAAAATATATTTGATTTTTTAAATGTATTTTTTTATTAGGCCAATTTGTCCCAATGTTCCAATGACTTAATATAGGTTAGGTTGAGACAAAAAATGGTAGCTTGAAAAAATATATATAAGATAAGCTAGCTTGGTCTAAAATAACATATCAGGTTAGGTTAGGTCATGACCTATTTAACACCTTTAAGCATTTCTAATAAGAACAACTTAGAAAGAATATTATCAAAATAGTAAAATTGAATGCAATTAACTAATTTTATTAATGTGTGAAATTAATTTTTTTATTGCTTATTGTAACGTAGAAAAAAAAAATGTGACTGATTTAGTAGTCCAGAACGGGCCGTTTCCAATCTGGAACGGGCCGTTCCAAGCTATTAAATTGAACTAAAATTCGTAGTGGAGAACGGGCCGTTCTGGAGGGAGAACGGGCCGTTCTAGATGGAGAACGAGCTGCTCTGGAGGGGAGTACGAGCCGTTCTGGATGGAGAACGGGCCGTTCTGGATGAGTTCCAGAATGGGCTGTTCTGATTTCAGAATAGGCCGTTCTGCAGGTGATTTTTGTGCGTATTGAGGGAGTTCAGAACAGGCCGTTCCGGTATCGGTACAGGCCGTTCTGGCAAATCCAAATAGTCTATAAATAGGGGTTGGGGCCTTCAGGAGAATGTGAGTTTTTAGAGAGAAGTTTTAGAGAGAAGGTCTCTGGGTCTGTGAGCTCCTTTCTCTCCCAAATTTCTCTGTATGACTCCTTTCCTCCTCTAGATCACTAACGCCTTCTGGCTTTTCTTGAAATTCAGATTAGGAAGCTTGCTTTGGGAGGATTGAAGTTCCAGGTTGAGCTTCGGAAGGGAATTCTACTTCTTCTCAGTTATTGGCTGTTTTGAGCCAATCTTCAGGTGATGGATGCTAGAATGTTTGTTATTTAAGTTGCATGTGAGATTAGAAATTCAATTGATGCATGAAAGTTGAGGATCCATGGCTGGATCGAAGAATTCGCTCATTTTTCAAGGTTTTGGAAAAAATGGGATTTTTGGGTGGAATTGATGCATCGGATGGGTGCATGTAGATTTGGAGTTTGTTTTTGTGTTGTATGGAGCCTATGCATTGTGTTTTTGTGTTTGCATGTGGCTGGATTTGTTGGTTTGGATGAGAGTTTCTGAACTCTCTGACTGGGATTAGGCTAGGCGCAAGTTGAGCGCGCCAGGCGTGGAAGAGCTTAGGGCTCTCGGGTTGGATATTGGGCCAGACGTGATTTGGTTGCATCAGGCGTGGATACTCTTAGAAGTCTTTGTTTCAAGGATATCGAGCGTGAGTTGAACGCGCTGGGCGTGGATGAGTCTTAGGACTCTCAGGTTGGGTTTAGGCTGGGCGAGCTAAGGCTACGCCAGGCGTGAATATATTTATAAATAATTGATTTAAATTGATGTTTATGCATGTTTAAAGTTAAAATTTTAGTCATGTATGTATGATATATGATGTATAGTGCAGTATGATTCATATGTATGCTTGGTGATGATACGTATGAATGTTTGAATATGATATGACATGTGTATATGTTCATATGAGTATGTTTATTGATCATAATGATGGGTAGATCATTTATGATGTATGATGCATTATTGCATGTGATGTCTTATGACATGTGTATGATTGTTGATCATGATAGTGGGCAGACCATTATGATGTATGATGCATGATTGCATGTGATGCCTATGGCATGAGTCTAGCCTAGGACTTGAGGAGAGGAAAAATATTTTCGAATTGGAAGAGCTCATATAGAGTCTCTTGAGAGTCGTGCTTGGATAGGCCACTGATATATGAGAGTGGTGCTCAGGAAGGCCACTGGATTTGGGAGAGTGGTGCTCAGATAGGCCACTGGGTTGGGTGAGTCTCCTCTAAGTCCTTAGCTAGTGTTGGAGCGGGGTATGAGGTCGAGGGTTATTCCCTTAACCAAGTACTCGGGAAGGTGCGTGGATCCTTGCGGGTAGTCGGTGGGCGAACTCCACTATTGACTTGGTTATGCATGCCAAGGTCGTGGTAAGCCCGTACCCAGCTGTGCTATACCTGACGGTGGATCTGGACTTCCAATTGTGTAAGTGACATCATCCGAGTAAACTCGAGTGAGGATTATATATCCTGTTTAGCTGTGACCGAGCGGGCGCATTGGGCGTGAAAACGGTTGGGGTGGTTTCGGTAGGATGTAATGTCACTTATACAGCTCTATTGTTATGGAGATCTCCTAGGTGTATGCGTGACGACGCATTAGATGATTGATATGCATTGATATCTGTCATGAGATGCATTTATTGCATGATTATTAGTATGATGAAGTGGGGTGTTTGACTTCATGATTGGTGGATTGTATTTTATGCATGAGTAGTATTGGATAGAGTGTATGGTGTGACTATGAATCTGATTGTCAGTTGGATGATTGTGTAGTATAGATTATTATTCTATACTTGTATGATTGATTTGTGAATTCTAGCTTACCTTTCTGTTTCCATGTGGTGGAACTGCGATGATCATACTTGGTATGGGAGCAGGTCAGGGCTAGCTTGGAGTTGAGGTGACCGCTGCGAGACGGGGAGTTTGATCCTCGTGCTAGGGTTACCATTTTGGGTAACAGTTTTGTCTATGCTTGACCGGCACTAGGAAATATTATTTTTGGGATGACTGTACATATATGGAGTTTTATTTTATAACCAGAAATTTAGTTATTTATTCTTATCTATACTTGTATGTATGAGTTATCCAACTTAATATTTCTCTTAGTTCACTAGTAGTAGTGCGATTCCACTAAGTGTAGGGACCACGGCGGGTCGTTACACTTATATTAGATAATAATAGAGAGAATATGTCATAATAAATGATATAATTGAAAAATAGACATAAAATATTATTATATGTACCTACATAGGGGTACACGGTAATTTTACACTTCAAGTCCTCGATCTTAGGTAAGTCAATGTAATTAATATGATAAATGTAAAAGTATATTTTTCTTCATCACTTGTCACTATTTATACTAATCTTATTGGTCTTAAGCCCTAATGGCGAGCCTAATGATTGCTTAATTATATTTAACAATGCTTTTGAATTGCTTCTAGATTTACCCAGTCCTCATCATGAACTGAGGGGTTACCCTTCGACTAAAACTACTTCTTGTATATAAGCCCCTAGACTTTCAATATTTTAAATTAAAAATAAAAGAAAACCTAAGTAATTTGTCATTTCCTTTGGTAACTTTATTAATTTTTCTAACATTATTTCACTTAACACCGTTTTATGAATCGTCACGACTTTTCGTCTTTTCTTTAATAAAAAGTTATACTTCTTAAGTATATGAAGAGCCTCTTGATATCATCTGATGGTTTACCTTTGATCAAACGGTTGCAACTTTCCTTTCATTCTTTTGTCTCAATATAAATAGGAGTTCATTTTTACCAAACTATTTTATTTGAGATTGAAGACCTCACGAATAGGGATGGCAACGGCCGAGTCGGGTACGGGTTTTATAATACCCGTCCTCGTCCCCATACCCGTACCTATCAGGTATACAATTTTCATCCCCGTCCCCGTTGGATATCAAGTATACTCATACCTATCAAAAATTATTTTTTTATTTTTAGTAAAAAAAATATAATATTTTTAAATTATTTTTTATTATATTACAATATAATTAGGTTGTTTCTCTATCTCATATTGTAATAAATAGTCACACATAATAAAATATTAAAATTCTTGAACATAATTAAATCGGGAGTGGATATTAAATTGGGAACGGGAACGAGGATGAGTACGGGGCGGGTAAGTATATACCCGTACCCGTACCCGATTTAATATATCGGGTTTTACTCATACCCGTACCTGGTCAAACCAGGTATTCCACGTCAAAATCAGGACAGGCTCAGGTATTACCCACGAGTACGGGTATATTTTTCATCCCTACTCACAAACAATTATCTCTAGCCAAGCACTCTCTTGATCATTCCTTATTTCTTAACTAAACACTCTCTTGTTTCTCCTTTTCAAGGTAAAAATGAGTCACTCCTCTTGTTCTGCTTTTGATTCTTCTTCTTCTTCTTCTATCTTTTTCGATCTTTCTACTTCTTTTGATGATGTTTCTCCCCTTCATCGATTAAGTCTTCGACTCTAGCTAATGACTCAAATCGAAACAAGGTTAAGGCTTCGACCTAGTTGATGACTTAGTTCATGATAAGGTTGAGTCTTCAACCTATTTTGATGGTTTGTAACACCCTAGTTTTCAAAAAGGTTATTATTATTATTATTATTATTATTATTATTATTATTATTATTATTATATGATATTTGGTCATAATTATTTTAATAATTATAGAGGAATATTATTTTGTACGTTTTAAATAATTATTGTTTTGGACAATTATTTTGTACGCATTAAATAAGTATTTTTATTAGCATTTTTGAATAAATATTTATATGTTTTAAGAGAAGGTTGATTTTATATGATATTTTGTTATTGAAATTATATTATTATATTTTGGGTCAGAAATATATTATTATTATTATAGAGGAAAAATGTTTTATAATATACATGTATTTATTTTATTTAATTATTTTGAGGAAAAAGAGAAGTGGGTTATAAGAGAAGGAAAATGGGTTGGGTTGACCCAGTTCAATGGATTAATTTTAAGAAAGGAGTCAGGTAGCGTTAACCCTATTTGCCTCATTTGCGTTCTGAAGGGTTAGGAAAAAAAAGAGGGGAAACAAAGAGCTCTAAGGAAGAGTACTCAGGAACGATCTTAGATCACACCAAGACCATTCGTCTTCAGCTCATCCAGGTAAGGGGAAGTGAGAAACCTTGCTCGGGGTGGGAATAATTGTTGGGTAGTCGAATTGGCCCCCAATCCCTTGCCTGACGCATGCTTCTAGGAACATGCAAAGTATGAATATTTTTGTTTTGCCTTCTGATTGTTCTGTTGTGTTCCTTGTTGGATGTGATGTATGAGTATGTGATTAACTTTGAAAATAAAGATGTTTTGATATGAATTAGAATGCTCTATGGGTTCCTACGGGAAACCCTATGAGAAAACAGACAAAATATGAATGTTTTCTGTTTTGCTTTCTGAATGTTCTGTTGCATTCCTATTATGATGTAGAGTGTAAATATGTATTCAATTTCGAAATTAGATAAGTTTTGATATGAATTAGAGTGCTCTGTGGGTTTCTGTGTGAAACCCTAAGAGGAATAATTATAAGAATGACTATGTGAAATATGAACACATGATGATGAGACATGATGTGAATGAAATATACTACTGTGAAAATTGTGAATATGCTATGATGATGTGATATGATGATGTGACATGGTGACGAGACATGATGACGAGACATGAGGATGAGACATGACGATATTATATGAGGATGAGACATGATAATGTGATATGAGAATGCATAGGGTCTTGAATGACATGCATCATTTGCATTTATGAACTAACAAGGTGTACCTTAGGGGCACTGGTGATGTGACAAACTAACAAGGTGTACCTTAGGGACACTGGTGATGTAACAAGCTAACAAGGTGTACCTTAGGGTCACTGGTAATGTAACAAGCTAACAAGGTGTATTATTAAGGTCACCGGTGATGTAACAGGCTAACAAGGTGTACCTTGGGTCACCAATGATGAAATGATGAGATATGTGATGAGAGACGTGACTGGCGCCACATGCATTTATGAGTCGAGTCCATGATATCATTACATGATAAATGAGTATACATGTGATACCGATTATATATGTGTATTATTTATATGTGATTGGTGTTTATGACTTGTAATATGTTTGTTGTGTGTGTGTGTTCTATCTAACCTTTATTTCTACACCTGAACCTGAGTGAGATGTTTCTCACAGCTCCCTTGTTGTTATTTGTCTGTGTTTAAATTGTGTTGCAGGTGATCATCAGCATGAGGATGTTGGTGATGAGGTTTAGGCTTCAGTTGGGATGCTCTGATAGGATATGTGACATCGGGGCATAGCTAGGCTTAGTTTAGGATGTTATTTCTATTAAACTATTTGAAAACTCAGTTTTATTTCTTTGTAATTTCTATGTTGAAGATATTGTTTATGAGTTTATGAATGTGAATCCTCTACGTAAGATATTTGAGAATTTGGTTTTATTTATGAAAGATTGTAATTAAAACATTTTTTAAAATGATTGTATATGTATGTTGAGGTAGAGGGTGTCACATGGTTTATATAAATAGTAAACCTAAAATAGTTCCTAGTTTAGAGTGAGTACACGAGGAAGTTGCTATGTATAACTCACCTTTTAATGGCCTAAGAATCCTTGAGAATTCTATAAACCTTATCATGATTTCTACTTTTCCTCCCGAAGAGGTCCATTATCCTATTTTTGCTCGATGTTGTAAGATTGATGCCTCCCTAAATCCTGATTATATCTTTGCTTTGAAAAATCCTCAAGACTCGCATCAATTCTTTTATAAGCATGACTATTTATTTCAAGACCTCAACATCACCATTTCTTTCAATCATTTATGCACCTGTATTCTTAGGATTCTTAATGTTGCACCTACTCAACTTCATCCTAATAGTTGGGCTGTCATGTAGGCTTTTGGAACCTTTGTAAATACACTCATATTAAGCCTAGTTATAGTTTATTTCTCCATTATTACTATTGTTGACCTAGTGAACAAGTCAAATAGGTCTCTTTGTCTCAAATTCACAATCAAAAACTCCTTAAGCCTTATGCCCCTTCTTATAAAAAGAATTTAAGTTGGTTTTTTCAAAATCAAGATTCATCCCTCTTGTTGTCACTACTTTTTTGATAACCAAGGAAACTCCCTCTTTCCTCTATATTGGACTTATGGACAACTTTGGTATGATGAGCTCCTTTCCACATACCTTTTTGTCGAAGAGGCTTCTGATTTATCATTCCTAAACACTTTGCCTTAGACCTCCTTTTTCGGAAATTAATATATTTGCGTAAATCACCCAAACCATTTAGGGATCTCAAGGGTAACTTATTATTTTTAAGTTATTTTTGTTATGATTATATTTTGATTGATGAATTTTTCTTTGTTACAGGTATCATGGCTTTTTTAGGTTCTAATGTCCCTTCATCTCGAAAACGTATGTAAGTAGTGTGCTCGTGCCAAGGTCAAGGCCACTGCTATTTTCGCAAACCCTTATATTGAACCAGGCACCATTCTTATACCAGTTAACATAACTAGATTTTGTTTAGTTTTTTTATCAAAGTGTCCTCATACCAACTTAATTTTCTTTTCAACTTATTATTGAGGGCTCTAACTCTTAGTTTTTCTCATGCACTTGAATAAAAGCCTCTCGTAGTTGATCATAATCAGGGGAATATTCAAGGTCTGAATCACTTACTATACTTTTTTTTATCTACTCTAGCCATCATTAAGCACAAATTAGCTTCTTCATTTCCCATTGAGTCACTAAAAGAGCTTGTATCATTGTTCTCCCATGCTATATAGGTCTTCTTTCATTTAGCTTGCCTTTTACCCTTCCTATCTTCTTATTGCTTCTTTAGATAGATAGGATAATTGTGACGTCCAAAATCATTATTAATATATTTAGATTTTTAACATTTAATTTATTTAAATATATTAATTTTGGCAAAAATATAATCGATAATAAAATTTCTAGAAAACGTATAAATGCAATGGAATTTAAATAAGTTCATATTAAAACATGTAACTAGAATTATTTCAATTACACTTTCCAAAATATATTGATATATTGAATCTTTATCGAGGAAATAAACATAATTAAAGGAGTATGATAATTTAAAAGATATATAACTTTATATGCAAGAACCGAAGGTGAGTCATATCTTTATACATATAAAGTTTGTTACATACATCCATAACTATTTATCGAAGAAAAAAAAGTAGAAGATGCAGCCCTTACAAAATATAAGATATAGACACTAATTACATCGCTGGTATTAGCAAACAGAGTATAGAAAATTTTTCGTCCCAAATATACATCCAAAAAGGAAATAACATATACTTAGAGCAATCTACCCAAAATAAGAGGAAGATGGAAAACCTATGGAGACTAACTCTCCCTGAACAAACTATCATAGTACTCCCGATCCTCTAAAGTCACATTGTCGAGGTTAGAATTCCCCTCATCAGCATATACTTCAACATTAGTATCTTATTGAAAAGTTTGTTGGGTAGGTCTTCCATGAGCATCGTGATCAAAGAGCTCTTAAAGAAACCTCAATGCATTTACAGGTTTCTTCGTGCCGTAGTAAACATAGTAGTATCATACATGATGAATCCTCATACTAGGTGTCCATGCAAAAGTCGTCATGTAAGTCACATCCACCTCTATAGTAATATGAGGTTGAGGTTGTTCTCCTAAGGTATTTATTAAGAACTTATAATAAATAAAATGCACATGATTTCTAGCTTCACGAGCTTCCTCATAGTTGTAACAAAACTCAACAAGATGAAGGGTCCTTTGAGGTGTCATCATCTCCTAAAATATGGGTTGTAAGGGTGAGTTTCCCCCACTCTTCAAACTCCACAAACACAATAACAAGCATATAGTAATACATGTTAAAATAAAAAAATATACTACCACTCAACAATCTCTAATGGTTTTATCAACAATTTACTTTCAAGAATCATCAACATATTAATCTATTAACTTGGGCCCAAATGCTGCCATCAAAACCCCTTTGGTCATGATGGTTTTACGCCACATGTAGATAATCATTAGTTGGTCAATGCTCTAAACAGATACAATGTTAGTGCATACGACCCCTTGGCTGAAAGTACAATTCGCATTAGCATTAGAAGTGGAATGTCAAGCCTGTGATTTTTAACACATCAAATGTGTAACCAAATGTCGGTCAAATTCACCACTTTCCAACTTCCCAAAGTCAAAAGACCTCTTTTCTTGTACCCCAGTGTATCTTTGTAATAATCCACACATCCACCTAATGTTTCCTTATACCATAACCCAAAATTTATTGTTTAATACATAATTCCCCACGCCACAATAATCATTAAACCAATAGAAAGAAAACAATACAAAACATTACTAGCACACTAGCACTTAAAAGAAACTAAAATACATGAAAAGTCACACAAACAGACAGATGGCATAATGATTGTAAATTCATATATTGCAAAAAATTTAGATCAACCAAGCAATGTCCCTGTCGCAACCCGAAAATTTTCGATCTTGCGACCTATGATTTAGACATCCTTTGAAAAGTCTCATC
This sequence comes from Cajanus cajan, assembly GCF_000230855.2. Taxonomy (NCBI): domain Eukaryota; kingdom Viridiplantae; phylum Streptophyta; class Magnoliopsida; order Fabales; family Fabaceae; genus Cajanus; species Cajanus cajan. Next base: position 14,182,928 of record NC_138520.1, on the reverse strand, counting down.
AATTAAGGAATGCCCGGATACCAGACTAATCCTTAATTAATAGTTTTGAAAATAGGTTCATGGAGTCGCCACCAATATTTTACTCAAAACATTGGAAAAAGAAAAGGTTTTTAAAAGTTCAATAATGGCCTTGATAACCAGAATTGGGTTCGGGGGTCGGTTACGTGTAAGGAAGGTATTAAGCACCCCTACAACGCCCTAAATAGGTACCCTACGATGAAGTTAATGCGATAAGAAATAATAAATTAAATATTATATCCCCTTTTATTGATGATTATTTACATGATTTAAAATTTAAATTAACAATTGACTCTAAAATATCTACATGATTGCTCTTATTATAAATAATATTTATCAAATATGAGAAATAAAAGAGAGAGAAGAAAATTGATTAAAATACCTCGTAGCAAGCTTTGTTAGATCTTCTAATATGGAAATTGTAGGTGCTTTATGGAAACCTTTCACACTACACAAATGCCTCACAATACTCAAGAAATACAATAGGAGAGAGAGAAAGAGAGAAATTTCGAGCTCTAGAGAGTGCTGAACGAAATTTTCGGGGTCCCTCAGAAATGTGCCCAAGCTCTCTATTTATAGGCTTCAGACAGGGTCCAGAACGGCCCGTTCCAAAACTGGAACGGCCCGTTCTGGATATGGCCGTTATGTAGTGTTTTCGTACCCTAGAACGGCCCGTTCTGGGATACACATTTTAGGCCATTTGATTGGTTTGGAACGACCCGTTCTGGTCTAGAACGGCCCGTTCCAACCTATATCTTTTTAGGCATTTTAGAAACCCAGAACGGCCCGTTCTGATCGAGAACGGCCCGTTCCGGACTTGGGAACGGCCCGTTCCAATTTTGGAACGGTCCGTTCCGGGCCACTAAAAAAATTGGTTTGGGCCTTTGGGCCCTCTGATGTCCTATCTTGCTGTTTGTTTGCCCCCCGGACGAAATTGGGTGTCTACAGCTGCCCCTCTTTACTTGTCTTTTGGAATAGCTGTGTTGTTTTTCCAAAGGCAAGTAAAGACGTAGATATTTCGTCCGGGTCTTCTTCTCATCTCTGTGTTGATGGTTCTACGCTTCTGCTTGTCATGGTAGTGTGTCTCTTTATTTGTGGCTTGTTAACGAGGGAGTATATTCTGAGCTCAACCTCTCCAAGCTGGACTGATATTTAGGGCTTCATCCGGCCCACAGGTGGGAGCTCGATGGCAGTCCTGATTTTGACTTCAAGGAACTCGGCGGTACCTTCGTTGTCGTTCACTGATTTGAGAGGCTCGACGGCGGCTCTCGATCAAGCTTGGCTGATTTTAAGGCTTCAACCAACCTATGGTGGGAGCTCGGCGGCATCCCGGTTTCAATTTCGAGGAACTCGGCGGTACCCTCGTTGTTGTGGTAGTATTTTCGTAGCCTCTTCAGGCCGTAGTATTTTTGTAGCCTCTTCAGGCTGTAGTATTTTCGTAGCCTCTTCAGGCCGTAGTATTTTCGTAGCCTCTCCAGGCCGTAGTATTTTCGTAGCCTCTCCAGGCCGTAGTATTTTCGTAGCCTCTTCAGGCCGTCTGCTGATGTTGTGAGTATTGTTGTGCCGGCCTCTCCAGGCCACCTGCTGATATTATGAGTATTATTGTGCCGGCCTCTCCAGGTCGCCTGCTGATGTTGTGAGTATTGTTGTGCCGGCCTCTCTAGGCCGCCTGCTGATGTTGTGAGTATTGTTGTGTCGGCCTCTCCAGGCCGCCTACTGATGTTGTGAGTATTGTTGTGCCGGCCTCTCCAGGCCGCCTGCTGATGTTGTGAGTATTGTTGTGCCGGCCTCTCCAGGCCGCCTGCTGATAGTGAGTATTATTGTGTCGGCCTCTCCAAGCCGCCTGCTGATGGTGATTATGTGATTCCCCCTCCTTTTTTTGGAGGACGTCTGATGAAGACGAGGATTTCTGGTAGGTGGTGCCTTTGTGATTGTGGGCAAAGGAGTTGATGCGTGACAAGGATTCTAGTGTTGCCCCTGTCGTGTGAGTATTGTGATGCCTCTCCAGGCGCCTTTTTGTGGTAGGTTGGTAAGAGTTTGGTATTGTTTTTGTCAATGTGAGTATTGTAATGCCTCTCCAAGCATCTGCTTGATAAGTTTTTTTTTCCTGAATTTTATATTTGTTTAGCTTCGGCTTTTTCATGTTTGAAGCTTGCCTTTTTCTGCTATTTTTCTAAATGCTTCGACTTTTTCAACATGTGTGAAGCTTGCCTTTTTTCTGTTTTATTTTTTGTTGTCATCATTGGTGCAGGGATACCATCCCATGATGATGTTATTGGCTGAATCTTTATTGATGAGTATTATTTTGGAAGCCACTCCTGGCTTTGGTTAAGGAACCATTTCTAGTCTTGGCATTCTCTTAGATCATCCTTCATTCAGTTGAGGAGTAGGACGCGATGGCCTCTTCATGCTTATGAGTCTTCTTATTTGGTTGATTCTATTCCACTATTGATATGTCTTTGCTTAGTGGGCACATAGAATCACTTCATGTTGTCGTTTGCCACTGCTTGGCTCATGCTTGGCTATTTTGCTTTGACGAGTGTTTTGTCCTGAAGGCTCCTTCTGACCCATAACAAGTAGAATGCATGGATGCATGGATGCAATGAAAATGCAAGACAAGAATGATTCTTTTATTTATATTTTTGTGCAACGCCCTTCCATATGCCCCTAACTCATATGCATGTGATGCAGTTCATGCTCATGTGTTTATTCCTAAAGATGCAATTCATTTTTTTTTATTTTTTTTTATGTTGGGAAATTAACCTGTACGCATTAAGGTTAATGTTGACGATTTCTTTCTATCCATGTCAATCTTGATTACTATCGGGATATGTTCTTCTGAGTCCAAGCTTCAGTGGCTCCTTGACTATCTAGTCGACGTGTGGTCAAGCGTCTCTAACCTCTATTTGAGGACATCTCGGCCTTCCCTCTGTGAGTATTCACTGTGCATTTTCCGCGTATCCTTTCTGTACCATTTTAATGCTATAAGGGTTGAGAGAAAAGAAAGAAGGGATGTTTGTATTTATTTTTTCAAAAGGGTTGTTAGAAAGGGTTTTCTTAGCCAAGGTAGGATTTGGTGTTTAGGATTATCAAACAAAATGTATTTGCTACAAGGAAGCTATCATTGTTTTTTAGCCTTTTTGGAAAGTGGAGTGATGACTTAGGGTTGTGCTTTGTTTAGATGATCCCCTGATCCGCCTTTCAGTTTTCAACTCAGGTCGCTGCTTTGACGTCCTAACTTTTCCCTAGGTTACTTGAGATGTTTTCCCTAGCGGACATTTTCTTTTGATCTTTTATTTTGCCTAGGTTATCCATTTTTACTTGTGAGTTGCCTAGCAGATCTTACACTAACTTTTGCGCAGCCCCCTTAGTGGGTTTCCTGCCGGGCCTTCATTTTTGCAGCATTCATGAGGTATGGGATGTCTTTATTTTACCAAACCCTAGTCATGTTTGAATTCCTGGTTGTTCCTTTGTTATCCTTTCCATGCTATTATTGAGTAACATCTTTGTTGCAAATACATTTTGTTTGTTAAGGGTTGGTGGATGAGGCCTAGAGTGGATATTTAGAGGGAGAAGAGAAGCAAAAGAGTGTTATGACATTTAAAACAGTACTTTCAATTTACACGTGCCCCTTTAACAAAGCTCGAAGGCCCAGGCATGCCTCGAGTTCGTGATTCATACACAAAGAGATAGACAGAGGTTGCCCCCTAGAGAGTCATGAATGATTTGATGATTTCAATAGAAAACCTTTCCACTTGCTTGAACGTCGGTGTTTTCATTTGGAGTGAAACCTCTATGAATTCTTGCTTTTTGAAGGAAATACCCAAAAATTGCCTTTCGATTTCCAACTCAAGCAGACATTGCTTTTTTTTTTATGTATCCCTAACTTTTGCATAGGACGTATCCTATCGAGATTTTGATTCTTTTTCCTTTACCCTAATTTTTGCCTAGGACGCCCTTTACGAGTTTTCGTCCTAGCGGGTTTTTGTCATGCAATGCCTTTATTCTTTAATTGGGTTTTGTTGTAATTCCCTAGAAGCAAGGATTCGTCCATTCTTGAGCATTCCTCCTATCCCGACAATTGTCATTTCGTCATGGGAAAGTCTCGCTGTTTGAATCGTCGATTTGGGCGTGTGATGCCCCTAATTACTGACAAGTGTTTCCCGATTTGATGTATCAGGTTCGCATTTGATTACAGTAATTTCCATTATCCAGCTAACACGCACAAATTAGATTTCCCTTTTTATTCGTATTTATTATTTACAAGGAAGACGTGTTATCTATATGAAACGTAAAATAGGATGCAAAGACATATGAGAAATTCAACGGATATCATTCTCATTGATTTTTGTTTAGGGAACATTCTTTGCATACTATTACATGAGTCTTCCATTTCTAATGAATGTATGCTAATGTACTATCCTAGGAGATGCATGATATTTATTTTTTGCCTAAATTTTATCATGTTTTTAACTAAGAGTTATGATGCATGATTTTTTTTGCTATATATATATATATATATATATATATATATATATATATATTTTATTTTTTTTTGAAATAAACTACCCTATATGATGCTTTAGAGTTAGGGTATACATAAGGGAATTAAAATTTTTATCATATTTTTTTCATTAATATCTACTTGTTTGTAATTCTTATCTATTTGAAATAAATAAACACAAATAAATGCAACACGCATATGCTCAAACAAATGTACACCCGCGAACAGTCACGTTTAAATCCTTAGTCTGGGGTCCCTGCAAGAAAAGTGCATTGTATAGGACGGTTTTAATCTCACTGGTCTTAAAGCCCCCAAGGTGCCCCCATCATAGGGACCCAGTATCTCTGTCGCCGTCACCTGGCAAACTCTAAGGTTTGTCGTAATATTTCGGGCTAGAGTAACCGGTTATCACCTTGAGTGTGATTTTCGACAAGGCTCGCAGGCTCCAAGGCCAAACTTGGGCCGGTCGTACGTCAACCACTCCCTATGTTTATTACCCTCATGCCCCCGGGTGTAGGGGGAACTGTTGTGTGCAAAGGTTTGTGTACAGTTTTATTCAAACAGGTGCAAAATTTAAATAAACAAACAAACAAATATTAAAGCCAAACAAATAAAACAAATAAAGTAAAGGGGAAAAATATTTAAATTATTATTTTTATTTTATTAACTTCATCAATTAAATGGGCCTGACCCTCTTTAAACGTCCCCAGTGGAGTCGCCATCTGTCGCAACCCGAAAATTTCCGATCTTGCGACCTATGATTTAGCCATCCTTTGAAAAGTCTCATCAATTAAGGAATGCCCGGACACCAGACTAATCCTTAATTAATGGTTTTGAAAATAGGTTCATGGAGTCGCCACCAATATTTTACTCAAAACATTGGAAAAAAAAAAGGTTTTTAAAAGTCCAATAATGGCCTTGATAACCAGAATTGGGTTCGGGGGTCGGTTACGTGTAGGGAAGGTATTAAGCAACCCTACAACGCCCTAAATAGGTACCCTATGATGAAGTTAATGCGATAAGAAATAATAAATTAAATATTATATCTCCTTTTATTGATGATTATTTACATGATTTAAAATTTAAATTAACAATTGACTCTAAAATATCTACATGATTGCTCTTATTATAAATAATATTTATCAAATATGAGAAATAAAAGAGAGAGAAGAAAATTGATTAAAATACCTCGTAGCAAGCTTTGTTAGATCTTCTAATATGGAAATTGTAGGTGCTTTATGACAACCTTTCACACTACACAAATGCCTCACAATACTCAAGAAGTACAATAGGAGAGAGAGAAAGAGAGAAATTTCGAGCTCTAGAGAGTGCTGAACGAAATTTTCGGGGTCCCTTAGAAATGTGCCCAAGCTCTCTATTTATAGGCTTCAGACAGGGTCCAGAACGGCCCGTTCCAAAACTGGAACGGCCTATTCTGGATATGGCCGTTATGTAGTATTTTCGTACCCTAGAACGGCCCGTTCTGAAATCAGAACGGCCCGTTCCGGGGAACCAGAACGGCCCGTTCTGGGATACACATTTTAGGCCATTTGATTGGTTTGGAACAGCCCATTCTGGTCTAGAACGGCCCATTCCAACCTATATCTTTTTAGGCATTTTAGAAACCCAGAACGGCCCGTTCTGATCGAGAACGGCCCGTTCCGGACTTGGGAACGGCCCGTTTCGATTTTGGAACGGTCCGTTCCGGGCCACTAAAAAAATTGGTTTGGGCCTTTGGGCCCTCTGATGTCCTATCTTGCTGTTTGTTTGCCCCTTGGACGAAATTGGGTGTCTATAGCTGCCCCTCTTTACTTGTCTTTTGGAATAGTTGTGTTGTTTTTCCAAAGGCAAGTAAAGACGTAGACATTTCGTCCGAGTCTTCTTCTCATCTCTGTGTTGATGGTTCTACGCTTCTGCTTGTCTCATGGTAGTGTGTCTCTTTATTTGTGGCTTGTTAACGAGGGAGTATATTTTGAGCTCAGCCTCTCCAAGCTGGACTGATATTTAGGGCTTCAGCCGGCCCACAGGTGGGAGCTCGACGGCGGTCCCGATTTTGACTTCAAGGAACTCGGCGGTACCTTCGTTGTCATTCACTGATTTGAGAGGCTCGACGGCGGCTCTCGATCAAGCTTGGCTTATTTTAAGGCTTCAACCAACCTATGGTGGGAGCTCGGCGGCATCCCGGTTTCAATTTCGAGGAACTCGGCGGTACCCTCGTTGTTGTGGTAGTATTTTCGTAGCCTCTTCAGGCCGTAGTATTTTTGTAGCCTCTTTAGGCTGTAGTATTTTCGTAGCCTCTTCAGACTGTAGTATTTTCGTAGCCTCTTCAGGCCGTAGTATTTTCGTAGCCTCTCCAGGCCGTAGTATTTTCGTAGCCTCTTCAGTCCGTAGTATTTTCGTAGCCTCTTCAGGCCGTAGTATTTTCGTAGCCTCTTCAGGCCGTCTGCTGATGTTGTGAGTATTGTTGTGCCGACCTCTCCAGGCCCCCTGCTGATATTATGAGTATTATTGTGTCGGCCTCTCCAGGTCGCCTGCTGATGTTGTGAGTATTGTTTTGCCGGCCTCTCCAGGCCGCCTGCTGATGTTGTGAGTATTGTTGTGCCGGCCTCTGCAGGCCGCCTGCTGATGTTGTGAGTATTGTTGTGCCGGCCTCTCCAGGCCGCCTGCTGATGTTGTGAGTATTGTTGTGCCGGCCTCTCCCGGACACCAGACTAATCCTTAATTAATGATTTTGAAAATAGGTTCATGGAGTCGCCACCAATATTTTACTCAAAACATTGGAAAAAGAAAAGGTTTTTAAAAGTCCAATAATGGCCTTGATAACCAGAATTGGGTTCGGGGGTCGGGTACGTGTAGGGAAGGTATTAAGCACCCCTGCAACGCCCTAAATAGGTACCCTATGATGAAGTTAATGCGATAAGAAATAATAAATTAAATATCATATCCCCTTTTATTGATGATTATTTACATGATTTAAAATTTAAATTAACAATTGACTCTAAAATATCTACATGATTGCTCTTATTATAAATAATATTTATCAAATATGAGAAATAAAAGAGAGAGAAGAAAATTGATTAAAATACCTCGTAGCAAGCTTTGTTAGATCTTCTAATATGGAAATTGTAGGTGCTTTATGGCAACCTTTCACACTACACAAATGCCTCACAATACTCAAGAAGTACAATAGGAGAGAGAGAAAGAGAGAAATTTTGAGCTCTAGAGAGTGCTGAACAAAATTTTCGGGGTCCCTCAGAAATGTGCCCAAGCTCTCTATTTATAGGCTTCAGACAGGGTCCAGAACGGCCCGTTCCAAAACTGGAACGGCCCGTTCTAGATATGGCCGTTATGTAGTATTTTCGTACCCTAGAACGGCCCGTTCTGAAATCAGAATGGCCCGTTCCGGGGAACCAGAACGGCCCGTTCTGATTTCAGAATGGCCCGTTCTGGGATACACAGTTTAGGCCATTTGATTGGTTTGGAACGGCCCGTTCTGGTCTAGAACGGCCCGTTCCGACCTATATCTTTTTAGGCATTTTAGAAACCCAGAACGGTCCGTTCTGATCGAGAACGGCCCGTTCCGGACTTGGGAATGGCCCGTTCCGATTTTGGAACGGTCCGTTCCGGGCCACTAAAAAAATTGGTTTGGGCCTTTGGGCCCTCTGATGTCCTATCTTGCTGTTTGTTTGCCCCCGGATGAAATTAGGTGTCTACAGTCCCTACATTACAATATCATCCTAACAAATATGCTAAAGGTCGGACACCCTTTGACTAAGCTAAATCGCACAATCCAATATATTCAAGAATTAAATTTGTAGGCTGCAATTAAATTGTCGTAGTTCATACTCTCAGGGTCTTATCAATTTGAAAACTATCCTAGGTTCCAAAGTAAAGACTTCATATCACAATCATAAATTTTAGTTTATAAAACAATATATATCATGGTTCTTCAAACTACATAAAGCATAGAAAATTCATAAATTAACCATTTTATCGTTTGGTACATATTACTTTAATTCTTTTATTGGAAACAATTAAAATAAACCTTAATACTTTCCCAAAGGTTATCCATGTTCTAAATCCATTTTTAAGGTCAAAATAACTAGATTAAATCATTTTATAAAGCAACTATAGAAAACAAATAGCAAGTTTATCAAAAGTGCCAAAACTTGATTATAAGTACTAATTGCTCATAAATTGGTTTTTTACAAAATAAATGAGTAAACATACATTTTCACACTTGGTGAGCACATTTTAAATACTAGAAACTTTATTAAAACAAGGTTATCATCCCTAAAAATTACACCATTTTCGTGCTAAAGAAAAAAGATTTTACAAAAGTGTCCAAAACTTATTTTAATCATATCTTTTGCTAGAAAACCCTATTTTGAATGATCTTTGAACCAAACCCTAGGTTTTCAAACCCAAGAAATCCATTTTTTGCATCAAAAATTGAAAATAATCAGTATATCAATGTAGACTAGAACAGGGTAGTCATAATTTTTTTTTTTTTTCAGATTTTATTTTTCAAGATCAAAAGAAACTATAGCAAACAAGAGTTCAACGGTTGGGATCAAATCCTCTTACCTAAAGGAAACTCTTCTCAAATGGAATAAAGAAAACAAGCTTCTACACAATTTTCCCTAAGAACAACAAGCTTGAGGTAAGTTAAAAGAGAAATAGAAGAAGAAAATCAAAGGAAGATGAAGTAGGAAGCTCAAAAACTTAGTTGCTTAACGTGTATTTGAGTAGAACAAAAAGTGTGTTATGTCAGAAAAAGCAATTCCCAGCTAGGTTTTGAATGAGACAAATATAATACATGTTGTTATTTCTAACAAGTGTGTTAGTGTTTTAATAAAACAAAAACAGGAAAAATGAAGAAAAGTGCATGTGCCACTTCCTACACCAAAATCAAGATAAGGGGAAAAAGCCTCAAGCATCAGACAGAAAGAACAAATGAAGCCAAGCCTAGCACAAGAAGGAAAATAATTAAGCTTCGGACGATACAAACCAAAGACGAAACTCCCTCAAGTATTAGTCAAAGACAAGTCAAGGCAAAGCACAACAAGAAGCAAAATCAAATGATAGAAGAAATACGACATGTGCGCCAAATGATTGCAAAGTCAAATGATAGATGGAATATGAAATGTGTGCCAGACGATGATAAGTTAATTATTAGACGAAGGGTGGTCAAAGATCAGGAGAAGAGTCAAACAAATATTAGATGAAGGACAACACAGATTGAAAAGTATTTCAGACAAAAACAAAGTCTTGTCATCTACAATGTTGACCATACCATAGAAAGTCAGAGCATTAAGGACTAATTCTCAGATGAAAATCAAGACTTGAGATGCGAATGGACTACCAGACGCAGACAAAGACTGCCAAGCAAGCATTTGAAGGACCAAGCCTCAAGGGACAAATCAGGCATCGTATATGATCAAACGAAAACTCTCAACATGATCGCGTGATTAAAGGAAAAGACAAAGAATAAGAAGAAAAGCACGCCAAAAGTAAAAGCATGCATGTGTCAAAAAAAGTACATTATTTTTTAGATAAAGGAAACGCTCTACAACTACGATGACCAGAAAAGGACAAAAAGTTCCTAGGTCTCAGTTAAAGTCAGACACAACAGCTAACAAACGTAGAAGACTTCACGCAATGTCTATAAACAGGAAACAATATTTAATGCAAAAATCTAATGCATTAAATGAAAAGATCAAACTAGTCATGAACGACTATATTCTGCTTCAACGGACATTTGCAACAGGCAAATTTTACAATACTATATATATGTCATAACTTCAAACCTGGAAACGTTGGCGAAGAGTGATATCAAGCCCACGAAGTAATGAAACCAGAGACAGAACTTATAGAGTCAAACGTACCATAATGTATTTATCTCTGTAGACTAAGGAGTTCTAAGTGTAACTTAGGAACATGCACCTTAGTGAGTGTAGAAATTCTTGTATCCTCTCTGTGAGAGTAAACCAAACACTCAAACCAAATAATATATTTTTCATTTGTATATCCTGAAGAGGCTAGGGAAAGAATACTTGTAAAAGCCTGGATATGTTTGTCAAAGAATACTCACTGCGAGCCAAAAGTGGCTGATCAAAGAATACTAGCGCTAATGAGTGAAGTTAGCGGGCCAAGAGTAGTCAAAAGTCCTCATTGAGAGCCTGAAGAGGCTGAACAAAGAATACTAGTGCTAATAGCCAACCAGGAGTGGTTGAGAATACTTGGGACCAGGAGTGATTGAGAATACTCATTGAGAGCCTGAAGAGGCTGAACAAAGAATACTAAAGCTAGTGAGTGAAGCTAGCCAACTAGGAGTGGTTGAGAATACCTGGGACCAGGAGTGGTCGAGAATACTCACTAAGAGCTTGAAGAGGATGAACAAAGAATACTAGTGTTAGTAGCTAACCAGAAGTGGTTGAGAATACTCGGGACTAGGAGTGGTCGAGAATACACACTGCGAGCCTGAAGAGGCTAATTAAAGAATACTAGAGCCAATGAGTGAAATTGGCCAACCAGGAGTGGTTGATAATACTCGAGACTAGGAGTGGTCAAGATCGGGAATGGTCGAGAGAACTCATTGCGAGCCTGAAGAGGCTGAATAAATAATACTTGTACTTCATTGAATATCTAGTGGAACCCTTCAATTGAAGGAGACTGGACGTAGCTCAGTCTAAACGAACTAGTATAAAACACTCTGCACTTTTTATCTATTACTCATACACAAACGCAAACTTTGTTTAGCTAATGTATTATACTGAAAGTTTGTCTACTACTTATTTCTCAATGAAACTATCTTTAGACAGAAAATACACGCACTTAATTTATTATATTAAGAAACATTTTTCTTGAGCATACGATAAACTCTTAGACGCAAACAAGAGTCTAGAGAAAACAAACGGATTTAAAATTCCTTTGTTCACACTCACACATATTCAACCCCCTTCTATGTGTTTTTCGTCTAACTTCAAAGTGCTCTAGAGAAGAAGGAGGAATGGAGAAGGTGAAGAGAAACTATTTTTCTCCTTCCTTGGAGTCGTTGCATGAAAGTGAGAGTGGAGAGGAGAGTGAAAATTTGAATTTTGGTATAAAAAAAAAAAACTTATGAGATAAGCTTTGGGTCATATAACTGAATAGTTACTTTCTTTCTCTTTCTCTTTCTCTCTCTTTCTCTCTCTCTCTCTCTCTCTCTCTCTCTCTCTCTCTCTATATATATATATATATATATATATATATATATATATATATATATATATCTTAAATCCTCCTCTCTTCTAATTTAAATCTACAAGACTATAAGATAATTAAAAGAAGGAGAAGAGTTAAATTAAAATTAAAATTAATAAAAATATAAAATAGTTGCTCCAAATTAATAGTTATAAGTAAATTTTATTTGAAATTAAATTATGGTTCTTATTGAAAATATTCTTTCAAACCAAAATTAATCTTCCTCATAATAAAATATTTAAATTCATGTCCTAGAACAAAGAGTCAACAACTTAAAATGATTAAATTCATAGATATAAAAAAAAATATAATTTAAATCATACTTGTAAAGAAAACAAAGAAATTCACGTATCAAACAAAATAATTTTTCTTATATAATTCATAACATAATATTTATGAATTAAATAAATATCAAATATTAAAAATTTAGGATTTTACAACTCTCCCACCCTTTGTAGAATTTCATCCCCCAAATTCACTAACCGTTAGAAAAGATGTGGGTACAACTCTCTCACTTGACCTCTGGTTCCCATGTTACATATCCCTCGTCCGTCATGCTACAAATGACTTTCACAAGAGAAATTGTTTTGCTGCACAATTGCTTGATTCTACTTTTGATGATCTTCACAGGTTTTTTCATCATAGGTAAGATTATCTTGAACTTGTATAGGATCAAGTTCGATCACATGAGAAGGATCGGGAATATACTGTCTAAGTTGTGATACATGAAAAATTGAATGCAATTTGGATAGATTGGGTGGCAAGGCAATTTGGTAGGCGACTGGACCAATTTGTTTCAAGACTTCAAAAGGTTCAAAAAAATTTGTCAACAACTTTCTAGACTTTAGAGCTTTACCTAATCCACTAATAGGAGAAACCTTCAAAAACACATGGTCTCTGACATGAAATTCTAGCAGTTTCCTCTATCGATCATAGTAGTTTTTTAGTCGATCTTGTGATACTTTAATTTTATCTCTTATCATTTTAACCTATTCATCATGTCTTTTCAACACATCTAGAGCCAATAAAGATGCCTCTCGTGTCTTAACCCAACATAGTAGTGTTTTACATTTCCTACCATAAAGCGCTTCATATGGTGTCATCCCAATACTTGCATGAAAACTATTATTGTATGTAAATTCCACCAATGGTAGAAATTCATCCCGCACACCTTGTTGCTCCATCACACAGGCTCGCAATAAATCTTCTAAAGATTGGATCGTTCTCTTTGTTTACCCATCAGTTTGTAGATGGTATGCTGAACTAAGCTTCAATCTGGTTCCAAATGCTTTTTGTAAGGAACTCCATGCAATCTCACAATTTCCTTGATGTATAGCTCCCCAAGTTTTTCTAGTTTATACCTCATGTTGATCGGGAGAAAATGTGTAATCTTTGTCGATCCATGATCACCCAAATAACATCAAAATTGTGCTTAGTCCTTGGCAACCCCAAAATGAAATTCATAGAGATACTATCCCATTTCCACTCAAGAATTTCCAATGGTTGCAACTCTCCAAGTGTACATTGATGTTATGCTTTTGACTTACGACAAGCCAAACACTTTGTCACAAATTCTGCTACATCTTTTTTTATCTCATACCACCAAAAATTATTTCTAAGTTCTTGGTACATCTTTGTAGATCCTAGATGAAAACTCAGCTTGCTCTTATGCACTTCCTCCAATATTGTTTGCTTCAGTTCTTCCACTTGTGGAATGCACACTCTATCCCTGAATTTGATGAGTCCATTTGCATCTTGATAAAATTCCAAGTTCTAACCTTCTTGCTTTTGTCACATCATGTTTAACAAATTTTGGTCTTTTTGTGGCGCTTCCCTAACTTGCATGAGGAAATCATTACTAATCTTCAAACTTCCCAAATACAAACTCTTAGGCCGCACTTCCACGACTAAGTTCAAGTCTCTAAACTCCTCTACTAAGGGAATTACCATTTTCATGCCATTCACAATGAAATAAAGGGTTATATATGATTTTTCGTAGCAATCCCAACATAAGAGCAAAATTATTGAAAGCAAGAAATACAAACAAATAACCCAATAACTACTAACCCATTATGAAATCATTAAACCACTTGGCGTGACTACCCATGTGTTTGGGCTTGGCTTCCATTTATGGCCTAGTTGTGTTACTATCATTAACCATTATGAGAATCTTGTTAAAAAAATGGAAGTGATAAATGAGAGATTCAAGATTTACAAACAAGTATCTATCATAATAATTTCAAAGATTTGAAAATGTTTCAAATTGTATCGTGAGATTCAAAATTCTAAAATCATGCATATACATTAAAAAGTTCAAGGGGTTGTTGTAATGGTTCTAAGTGTCTTTATCATGTTTTGCATCTGCATGCAGGTTGCAAAAGTGAAAAACATTTTCACTTTATGTCATTTCCTAGGGGAAACCAAAAGTAATGATGATAGTCTCACTCCTGTTGTTGTTGTCATTCCCATTAACTAAAGGAGGGTAGGTGAAAGATATTAAAGTAATATTGAAGTCATAAGTTATATGTAGCTTGTCCATCCAAATTGAAGTCACAAAATTTGCATCAATATATACCCTTAACAACATATATCTTTAATTCACAATATAATGGAAAGTCAATACTAGTGACATCTTCACCAATAAATTTAGTTTTAAAATTAGTCTTAACTTCAATTGTTCTTTTGTCTAGGCATGTATTCCTCAACTAGCTACTTAATCACATGGCATACCCCACCATCAACTATTTCACCTCATACGCATAAGCTAATCAAGAAAATATTCCCATTAAATAAATGGAACCCTAACATCTTTAAATAACTACTCTTCGGAACAAGGGCTAAAGTGAGAAATACCATTAGATTTTGTTTCCTCTAGTAAATGACACAAAGTGGTCGTGCCTTTCACTTCTACAAACAATGTGTGGTTACAAAACATGATAAGGTCACTTAAAACCATTATGACAATCCCTTGAACTTTTAAAGTATATGCATAGTTTTTGAAATTTGAATTTCACCTCCCATGGTTTTAAACACTTCTAAATATTGGAAATTATTATGACAACTAATTGTTTGTAAGTTCCACATGTTACATTTATCACTTCCATCTTTTCTAACAAGGATATCATAATAGTTGAGATTTTTAATAGCATTTGGTTAAGAAGAATATACACAAGATTTGAAAATATTACATGATATTTTCAAAGTAGGTGTGGTTTGCATATAAAAAGGTGCTATAGATGACAACTACTATGAGAGCCTTGTTAGAAAACATGAAAGTGATAAATGAAAGATGCATGACTTATGAATTAGTATTAGTCATAATTTATAAAATTTGAAAATGCTTCAAATTACATGAGATGAAATTCAAAATTTTAAAAAATTATATACTTTAAAAATTCAAGGGGTTGTCATAATGTTTCTAAGTGTCCTTATAATGTTTTGCAACTATGTGCAAGTTTTCAAAAGTGAATGGCACTACCACTTTGTGCCATTTACTGGAGGAAACAAAAATCAATGGTGCTTCTCACTTCAACCCTTGTCATGGATAATGGGTATTTAAAGAGGTTAGAGCTCCACTTATTTTATGGGTAATAATTTCTTGATTGGCTTGTGCATATGAGGTGAAGAAGTTAATGGAGGTGTATGCCTAGTAATTGAGTGAGTAGCTAGTTGGGTAGATAAAAAAACCAAATGGACTTATAGTTGCAAGCTTATCAAGTACATGTAAATGCTAACAATGAAATAAAGGAAATTACTCGTTCTTTTTATATTTAATGAAAAAAGTGAACCAAATGGAGTTACTTACCTTATCACTAAACCCATTTGGTTATGGGTGCAATTTCAAAAGCTACAACTGCAAGGGTAAGTGAAAACAATGGAATATAAAAAGTAGTAGGTTTAAACAAGTAAACATACTCACAACATTTGAGGGTGCAGTGATGGTAGCAATTCTATATTCGTCAATTAATATGACATTTTACTTAAGAGGAATGACAAAAAATACAAGGATAAATTATTTCAATCACTCCTATTTCTCTTAACTTGGATCACATTTTTCCTTACTTTCTTCACAGGCTCTAACTTACTAGTGATAACTTAAACCAAGTTGTATTCAAAATAAATAAATTAATGTTTATGATCAAATAATACTAACCCAACCAACAAAATAATGTGATAATCAAATCATTAAAGATAAAAAAAAAGTACAAATGTTAAAAAGCTCTTAAAACATATATGTGAGAGATCAAACATTGAATATTAAGAATGGTTGTCTTTAAAACCATATGGAGAATCATCATACCTCAATTTACAATTGTAATTTTTAAAGGTTAGTCATTTGATTAAATTTGAATTATGATACTGTTTTATTATTTTGTTGTTGAAATAAAAGTTGTATTCATTTTCTAAAAGATATGAGATTTTTTCTTCTAGAGACATATTGATCCAACAATTATATTAGAAAGTTTCACACTATCAGTAATAGTTGGGAAGCTAAAATTGACAATTGTTTGGTTGCATCGTCAATTAACTTATTATTTAAGAACATGCATCACATGAAATAGTTAAAGGCCACTCAAAAAGGCAACAACTAGCATGCTTGTCCAAAATTTTGTGTTAATTAGGAACAATCCAACATATCCAAATGATCAAGACTTTACTCATTTTCCGACTGATGCAAAATAATATTTATTTTGGTATGACGATTCTTTGATGATACAACATTGCATCAAATCTTTAAGTTTAATTTTTCATCAATTAAACTTATTATAGATTAATATAGGTGACTATTTATGCATATATAAATTTAGTAAAAATATATTTATAAACAATATTATATTTTTTATTTTGGTTATTTTCAATTTCAATTTTTGACACCAACTAGATTTTCATATTCACATGTTCAATGTAATATGGGGTACTTTTATTGTTAACAAACAAAAAAACAATGAAAAAAGGAAATTGAAAGAGATCGATCTAATGAGAGCATAAATTTTGTTGAAGAGGAAACAATGTGATGTTAATACCTAACATGGATTAGATCTAATTAGAGCCCATGAAATTCTTCAATTTTCTTGAATGCTTGATATGAGACCTCATATTTTTATTATCCGCAATAAAAAATATCAAGAAAATTAAATTAGGGAAGAAAAACTCAAATATCTTAATAGGACAACAATGGGAGTAAATATGATAAATCAAAAACCTAAAAAAAAATTGGTGCTTTGTTGTTTGTAGTTCTCATTCTCTTTACATCAAGTGGAAAGTGTGATAGAGGAGTTGATAAAGATACAAATGGTGGGTTCAATTGCATAACTTTAAAGATGGTGATACTTTGGAAACCCTAAAAGTAGATGTTGCTTGTGGTGGGCTCAAGTAACATTTGGTGATGGAGCTTGTATTAATAAATAGAGTGGGGTACACTTGGAATTGAGTGAGTGTAACAACGAATACGAAATGATAATTGAATCTGAAATAATAAAAAATATAGATAATTTTTTTATTGAAAAAAGTCATCCAATTTTATTTGTATTAAAAATATCCAAGTAATTCAAATTGTTGCTCAAAGTACAAAAGTACCAAATTGACTAAGAATCTCCACTCCCTACCTTAGAACTTTTATATCTTAAACTTGATTAGCTATTAAATCATTAGATTTTGTATATTATTTCCACACTTTTTAGGAGACTTTAGCATACTTGCAAAATTAAAACTCCTGGTTTATCACTTTGTTGAGCAACATTCAAGTGTAATAGAACACATGTATCTTGTTACTAATATGAGTAAAAATCTTGATCTCTTGTCAAATCATTGTGATTTTTTTCTCATAGTTTATATGGATTAAATTAGGGGGATTGATAATTAAGCTTGATCAATACATAATTTATCTTATTTACTAGTGATTTGGTTTGATTTTCCAACTAGCAACATATTTGGGGGTTAGGATTTAGATATGAAAATGAGAGATGCTAAACTGTCTTGAGTTGTTAAGACTTTGAAATACCTATTCCAAGGAGTTAACAGTTATTATAACCTTTTATAATATTTTATAATGAATAAAGCAAAAATCTAAAAAACTTGTATTAGTCTTTTTCTCAAAAGTTAAGGTTAATATTGTTTTTTTAATTTTATCATTAAATTACTTTTTGTAAGCTTAAACAAAGAGGCAGAATACTATGCAAGATGTTAATATGCCTTTATATGATGATAGATGTAATGGGGTGGGTTGGACAATTTTGTGAGTTTTGACTTTGGATGTGATTATTTGACCTAACATGCCACTTCCTCTATCATGTATATATTGCTTCTCAATTGATATTGGAATTTAAACTATTTATGCTTTCCTCATTCATTCTTGTTTCCACTAGATCAAAACTTTACATTCAAATTAAACTTGAAGTCAATGTACTGTATAATTTAGTCTTGTGATTTCTTAAGTCCAAAATCTCAGTTATAATTGCTCCCCATTTGTAAGTACTATAATTTCTATTTCATGTACTGCTACATGCTATGCTATGACAAAAGTAAGTTGCATTTTTATTTTTTCTAATGTGATTTTGAAATGACAATTACTATTTGTGGATGTGGTTTTGGTTAGGTTGTTAAGAATTTGTCTAGTATATAGTAATTATATATTGTATTTTGTTATTTAGTATCAATTAGGAATTTTTACTGGGGGCTATTATCATATTGAAGTTGGTTTGGTTAGTTAAATGAGTCATCTAGTTACTTACAAATACACAAGTGGTTAGCTTGGATCACACACCCTTTTTTAAATAGATAACTAAAGAAGCTTTTACACTATATTGGTAATTTATTTAGGGACACAAGTTATTGATGTTTAGTTTGAAACAAGAATTAGTTGGGAAATTATTGACATGACATCTTATTCCATTGGTCAAAGACTAAAAGCTTTCTTAGAATGGCTACTGAAATACATCGTGTCAATTAACTTGGAAGCAATATTTTCAATTTCTACTCGTGAATATGCTCCATTGGTGGAGGAAATATGGAGGGATGCAATCATTGATGTAATATTCCGAAACTTTGATATAATATTATAAATTTTCTTATCATTATATTCTTCTTAGAATAATATTTTTTTAAAATTTTAGTTACCTTATTTAAAATAAATAAATATAAATGTCTTATTTTGATATATTATGATTTTTATATTTTCAACAAATAAAAGTAGAAATATTTATTATTTAATTTTATTATAATCTTTTAGAATAATATTTTTAAAAATTTTAGTTACCATATTTAAAATAAATAGATAAATACTGATATTTTAATAAATAGATAAATATTGATGTTTTATTTATTTATTTATACCTTATAAAATTTTATATTTTTAGTAGACTAAATATATATATATATATATATATATATGGAAAATATTCAACTATATTATAAATATTTATAATATTTTTTTAATAACTTAATTATTATAACTACATGTGAAACAAATTAGATATATTATAATATATATAATAACATATACATATAAAATGGAATGGTTCAATGACTTGTGTAGTTGTGCATAAGAGCTATAAGTTTCAGGTGGCTCTATATATTTTTATATATTATAGTAATTAAATAATTTTTATTCAGATCATTATCTACAAATACTAGAACATGCATAATTAACGAATGTAAATAGGAGTGGATAATAAATCCTTAAAAACAAATCAAGTACACGAGTAGATATGACACAATAGATAATGTGTGATGTGTAATAATGCAACAGATAGATAATGTGCAGTAATTGTATAATAATGCAACAGATAGATAATGTGTAATGTGTGGTGTGTAATAAGCAATAGATAGATAATGTGCAGTAGATAATTACATAAAATATATATTAGATATGGGTAGATAATATGGGTAGATAATGTTGCTGCGCAGTAGATAATGCAGTATAATGTGCAACAGATAGATAATGTGCAGTAGATAATTACATAAAATAAGATAATGCAATATAATGTGTGGTGTGTAATAATGAAAAAATAAGATAATGCAGTATAATATGTGGTGTGTAATAATGCAACAGATAGATAATGTGCAGAATTACATAAAATAAGATAATGCAGTATAATGTGTGGTGTGTAATAATGCAAAAATAAGATAATGTATTGTGTGGTGTGTAATAATGCAACAAATAGATAATGTGCAGTAGATAATTACATAATGTTGCTGCGCAGTAGATAATGCAGTATAATGGGTGGTGTGTGATAATGCAACAGATAGATAATTTGCAGTAGATAATTATATAAAATAGATATTAGATATGTGTCGATAATATGGGTAGATAATGTTGTTGCGCAGTAGATAATGCAGTATAATATCTAATAATGAAACAGATAGATAATGTGCAGTAGATAATTACATAAAATAGATAGATAATGTTGCTGCATAGTAGATAATGATAATGTTGCTGAACAGTAGATAATGTGTGATAATGTTGTTGTGCAATAGATAATTATGCACAGATATGACAACATAGTAGATAATGTTGCTAGGCAAGATAATTATGCACAAATATGGCGCAGTAGATAAGTTGCACAGTAGATAATAGATAATTACGCACAAATATAATGCAGTAGATAATTATGCAGTAATTTCACACGTAAGAGGAGATATGGCGCAGTAGCAGTAGATAATGTTGCTGCATAGTAGATAATTATGCACAGATATGGCACAGTAGATATGCGCAGTAATTTCACACGTAAGAGAAGATATGGTGCAATAGATAATGTTGTTGCATAGTAGATAATTACGCATAGATATGGCATAGTAGATATGGCGGACTAGATAATTACACATAGATATGGCGTAGTAGATAATGTTGCTGCGCAGTAGATAATTATGCAGTAATTTCACACGTAGAAGGAGATATGGTGCATAAGATAATGTTGTTGCGCAGTAGATAATTACGCAATCTCCTTTGGGTTTTTAATTCACTTAACTCTTCCATTTTTGGATTCGAATCTAAGAAGAAGAAAAGAAAGAAAGAAAAATATAAATTAATAATTGGAAATCCAATTATGTTATGAAAGATTTCGTTTCAATTAATAATTAATATTAATATAGTAGAAAAATAATACAATGATCTCGAACTAGATTTAATTTTGAGTTGTAATACAGTATTTAGGTTTTTTTTAAGTATTTTTCAGAATATTTTTGCCCCACCCTATCAATTCCATTTCGATTTCTGGTTTCACTCTATTCTAAATCGAAATGGAATTGAATTATTAATTCAATTCCATTGAACCCTAGTCCAAATCCCAACTTTAACTTCGAATTTCAATGAGGCATAATTAACCTTTATTCTTTATCTTTCCTAACTTATTCTATTACAATTTTCAAAAAGAAGAAATCAAAAATAGGAGATTAGTTACATATATTTAATTGGATGTGCGTAGTAGATAAGCTGCGCAGTAGATAATTACACAGTAATTTCACACGTAGGAGGAGATATGGCGCAGTAGATGGCGCATTACATAAAATAGATATTAGATATGGCGTATTAGATAATTATGCACAGATATGGCGACGTAGTAGATAATTACGCACAAATATGGCGCAGTAGATAATTACCCAGTAATTTAACACGTAGGAGGAGATATGGCGTAGTAGATAATGTTGTTGTGCAGTAGATAATTACACAGTAATTTCACACGTAAGAGGAGATATGGCGCATTATTGTTGCGTAGTAGATAATTTCACATGTAGGAGGAGATATGGCGTTGTAGATAATGTTGTTGCGTAGTAGATAATTACGCAATAATTTCACATTTAGGAGGAGATATGACGTAGTAGATAATGTTATGGCGCAGTAGATAATTACGCAGTAATTTCACACGTAGGAGGAGACGCCTATAAACAACAAAACGGAGAATGGAAGAGTAACAAACGGGAAAATTAGAGAAGATAGTAGCATTGAACGAAGAAAGAGAAAAGTAAGAAGAAAAAAATAGAGAGAGAAAGATAAAAGCAACTTTACTTCTCTTAAGGTTAAGGGGAAGAGACTTTTATCTCTTTTAAATTTTTATTTCATATATGATGATTTTATTTTATGTTTGTCTATATTAGTGAGGTGTCCCTAACCTCACTTACTTGCTTAATCTATGATATTTTTTTAATCTAAATAATTAATGAGGTGTGGCTAATTTGTGTTATTTAATTATTTTACAATGTTTATCAATGTCAATTATTTTATTAATATTCTTTAATCACTAGTGCAAAAAAGGGTATTTACGTCACCCAATTTACGTCGGAAACAGTAAATACCGACGTTGTAAAAATGTGGTGGCAGTTTCGTAATTAAGTGGAGACTAATTTACGTCGGACCCCCCCTAGTCCGACGTAAATGTGGGAACTAACGTCGCAGTCTCATAGTGCGACGTAAATTTACGTCGGAACAACGAAACCCGACGTAAAAAATGACCCTATATTCCCCACCTTTGTATTTTCCATTCCCACGCTCACAATTTACAAACAACCCCTCTCATTTTCTCTGAATTTCTGAGTCTCCCACTACGTTTATTGCTACATTCAACGTATCCAAGTCTCTAAGTGTCTGCACGTTGGTCGTTTGAGGTTAGTTTGTTGTCCCCGTAATTATTTTGTTTTTTTTTTTGCTATTTGTTCCGCTGGAACGGCCCGTTCTCCTTGCAGAACGGGCCGTTCTCCTTGCAGAACGGGCCGTTCTGCAAGCAGTACGGGCCGTTCTGCAAAGAGAACGGCCCGTTCTGCTGGAAATTTGTTGTTGTAATTTTTTGATCTGGAACGGCCCGTTCTAGTTTCAGTACGGGCCGTTCCAGATGCATTAAAGAAGAGACTTTTTTAGGCATTGACCTTTAGTTTACCATCGATTTTTTAGGGTTGTAGTTTAGGTTAGAAAATTTATGAATAACTGAGTCAATAGTTAATTTGTGTTAATATATAGATAATGAATCGAAGTTGGATGAATGCAAGTCGCATTAGTCAAGAGTACAGAAATGGAGTTGAAGAGTTCTTACAATTTGCAAGAGAAAATGGGAAACCCATCAAAGGGGCATATTATTGTCCATGTGTTCGATGTTTGAATCAGATACGTCAAGAAGTTGGAGAAATACGTGATCACCTGTTTATATATGGTATTGTGAAGAGTTATACAGTATGGACATGGCACGGAGAAATATTAGACATTCCAACAGTGTCAACAACTGAAAATTTTGAAGGGATGGGCGATAACTTAGAAGAGATGATACGTGATGTTGGTGAAGAAAATTTTGAAAGAGCACATGTGTATGATACCTTAGAGTCTGATTTTGAGCAACCATTGTACCCAGGATGCAGTATGTTTACAAGATTATCAGCAACTTTAAAATTGTTTAGATTAAAAGCAAGAAATGGCTGGACTGATAAAAGTTTCACAGAATTGTTGGAGTTATTGAAGGAGATGCTTCCAGAAGATAACACGTTACCTAATCGCAACTATGAGGCAAAAAAGATACTATGTCCAATGGGTTTGGAGTATAAGAAGATACACGCGTGCCCTAATGATTGCATATTGTATACAAATGATTTTGCTACACTGAAAGTGTGTCCCACATGTGGATTGTCGCGGTTCAAAAAGAAAACTGATGGAAGTAATGGTGAGGAAGAAATAGAGGGTCCCCCTGCTAAGGTCTTATGGTATTTGCCAATAATACCTAGGTTTAAAAGATTGTTTGCCATTAAAGAGGATGCAAAAAACCTCACATGGCATGAAAATGGTAGAAAATGTGACAACTTTCTTCGACATCCAGCTGATTCTCCGCAATGGAAGAGGATTGATGAAACATTTCCAGAATTTGGTGCAGAGTCAAGAAACTTGAGAATTGGTTTAGCTACAAATGGCATGAATCCTTATGGGAACTTAAGTAGTAAACACAGTTCATGGCCAGTTTTGTTGGTCATTTATAATTTGCCTCCTTGGCTATGCATGAAGAGAAAATATATTATGTTGTCTATGATGATATCAGGTCCCCGACAACCAGGAAATGACATAGATGTGTATCTTAGTTCATTGATTGATGACTTGAAAATGTTATGGGACACAGGAGTGGAGGTGTTTGATGCATATCGTGAAGAAAAATTTACTATGCGTGCAATGTTATTTTGCACAATAAATGATTTTCCAGCATATGGTAACTTGAGTGGGTATAGTGTGAAGGGTCATTATGCATGTCCTATATGTGAAGAAAACACAAGTTATACCCAATTGAAACATGGGCAAAAGACTGCGTACACTAGGCATCGTAAGTTTCTTGTTCGTAGTCATCCATACCGTAGATTGAAGAAAGCATTCAATGGAAGTCAAGAGGATGAAATTGCCTCCACACCGCGCAATGGTGAAGAAGTATATCAACGGGTGAAGAACACTAACATTGTGTTCGAAAAGACGCAAAAGAAGTCAACTGAGAGAAATATCTGGAAGAAACGATCAATATTCTTTAATCTTCCTTACTGGTGCAAGTTAGATGTTAGACACTGCATAGATGTGATGCATGTGGAGAAAAATGTTTGTGATAGTGTAATTGGGACATTGCTAAACATCAAAGGAAAGACTAAAGATGGAGTGAAAGCACGACAAGATTTGGTGGACATGGGTATACGTTCTGAGTTGCATCCTCAGTCTATTGGAAGACGCACTTACTTGCCTCCAGCTTGTCATACTCTATCAAAGAAAGAAAAAAAAAGCTTTTGTGAGTGCTTAAGCAGTGTGAAAGTTCCAGAAGGGTACTCCTCAAATGTGAAGAGTCTGGTGTCTATGCAAGATTTGAAGTTGATTGGTTTAAAGTCTCACGATTGTCATGTGTTAATGCAACAACTTTTGCCTGTGGCTATTCGTAACATTTTACCATCTTCTGTTAGAGTTGCTATTACTCGATTGTGTTTATTCTTCAATGCCATTTGCAACAAAGTAATTGACCCTGTAAAGTTAGATGAGTTAGAAAATGAAGCAATCACAATCTTGTGTCAATTGGAAATGTATTTTCCACCTTCATTTTTTGATATCATGGTGCATTTGATAGTTCATTTGGTTAGGGAGATTCGATTGTGTGGCCCGGTTTATCTTAGATGGATGTATCCTGTTGAGAGATACATGAAGATCTTAAAAGGATATGTCAAGAATCAATACCGCCCAGAAGCCTCTATTGTGGAGAGGTACATTGCAGAAGAAGCCATTGAGTTTTGTTCAGGGTATATATCAAAATCAGAACCAATAGGAATTCCCAAGACTCGACATGATGGGAAACAATTTGGTAAGGGTACTTGAAGTTTAAAGATTAGAACTGTGAGTCGAACAGAAGTTGACCAAGCCCATTTGTACATATTGAACAACACTGATGAAGTAATTCCTTACATATCTGAACACATAGATGAAATCAAGATAGCACACCCCCGGATGAATGAGAAATGGGTATTGAATGAACATAACAAGAGTTTCTTAGCTTGGTTTAAGAAAAAGGTTTATGGTGAGGTTAATGCTTCTGATACACTTTTGAGACTCGCGCGTGGGCCTAACAACGATGTCATTACATTTGGTGGGTATGGCATTAACAAATATTGTTTCTATACAAAGACAGAAGATGACAAAAGTAGAGTACAAAATAGTGGGGTTACAATTCAGGCTGAGGCTGTGCACTTTGCTAGTTCAAAAGATAAAAATCCCATTACAGCATCCATGAGTTATTTCGGAGTCATAGAAGACATATGGGAAATTGATTATGTTACGTTTAGAGTACCTGTGTTCAAGTGTAAATGGGTTGATGGCAATACGGGTGTGTGGACAGATGATTTAGGATTTACTTTGGTTGATTTGAATAAGGTCGGCTATAAGGATGAACCTTTTATTATGGCATATCAAGCAAGACAGGTTTTTTATGTCAGGGATCCATGTAATGAGAAATGGTCAGTGGTCCTCGAAGGAAGAACCATGCATGGAACTCACGAAGATGAGTCTCTAGATATGCATGAGACACCGTCTTTTTTAAGCAGATCATTTGGTCCTATTGCGGACAATGAAGTGGACGAAATACATGCTATTCAAAGTGATCATGATGAAGGAATATGGGAAAACATTCCAACCTAATAGGTTTCTGTTTATGTATTATTTATTTTTTTATTAGTTATTTTGTTGCTATATTATTATTATCTTTTTTACTTTATTTGTCTATTCAGTTAATTCATTGTTTTAATAATGACAGTTTAATTTTTTCAGGATTATGGAGGATTCTGGGTCTGACAGTGGAAGGATGGAAGGTAGATCTGTCACCCGATTGTCTGGGTTGACAGCTGGGCGCATTGCCAAGGAGAGGACACCGGTTGAGGTGGATCCTCGTTCTGGCAAGGCATCAGGCCCAAATGCTGCCAAGTTTAAGAGCTATTTGGGAGTCCTAGCTCGACGACATGTTTCTATTATCATTCCATCATGGGATGACGTTCAGGAGGTTGACAAGAACCTCATGTGGCAGGATATTCAAGTATATACTTTCACATCCTTTCAATATTATATAACTAAAATACATTATTTATTATTTGTTGTTATTTTCATAGCAAAATTTTGACATTCCCAACACTGAGGGCATGAGGAGGAAGATGTTATCTGCCCTTGCCACCAGGTGGAGAGACTTCAAGACTTTCTTGACACGGGAGTATGTATTTGGAGAGCGCCAAAATGAGACTCCCTGTCTAAAGTACCAGATCACTGATGAGGAGTGGATGCAATTTTGTGCCAGTCGATTGGACCCTTCATGGCAGGTTAGTTATTGATAACTTTTACATTGACACAAATACTTAAGGTACATTTTAATTTATCTCATTTTCTTTTTTGTATTATTGCAGGCTAAAAGAATAGTTGCCCAAGAACGACAGGCCAAGAATGATGCACCCCATCTATTGTCAAGAGGGGGATATGAAAGAAAAAAAAGCAAATGAAGAAGGCTAAGGCACAGGCAGCAGGGGTTGAGGATGCTGACCGTGTAGAGTCACCTCCCCGCCATGAGATGTGGATAGCAGCCCGGACAAAACCAAATGGGCAAATGACTTCTGAGTCTGCAAGAGTCGTTGCTAGTAAAATAGTAAGTAAAAATATACAAACTAAGACTCTTCATTTCAACTCATTTAATTCATAAGAATTTTTAATCTTCCTTATTGTTGCAGGAGGGTTTAGTTGAGCAGAGCACTCAGGGCTCATTTGTTTCTAATGGTCGGAATGATATCCTCACAACGGCCATAGGAAAGCCAGAGCACGGAGGTCGTGTGCGTGGTGTTGGTGGTTCTTGGAGCCACCGAGATTTCTTTGGTGGCCGATCATCGAGGAACACTGTCAACTCTTGCAGTCAAGAGGTTATACAGGAATTGGAGCAGAGATTGGAGATGCAGTTTGAAGAGAAACTGAAGAATATTGAAAAACAGTTTGAACAGAAGTTTGAACTTTTGGCTCGTTCTCAGCAACAGACTGCAGTTGCTCATGATGGTGTTCGAGTCAGCACTAAAGGGAGTTGTGCTGCTCCAGATCCCTCACCGGATCAGACTCACACTGATGTACCAAACCAGTGTGAGTTATATGTTGAGGATGACCCCCCACGGTTAGTGGCTATTGGCCGAGTATTTGAGGGTGGCTCAACCATCCATGGTGTCCCTCTACAGCCAGACTGGACACGGGTTGTGGTTGACCAAGTTCAAGATGCTGCTGCTCCAGTGCATTTGCCCAATACAGAGGTTCAACTAGTGGGGCAGGCAACCGGCACATTCTTAGCTTGGCCAAAACGTTTGGTCATGCCGCTTTCAGCACGGGCAAAGGTAATTATATTATTGCTCTTTTAGATTCTTATAATTCTATTATTGTTTAACTAATTTTGATTATTTCTTTAGGATTTTATCAATCGTGGTAAGGAGGTCATGAGAGAACCTCATGTTCATGATGCCAATATCGCAGAAGCTGAGGATGATCACATATCTAAGCTTCTATTCAAATTACCACGAATAAAGAAGCATCCAATTCAATTGCAGTGGGACATTAGAGTTTTTGGAGTTGATAGCTCTGATGTTCCACTATACATATCTCTGCCTGATGCATTAGAGATTGTTGGGGGAAACTGCATGTTAAATATATCTGTCATACAGTTGTGGGCCATGTAAGTCATATTTTCTTTTATGAGTCTAAATTTACAATAATTACATTTAACTTATAATAATTATTTGTGTTAGGTACATGGACAAATTGAGTGTGGAGCAAGCACAAGCAGAAGTATATGGATTTATTGAGCCTCAATCCATCCAAAAATCAGGAAACACTCAGGTCCAGATCCAACAATATATGCAAACATGGATGAGTGACTCAAGAAGACATATATACATGGCTCCATACATTGACGGGTTAGTTTTTTAATTGGTTTTTTAATCATGGTAATTTTTTAACTGATTTGTTTGTCATACAATGTAGGTCCCATTGGCAGTTAATGGTAATCATTCCTAAGGAATATACCGTGGTGTGGTTTTGTTCACTTCATCGAAAACCAAGCCATGAAATTAAAAGCCAATTACATGGGTAACTAAAAGTTTTTCATTATGTTTTAAAACTAATTATATATATTGGCTAACATTTGTTTTTATTTCAATTAATTAGAATCGTGTCTGGAGCTAATATATTAAGTGGAAGAGCCAGATCATCAAAGTCATTGCATTTCATATACCCTAAGGTTAGCAAATAAATTCATACAATCAATAATATTTAAATTTATTGACTTTGGAATTAATAGTTATTTGTTTCTCATTTTAGTGTAATAAGCAACAAGACTCGTTTGAATGTGGCTATTACATCATGTATTGGATGAAAGCCATAGTTTCTGCGGGTATTATTGATTCTTGGGCGCAGGTAATTCATATCAAAATTTATTTAACTATATTTACCTTTAGAATAATTAACATTGCATATTAATGACACTTAAATTACCCTTTCAGGTCTTTCAAGATCCATCTCCATTGCCCGAAGATGAGTTGCTCAAGATAAGAGAACAATGGGCAAATTTTTTCTAAGTTTAGTTAGTTAGATATTATGTTTATAGTTTGATAGTTAGTTAGATATTATGTTTATAGTTTGATAGTTAGTTAGTTTAGTTAGTTAGATAACATTGACAAACATGTTTTATAGCTTTTTTAGGATAATAGGATTTACATTGTCATAATTTATGTTTTTTAAGATTTATATATTATTTTCTTTTTGTCATTCAATTTTGAAATACAATTTGAATTTCTATTCTGGACTGCCTGGTTTAGAGTTGGTATTCTGGATTATATTTATATGCAGGTGTTGGGTATATCAATTTACAAACGTTTTTAAAAAAAAAACTCCCACAATTTACGTCGGACAAAGCCATCTCCGACGTAAAATTGTGGCATGATTTTGCCCCATTTTACGTCGGTTTGGAGAAATCCCCGACATAAATTTACGTCGCCTTTTAGAGGCGACGTGAATTTACGACTCCCGTATTAACGTCGGACCCTTTTCCGACGTAAAAAGATCAAAATACACGACGTAAAAGACCCTTTCTGTACTAGTGAATACATTCCATTTACATAATTTAGTTCAAGTATTTTTATATTAATAGTAACTATAATATAGTTTTGTTAAAAAAAACCTTAAACTCATCTTGTTGTTATTTCTTCATGCATTTATAAAAATAAATATTATTCTATGGCCATAAGAATAAAAGTTTGAATTAATTTGTAGTTGGAGATTTACCTTAGGGATTTAAATGAGTAAAAACTTAAGGTGAAATAACATTTAGTTATTTGTTATTATAATACTCATTTATCCTGACTAATCACTACAAATATAATTCAAATTTTTATATTAAGAAGAGTTAATATATATTTATTAGTATTAAATATTTCTATTGTTAATATTTATTGGATAATTATTTTCACTCCTTATTTTTCTTTGGTAAAATATTTAATACTTATAATGGAAAATAGATGGATCTACCAACTGTGCCAAGCCATTTCACTCTATTATCACTGTTGTCTTTCC
The DNA here is from genome assembly GCF_000230855.2 of Cajanus cajan. Classification (NCBI taxonomy): domain Eukaryota; kingdom Viridiplantae; phylum Streptophyta; class Magnoliopsida; order Fabales; family Fabaceae; genus Cajanus; species Cajanus cajan. The sequence goes on along the minus strand of NC_138520.1, from coordinate 14,153,097 downwards.
GGGTACTAGTTGGGTTATGGACACAACTACAAAACCCTATTGTTATAGATGATCAAATAGTAGTCACTTTTTATTTACCCCCAACAAATCATGTTAATCCAATAGTAAACTTGTATCAACCCAGCATGTAAATAATATAGTAGAAGAAAAAAATATGGTATGTAAATAGGTATTTAATGTAAATACTTTTAGAATAACATGAATGTAATTATGAACTAACTATCTGTAAACAAATTTCCAAAATCTTCCTTTGTTTTATGTATAGTAATATTAATGATATATATATATATATATATATAATATTATGTTTAGTATTATACAAAATTAGGCGTTACAATTCAAGCCACATACAACAAGAGAAATCTACCAAAAAAATGCTAGTTATTTTCTAGAACGAGTAAGATATTTTTTTTTTATTTTTCCCTTCGTATATATTCATTATCACATGATTTTTCCCTTCGTATATATTCATTATCACATTATAATTCATTTGAACTCACATAGCTTGTTAGCATTTAATGCAATTTCTTTTTTTCTCATTAAACTATCATATTTCTATTTTGTTTCCATTTTCTATATCATCTTGTTTGCCAATAGAGTTGGAATAATTGATTTAACACAATTTCGACTGTTAATAATGGTTTATCACTATATAAAAACTATTTATTTTATCTTTTCTTCCTTTTTTAATATTATTTGGATTCATGGAGTTACTTTCAATAAGACACATGATTATCACCACCTTAATCATGAAGCTTGTCCCACTATTATGAGAGCATGATTGAGCTCTATGGATAACTATTGGATATACTCGCATGATTAACTTCTACTACAAAAGGAGGGTAAACCATGATCATTTTTTTGAGGCGAGGATTGTTAGGATACAATCAAAGATTGGTCAAGTAAGAAAATATACATGGGTTTATAAATATACATAATGTCTTCATTTGTAAGAGTCATTTTAGGTTATGACCAAAAATAAAATCATGAGGACTTAAGTCCAAAGTGGACAATATATTAGTAATGTGGAAATATGTGTGTGTGGTAGTCTTCGGTACACAACAACTCCTATATTTGTGTTATGTGTTCTTTGCATACATTGATGATATGAGTGAAAATTTTAATCGGTCTAATTCTCTATATGTTTTATTACTCTTTTAATACTACATAAGTGTCTTATTTGATGGGGAATGATTTCATTCACATTTTAAGTTATTCTAAAAGTGTCCTGAATGTGTACTACAATGTGTCAGGTTTTTTTTTCTCTTTGCTATTGATAAATATATTTCTTAATTGGAGTAATATTTATTTGTGAATCAATATGTTGATCATGAATTATTATTAATTTTGCAAAAGAAATAAAATAAAGAGAAATTGTTAATGTTGAATAAGATGTATTGGTATATCATTCCAGAAATTGAATGTTGTATCAATATTTTATCACAAGTACTACATAAGATGATACTCAAATGTTTTAATTTTTTTTATAGAAGAATTGTGAAACCCTTTCTCTCTCATTTCTCTCTCTCCACTCTCATACTCACTCTTTTTCCCCTTTTTCTTGCCTTGGTCCCAAATTCCTCTAGATTCTTTGGGTGTGTAGGTGCTGATTGTAGTGTTGGAAGCTAGCTGAAGTCTCCTTCTCTGTGGGTCTCCGTTCGTTCTTCTTCTTCTTCTCCTTTCTTCTTCCCGGAGCTTGGATTCTTCGTACCTAGGTAAGGGAAGCTAGGTTTTGCTGATTTTGGCTGTAAATGAGTTCTAGGAACTCATTAGTTGTTGATGTTTAAGGATTTTTTCTGAGATTGAAGAAATTGGGACTTTCAGGTTTTCCGAGGTTTGGAGAAAATTTGGGGATTCTCATTGTTTATGGTTGCATGTGGGTAGAGATGGGCTTTTTGGGTTGTTTGATGAAAATGTGATGTTTTGGGCCGATTGCATGTGTTTGGAAAGCTGATTTTGTGCAGGTTTTGAAGAAATTTTTGAAGTTGGAGGGTTCCTGATTGAGAACACGCTGGGCACAGTTCTTGGCACCGGGCGCGTGACTATCAGAGGGCACCTTTGGTCGAGCTCAGCGGGTGCAAGGTTGTGTGTGTCGGGCAAGTTTGAAGAGGGATGCCCCTGGATGGTTCACGCCGGGCGTGGTTGAACCATGTTGGGCGCGTTATCAGTTAGTGACCACTTTGTCGTGTTTTCTGGTGTGGCGTCGAGCGTGACTACGTCTCGCCGGGCGTAGAGACTCCTTGGGAGTCTCTGCCAGAGGTGGTGCTGGGCGCAATTGGTATTGCGCCAGGCGTGAGACCTCGGGGAGGTCTCTGCCTTCCCTGCACCGAGCGTGGGATTGGCACGCCGGGCGTGTGAGGCTCTTTGGAGTCTCTGCCTCCTAGCACGCCGGGGACAATTGTGCCCGGCGTGTTTGAACCCTGGTACTCTCTGGTTGGGCCACGTTGGGCGCAACCAGGAGTACGCCGAGCGCGGGTATGATGTTTTATTATATGCTATTATAAGCTGATAGACATTGTAAAATGCTGATAAATGTTGATTTATGCTGAGCTGAGCTGTTATCGATGAATATTGTTGAGCTGAATGACAAGATTACTGTGCGGTGAATTATAAATACTGAATTATGATGTAAAAGCTGTGCTGTAAAATGTTGAGTTGTGATGTAGGCTGTTATTGCTGTATGTTGTGTTGTGCTGCATGATGATATAAAATGTTGTAGGCCGTAAGGCTGAGCTGTTGTAGGCCGTAAGGCTGAGTTGTTGTAGGCTGTAAGGCTGAGCTGTTGTAGCCCGTAAGGCTGAGCTGTTGTAGGCCGTAAGGCTGAGCTATTGTAGGCCGTAAGGCTGAGCTGTTATAGGTCTTAAGGCTGAGCTGTTGTAGGCCGTAAGGCTGAGCTGTTGTAGGCCGTAAGGCTGAGCTGTTGTAGAGCGTAAGGTTGAGCTGTTGTAGGCCGTAAGGCTGAGCTGTTGTAGGCCGTAAGGCTGAGCTATTGTAGGAGATCTTCGAGCTGATATGCATGACGACACATTGTGTGTTTACTGCTGTTTACTGTTGTTATTGCTGAATGATGTATGTTGTGATATATTATATGTTGATGTTGCTGAACTAGATGATATGTTGTTAGATATAGCTGACTATAATTATTGTAATTATATGATTATATGTTGATTCTTTTCACTAGCTTACCCTTTGTTGTTTCCATGTGGTTTGGACTGCGATGATCATACTATGTATGGGAGCAGAACAGGGATACGCTGGTCTTGAGGCAGGTCTGCAGCTGGTAGATGGAGTGGATTTTGATGTTTTGTTGTTTTAGCCACTAGTTTGGCCATTTTGGATGTAATTTGTTTATTCTGATTTTAAGCCCCAGGCTAGACCTTGTGTATATATATTTTAGCTGCTTATATATATATACTTGCTCTTTCTATGAGGTGTTGTGATGTGTTGTGAGCTGTGTGTGACGGCCAGGCGGGTCGTTACACTTTAGTGGTATCAGAGCAGTTCGAGTCTTGTGGACACTCAGTGGGGGTGGTTCCTTTAGGCTTTTGTTGTGCTGAGCTCTGTGTTATGTTGCTTTGCTGTGCTGATTTCTTTGTTGATTGCTGTGCTGATGATTGTTGTTTGGTTTAGTTATTGCATACTGAAGGTGCTGTTACTTTTGTAGAAAATGACTAGAACCAATGAGCAGATAGCCCGTGCCATGGAGATGATGGTTATGGCTATGCAGCAGCAAAATGCTTATTTTACTAGGATGGATGATGATTGAGATGCAGCTGGTGCAGTAAGACCAGTGGGGTCACAGGAGAGCCGGGATCTAGTTGAGTTCCAGAAATGCCATCCTTCACAGTTCAAGGGAGATGTAGACCCAGAGGTAGCTGACCACTGAATCTGTGAGCTAGAGAAGATCTTTGCTGTGTTAGGATGTTCTCAAGAGAGGAGGCTAGCATATGCTATTTACGTGCTAGTTGGAGAGGCTGAACATTAGTGGAGGGGCACCCACCATATGTTGACTGCTAGAGGTGTTGCTGTTGACTGGGAGTGATTCAGGAGGGTGTTCCTGGAGAAGTACTTCCTGGAGAGCGTGGGGCACGCCAAGGAGGCTGAGTTCATGCGGTTGCACCAGGGAGGGATGACAGTATTAGAGTATGCGATGAGATTTGAGCACCTAGCTCGTTTCTACTCGAAAGCTATATCTGAGGCTTGGAAATGCAAGAAATTTGTTGAGGGTTTGAAACAAAAACTGAAGAGGGTGGTGGTGCCTATGGCCATCACTGAGTTTTCGGCCTTGGTGGAGAAGGCTAAGGTGGTTGAGCGGTTGGAAGGTGGCAACCGTGTGATGAAGACTGCTGAGGGACCAGCTGGGTCCAAGAGGGGAGGAAGTCAGAGGAAGCCATATGATAGGCCCCAACCACAACAAGGGGGTCCTGTCATAAGGAAACCTACTGATGCTGCCAGAGGTGGGAGATAGGGTGGAGGTGCCACTCTTAGATGCTACAGGTGTGTTGGGCCCCATTTTGTCAAGGATTGTCCACACACGAAGAGCCGGTGTTTCAGGTGCCATCAGATGGGTCATGAGTCGACCAACTATCCCGCTAGAAACAGACCGAAGAATGGTGCTCAGAGGGGTGATGCTCAGAGAGGCGATGCTCAGAGGGGTGACAGACCTACTACTGCTAGCAGAGTATTCGCTTTGACTAGGGCTGAAGCTTCTACTTCTTCTGATCTTATGAAGGGGAAGGGTAAAGCTGCTGGTAAGGATGTGATGTTTTTGTTTGATTTTGGAGCTTCCCACTCCTTTATCTCTTATGTATGTGCTGCTATGCTGGGTGTGCCGGTGTGTGATTTGGGGTTGAGACTGCTAGTGTCGACGCCTGCTTCTGCTTCGGTAGTTGCTTCTGAGCTGTGTGTTGGCTGTCCTATTGTTGTGAATGAGAAGAAGTACAAGGTGAACTTGATTTGTTTGCCTTTGGTGGACATTGACATAATCTAGGGATGGATTGGTTGTTTGCCAATCGCATCCTTATAGATTGTGCCAATAGGAGGTTGATCTTTCCTCAGGTGGAAGAGGAGTTGTTGATTTCAGCTGGCCAAGCTGAATCATTATTGAGAGATGGAGCAGAGTGTTGTCTTTTGCTTGCTACTATGAGTGTGGAGACCGAGAGGGTCATAGCTGATATTGATGTGGTGAGGGATTTTGCTGAAGTGTTCCCTGATGAAGTGCCTGGGTTGCCTCCTACTAGGGAGATGGAGTTTAACATTGACTTGGTTTCAGGTGCGAGGCCAGTGTTGGTGGCTCCCTATAGGATGGCCCCAGTTGAGCTGGTTGAGCTGAAAGGTCAGTTGGAGGACCTATTAGAGAAGTAGTTGGTGCGGCCGAGTGTATCGCCGTGGGGTGCTCCCGTGTTGTTGGTGAAGAAGAAAGATGGAGGTAGTCGACTGTGTGTTGATTACTGGCCGTAGTTGAACAAGTTGACCATTAAGAACAAATATCCACCTCCCCGGATAGATGACTTAATGGATCAACTGAAGGGAGCATCGATTTTCTCGAAGATTGACTTGAGGTTAGGTTATCACCAAATCAGGGTGAAGGAGGGTGACATACCAAAGACCGCTTTCAAGACTAGGTATGGTCACTACGAGTATGTTGTGATGTTGTTTGGTGTGACCAACGCCCCGACAGTGTTCATGGATTACATGAACAGGATCTTCCAGGCCTTCTTGGATAAATTCGTGGTGGTGTTTATTGATGACATCCCGATTTATTCGAGGACCCCGGAGGAGCATGGAGAGCACTTGAGGTTGGTGCTGGAGATTTTGAAGGCGAAGCAGTTGTACGCCAAGCTGTCAAAGTGTGAGCTATGGTTGGAAGAGGTGAAGTTCTTGGGACGTGATTTCAGCTGAAGGGATTGTTGTTGATCCGGCTAAGGTGGAGTTAATGTTGCAGTGGGAGTGTCCAAGAACTGTCACTGATATTCGCAGCTTTGTGGGTCTAGCGAGTTACTATCGAAGGTTCATTGAGGGATTCTCCAAGATAGTAGCACCTCTAACCTAGTTGACAAGGAAGGAGCAGCTGTTCATTTGGACAGATACCTGTGAGCGGAGTTTTGATGAGCTGAAGAGGAGGTTGACTACTTCTCCTATGCTGGTGTTGCCCGATTCTGGTGATCCCTTTGATGTGTATTGTGATGCTTCTCACCAAGGTCTGGGGTGTGTGCTGATGCAAAACAAGAAAGTGGTGGCATATGCTTCAAGGCAACTGAAAAACCATGAGAGGAATTATCCCACACATGACTTGGAATTAGCAGCAGTTGTGTTTGCCTCGAAGATATGGAGGCATTATCTGTATGGTGCTCGGTTTAGCTTCTTCAGTGATCATATGAGTCTGAAGTACATGTTTGATCAGAAGGAGCTGAACATGAGGCAGAGGAGGTGGATGGAGTTTCCGAAGGATTATGACTTCCAGTTGATGTATCATCCTGGGAAGGCCAATGTTGTGACGGATGCGCTGAGTAGGAAATCCATCTACATGTCTAGTATGATGGTGAGAGAGCTGGAGCTGGTTGAGGAGTTTAGAGACTTGAATCTTTGTGTAGAGTTAGCTCAGGATCACATTAGTTGTGGAATGATTACCATAACTAGTGAGTTCTTGAGGCAGGTTGGACAGAAATAATTGCAAGATGTTGAGCTGGTGAAGCTTCTTGGTTTGCTGGGTACCAAGAAGGCTGTTGGTTTTTGAGCTGGGCGGAGATGATATCTTGAGGTTCAATGGCAAGATTTGCCTACCTCATGTTGCTGAGCTGAAGAGAGTAGTTTTGGAGGAAGGCCACAAAGAGTAGACTTAGCATACATCCTGGTATGACTAAGATGTACCAAGACCTCAAGAACACTTTCTGGTGGTCTGGTATGAAGAGGGAGATAGCTAAATATGTGGCGGCCTGTCTGACTTGTCAGAAGGCGAAGGTGGAGCATCAGAAGTCGAGTGGGTTGATGCAACAGATGGAGATTCCGGAATGGAAGTGGGATAGTATCACTATGGACTTCATTGTGGGGTTGCTTAGGTCGGCTAGGAATAGTGATGTTATCTGGGTGATTGTTGATCGGTTAACCAAGTGTGCACATTTCTTGCCTGTCAACATCAAGTGGTCCTTGGAGAAGCTAACACAATTGTATGTGAGGGAAATATTACGGTTGCACGGGGTGCCTTCCAATATTATTTCAGACAGAGATCCGAGGTTCACTTCCAGATTTTGGCAGAGTCTACAGCAAGTCTTAGGCACAAAGCTGAAGCTGAGTTCTACTTATCATCCACAGACGGATGGTCAGTCAGAGAGGACAATTCAGTCTTTGGAGGATCTGTTGAAGGCTTGTGTGTTAGACCACTTGGGAAGCTGGGAGGAGGTCCTACCGCTGGTTGAGTTCACTTATAATAATAGCTTTCATGCTAGTATTGGGATGGCGTTGTTTGAAGCCTTGTATGCCAGGAGATGTAGGACTCCTCTGTGCTGGTATCAAGATGGTGAGTCAGTGGTTGTAGGACCGGAGCTGATCCTACAGACTATTGAGAAGGTGAAGCTGATTTAGGAGAGGATGAAGACTGCTCAGGGTAGGCAAAAATCATATGCTGATAAAAGCTGCAAGCCTTTGGAGTTTTCTGAAGGGGAGCATGTGTTTCTGAAGGTGACCCCAACCTCTGGTGTGGGTAGAGCACTGAAGGCAAGGAAGTTGATACCGAGGTTTGTTGGTCCCTACCAGATCATACAGCGTGTGGGTCCGGTTGCTTATCGGTTGGCCTTGCCACCGTCTCTTTCAAACCTACACGATGTATTTCATGTATCCCAGCTGAGGAAGTATGTTCATGACCCCGGTCATGTGGTGGAGCTGGATGATGTGCGGGTGAAGGACAATCTAACGTTTGAGAAGTCGCCGGTAGTTATGGTGGATCATAAGCTGAAGGAGCTGAGGGGCAAGTCCATTGCTCTGGTGAAGGTGTTGTGGGATGCAGCTACTGGTGAGGCTACTTGGGAACTTGAGCAGCAGTGCAGGGAGCGGTATCCTTTTCTTTTCCCAAGTAAGTCTGTTTTCGGGGATGAAAACTCTTGTTGTTAGGGAGGTTGTGAAACCCTTTCTCTCTCATTTCTCTCTCTCCACTCTCATACTCACTCTTTTTCCCCTTTTTCTTGCCTTGGTCCCAAATTCCTCTGGATTCTTTGGGTGTGTAGGTGCTAATTGTAGTGTTGGAAGCTAGCTAAAGTCTCCTTCTCTGTGGGTCTCTGTTCGTTCTTCTTCTTCTTCTCCTTTCTTCTTCCCGGAGCTCAGATTCTTCGTACCTAGGTAAGGGAAGCTAGGTTTTGCTGATTTTGGCTGTAAATGAGTTCTAAGAACTCATTAGTTGTTGATGTTTGAGGATTTTTGTTGAGATTGAAGAAATTGGGACTTTCGGGTTTTCCGAGATTTGGAGAAAATTTGGGGATTCTCATTGTTTATGGTTGCATGTGGGTAAAGATGGGATTTTTGGGTTGTTTGATGAAAATGTGATGTTTTGGGCCGATTGCATGTGTTTGGAAAGCTAATTTTGTGCAGGTTCTGAAGAAATTTTTGATGTTGGAGGGTTCCTGATTGAGAACACACCGGGCGCAATTCTTGGTGCCGGGCGCGTGACCATCAGAGGGCACCTTTGGTCGAGCCCACTGGGCGCAAGGTTGTGTGTGTCGGGCGAGTTTGAAGAAGGATGCCCCTGGATGGTTCACGCCGGGCGTGGTTGAACCACGCTGGGCGCGTTATCAGTCAGTGACCACTTTGTCGTGTTTTCTGGTGTGGCGCCAGGCGTGACTACGCCTCGCCGGGCGTGGAGACTCCTTGGGAGTCTCTGCTAGAGGTGGCGTCGGGCGCAATTGGTATTGCGCCAGGCGTGAGACCTTGGGGAGGTCTCTGCCTTCCCTATGCCAAGCGTGGGATTGGCACGCCGGGCGTGTGAGGCTCTTTGGAGTCTCTGCCTCCTAGCACGCCGGGCGCAATTAGAAATGCGACGGGCGTGTTTGAACCCTGGTACTCTCTGGTTGGGCCACGCCGGGCGCGACTAGGAGTGCGCCGGCCGCGGGTGTGATGTTTTATTATATGCTATTATAAGCTGATAGACGTTGTAAAATGCTGATAAATGTTGATTTATGTTGAGCTGAGCTGTTATTGATGAATATTGTTGAGCTGAATGATAAGATTGTTGTGTGGTGAATTATAAATGCTGAATTATGATGTAAAAGTTGTGCTGTAAAATGTTGAGCTGTGCTGTAGGCTGTTATTGCTGTATGTTGTGTTGTGCTGCATGATGATATAAAATGTTGTAGGCCGTAAGGCTGAGCTGTTGTAGGCCGTAAGGCTGAGCGGTTATAGGTCGTAAGGCTGAGCTGTTGTAGGAGATCTCCGAGCTGATATGCGTGACGACGCATTATGTGTTTACTGCTGTTATTGCTGAATGATGTATGCTGTGATATATTATATGCTGATGTTGTTGAACTAGATGATATGTTGTTAGATATAGTTGACTATAATTATTGTAATTATATGATTATATGCTGATTCTTTTCACTAACTTACCCTTTGTTGTTTCCATGTGGTTTGGACTGCGATGATCATACTATGTATGGGAGCAGAACAAGGATAGGCTGGTTTTGAGGCAGGTCTGCAGCTGGCAGATAGAGTGGATTTTGATGTTTTGTTGTTTTAGCCACTAGTTTGGCCATTTTGGATGTAATTTGTTTATTCTGATTTTAAGCCCCAGGCTAGACCTTGTAAATATATATTTTAGCTGCTTATATATATATACTTGCTCTTTTTTGTGAGGTGTGATGTGTTGTGAGCTGTGTGTGACAGCCAGGCAAGTCGTTACAAGAATTATATGTGAATAAAAGATAAATATTTTTTATCACTTTAATTAATTTTTTTTCTTCTCAAATAAATCATATTTTTAATTTTTAATTTTTCAATTAATTACCTTCAGACAGAACCAAATAAAGATTGATTTTTTTAGGCTAAAAACCTAATTTGGTCCCTTATAATCTTTTTTTGTTTCAATTTAGTCCCTCATTAATTTTTGGTCTCAATTTGGTCCCAAACTAATTAATTGGTTTCAATTTAGTCCCATATTAATTAATTGGTTTCAATGTGGGACTTTCCGTCCAAATTGCTTTAACGGTGTTAACTTTTGGCCACGTGGACGCCACGTAGATGCATACGTGGATGCCACGTGGATCAAAATTTTTTTTAAAACACCTGGACCAAGAACGGCCCGTTCTGAAACCGGAACGGGCCGTTCTGGGTGCACTTTTGGTGTGTTAATTTTGCATCCGGAACGGCCCATTCCAGGTGCAAAATTAACACAACAAAAATGCAACCAGAACGGCCCGTTCCAGTTTCAGAACAGGTCGTTCCGGTTTTATTTTATATTTTTTATATATAAAATATTAATAATTTTATAAAATATATATTATTAATTATATTTTAATTATGTTATTATATCTAATAAAATAAATATATTAATATTTTTTATATTTTATTTTATTATGTTTATTTTATTAATTTTTATCATTTTATTCTTTTAATCTTAAATAAGTTGCAAAAAATTATAAAGTGATATTTAAATATTTCTTCAAACAGAAAGAGAAAGAAAAAATTATTACTCTATTTATAAGATAATTATATTTTATAAAAATAAGTAATTTTAAAATTTTTACCATAAAAAAATATTTTTCAAAATTATTATATTTTTTAATAAAATTAATCAAGAATATTGGTTTAATTGCATTTTATATCTCTCAAACAATTGTGCAGTTTTGTGATCTCCAAGATTTTAATTGCATAATTTTAGTGCTTAAAGAATTACAATTGCGCGATTTTGGTCCTTCAATTTTTAATTGAACAATTTTAGTCCCTCGAATATCATAATAGTATGATTTTTGTTTCTCCCATTAAAAATTAATAATTTTAATATATATATATAATGTTTTAAAATTAAATAATTATTTATCTATTCAAATTAACATATATTATAATTTTTTGTAATGTATCAAATGATATATATTTATTATTACTAAATAAATAAAATTTATATATTATTAATATTTTAATATTACTAATAAATTAATATCAATAATATTTTTCCTATATTTATAAATAAACTAATAATTTGATAAATATATATTAATATATTTTTACAAAAATATAAATATATAAGATCAGATATATTTTTCTAATTAATATACTTATATTTTTGTAAAAGTATATTAGTTTATCTATAAATATATTAATAATATTATTGATATAATATCAAAAATTATAACATATGTTAATTTGAATAGATAAATAATTGTTTAATTTTAAAACATTATATATATATGTTGGATATCAGCACATATCAATCAAAATCTGTTGGAAATCAGCATATATCAATCAGAATATTCATTTGTAAAGATTTAATGTTAATAAGATCAATTTTATTTCCCCTCCTTTAATTATTTAGATACAGCATTTATAGGGAGAATTATTTCCCAGATTTTTAGGGATAGATTAGTGTGCAGATTTATTCCCTTGTATTCTATTTATACCACTTTTGTATTTTTCCCAAATTAGAGAAATATACATTGTATTTTTTCGCAATATATATATATATATATATATATATATATATTAAAATTATTAATTTTTAATGGGAGAAACTAAAATCGTATTGTTATGATATTCTTTATTAATTTTATTAAAGAATATAATAATTTTGAAAAATATTTTTTTATAGTAAAAATTTTAAAATTACTTATTTTTATTAAAATATTTATTTTATTAGATATAACAACATAATTAAAATATAATTAATAATATATATTTTGTAAAATTATTAATATTTTATATTTAAAAAAAAAAAAGTTAAAACCGGAACGGCCCGTTCTGAAACCGGAACGGGCCGTTCTGGTTTCACTTTTTGTGTGTTAATTTTGCATTCGGAACGGGCCGTTCTGAATGCAAAATTAATACACCAAAAAAGAAACCAGAACGGCCCGTTCCGGTTTCAGAACGGGCCGTTCTGGGTCCAGGTATTTTAAAAAAAAAAAAATTTATCCACGTGGCATCTACGTGGTATCCACGTATGTGTCTACGTGGCATCCACGTGGGCAAAAGTTAACTCCGTTTAAATAATTTGGACGGAAGTCCTAAATTGAAACCAATTAATTTTTAAGGGACCAAATTGAAACCAATTAATTAATTTGGGACCAAATTGAAACCAAAAATTAAAATGAGACTAAATTGAAACAAACAATTAATATAAGGGACCAAATTAGTGTTTTAGCCAATTTTTTATTAGTAACTAAAATCCAATCAAGTTTTTCATAAAATTATAATTGTAAAAATTAATTACAATCAATTATTTTTTAATATTAATAATTATTAAAAGTGTATATAGTATCGTTATAATTAGTATTAGTAATCAATAATTTGAAATTGTAATTAATTAGTATATATATATATATATATATTATTCTATTAATAAAAAAATCAAGAGATTGGATTTGATTAAAAAATTAGCTATAAAAAATAACAAATAATGTGTAATTATTATAAATTATGAGTAACAAAAATAATATTGTTGTTAATTTGTGAATATTTTATATTTTAATTTATGTTTAATAAATTTTTAATTTATTTAATAAATATTATTTATAATTTAAAATATATATAAAATTTTAACCCATTTAGATTTTGTCAAGTTCATTTTTAGATATTGTTCTTAATACCTTTCATAAAGATATCTCATCTTATCTTACTTATAATAAAGTAAATAAATTCTTCATAAGTCGTCTCATACAATATTGTCTCCTTAAATGATGATTACTAAGTGCATAAGTTCTTCATGCAATAATTCTCTCTTAAAATGACTAAATTGCATGCATATAATTAAAATAATTATACTATAAAATTTTATTTATTTATATATCATGTAATAATTAATCGGTATTTCATTTAATTAACGTTATATTAATTTATATTTAAATTATATCTTTGTATTTAAAATATAAAAATTAATTTTTTTCATATATTAATTTATATTTAAATAAATTATTTACTAACGTTTTTTTTTATCTTAACCTTAAGCTATCTAAACATATAGGTTAGGTTACTATTTTTTTCACTAATAAAACAATCTCTCTAAACCCACCTTAGAGGCATTGTAAAACATTACAAGGGTTCACTAGGATTAGCAAAAACTAAAATAAGTATTGTAGTCAATATACTCTTAAGTTCTTGGTAACTATCCTCACATCTAGCATCTCATGCAGAGGTTTGACCTTTTTCTAGTCAATTATAGAGAATTCTATCTCTCTCTTAGGTGGAATATTAAACATGTCCTTAAGGATACTCTTACAAAGATTCTCTTTAATGAAATATTTATTAAGCTAAGTTTTTCTCTCAAGTTCTAAAGAGGTAACATCATGTTTACTTGAAATTGTTTTCTAAACATATATTAACTTGGTTGGCAACAATTAGATCCACATTCTTATTCACAAAAAAACTGTTGCATAGTGGGCATACATACTCGACGAGATCCCTTGACGCTAGATATGAAATTCCTCTTATGGGTCTTTGTTGGCCCTAAGTTCAATAAGTACAGTGTTGTGTCAAGCTGAACACTACTAAGTTTTGATTAATCACTAAGTGGATAATGACACACTCTGGTGAGTTTTTATTGACCCTAAGTTTAACAAGTAAAGTCTTATGTCAAACTAGATACTATTGAACTTTGACTAACTACTAAGTGGATAATGATGCTCGGTCCAATAATTTTTAACATGTCATTAAATCTCTATTCAGTTGTCCTGAAGGTGTCATTCCTTATCTACCAATTTATTATTAAAAAAAGAACTTTCACAAACTCAGATAAAGGAGTGTATGGAATGAACTAAAGTAAAATATCATATTTAACTGGTCCGATGTTTGAACCATTCATTTCTTTGGAATAACTTAAATATAAGTACTTCTATAAGTGTTATTTGAATATCAAAGACGAAAACTTTTCCTAATTTGGACTTTAACGTTATCTCTCCTTCCTAAGTTTTCTTTAAAAAAAATGGGGTGAGTTAAATTTTTAAACTCACTTTACTAAGTAAGGCAAGATGGGGCAAAATAAGATGGGACGAGATGAGATGGGACGGGGCATGATGGATTAACAAGATAGGACATGATGCATTTTGTCACTTTCACATTCAATAATTTTTTTTATTAATCCATAAGAAATATTAAAATATTTTTTTTTACAAAATTATAAATATTATAAACGTAATAAACTTTTATTTACAATATGATTATAAAATAATTAAATATATTTATTATTTTACATTTTAAAATTATTAAAAATATTTAAATTTAAGATAAGTTACGTTCTTTTAAAATTTTAAAATAAAATTTTCACGTCGTAAATTTCTTTTTACATTTTCATACACATATATATATATATATATATATATATATAATATTATATCTAAGTTGAATATTTCTATTCTTTCTATATTTTTGAAAAAAAACTAGATAATTAATTAATTATTTCAATATAGAAATATATAAATAAATATATTTTTAATATACATAAAAATGAGTGATCTGTATAAATGTATAAGTATCGCTCTAATTTTCCTAAAAAAAATGTTCTAATTTACCATCTGATTCGATATTTCTATTTTAGATTAAAAAAAATCTATATTTCTTTATTTTTTTATTATGACAAATTTAAACTTCAGAAATTAATATAACATATAATTATATATGACCAACAAGTTATACGTACATAGTTGCGATAAATGAGTCACAAATCACTTCTTATTATTTTATTTTGGATTATTATTCTAATGTCACTAGTATAAACCAGGTAATTTACATCGGTTATTTTAAGCTTTTTATGTCAGAAAAAAGTCCGACATTAATGCGAGACATAAATTTACGTCGATTTTCAAAACCAATATAAAATTACGTCAGACATTATCAAGGTCCGACGTAAAAAAGTAATAAAAAAATAAAAAATAAAAAAACATAACGTAGAACAGCTCGTTTTGCATGGAGAACGGGTCGTTCTACTTGGAGAACGGACCGTTCTGTTTGATAGAACAACCTAAAAGAAAAGGCCAACAATCCAAACAAATAGAACAACCAAAAAAATCGAGTAGAACAGATAGCTACAATAGCAATGCTAGGCAAAAAGGTGTTAGCGAAACCTTGATTCATACCTGATGAGCTGCAACAGTGTGCGAATGAGAAATGAAGAGTTCATCCCACTCTGCAAAAAACAAAAAAAAAACGATTCAGCAACAAAGGAGAAGGAGAGAGTTTACATAGAAGAATCTAAAAAAGTGATGATGAGATCCAAGTGAGTGAATGCGTGCGGGTGTGCCTCCCACTCTCTTATTCGCTTTCGCGTTTTTTTTTACGTTGGACTGGGTAGGGTCCGACGTAAAATGTAAAATCTACGTCGAACACAACATACATCCGATGTAGATTTTACATTTCACGTCAGACCCTACCAGGTCCGACGTAAAAAAGTTCACAAAAATTACAAAATGTCACCGTATCTTTTTTATGTCAGATTTTAGTATGTCCGACATTAAAGAGGTGACGTAATATACTAATTTTTCACTAGTGTGTGAGTTTTGTTTTGGCATCCACCACACCAAAATTTCGAATTTATTTATTTTCACATAAATTAGGTAGGGAAACAGAAAGTCCAAACATTTACATACTTTAGTGACAAAAGAAAAAGTCTGACAAAGTACCCACTTTCCATTCTACCCACAACCTTAAAATTTATATTGAGACAAGGAAAGTAAAGTTGGCTGACACTAAAAACATGAAGAGGGGGTGGGTCCATGTATTATGTATACGACTATTCGGTATATGAACATTCTTATTTTATTTTATTACTTTTGTTAAAGAAATAATTTTATTACTAAATAGTAGATGAATTTTGTATTTTTATATTTTATTTAATAAAAATATTTAAAAATTATTAATATTTAATAGATTAATTAATATTGTATTTGATCTTTAAATTTAAAAATCTTAAGACCAAGTCTTATCTCGATAAAAATAATTAAATTTTAATATTATTTTTTATTATTTAAAAATTTAAAAATAAAATCGTATAAATAAGACAATCATCTTTATTGTGTGTTAAAAATTTATGTGGATAGATCTTTTTGACATATTTCATTTTTTTTATATTAGTGACAATACTAAAATGTAGATCGATAAAACAATAATAACTAGTTATTTCTAGAAAAGAAAGTTCTTATAGAATTAGCATAAACAAGTAAAAGTAAATTAAGAGGATATATAAGTGGAATAACTAAACTATTAGCAAATAAAACACTTCTTAATCAATCAATCCACATTCTGATTTTCTTTCCTGAGAGTATAAATAAAGACAATATTCAAACTATCAATACTTTTTTATTAGTTAAAATATATTTTTAGTTTCTATAATTTTATTTACTCTATATTTTAATTTTTATAATTTAAAATAATTATCTTTAATCTCTATACTTATCTTTTTTAATCATTTTAGTTTCTTTAGTTTTAGATTTTTTTTTAGTCTATACATGTACATTTTTTTAACCTCTTTAGTTTCTTTTTTAATATTTTTAGTCTTTTTTTTGTAAATTTTTATTTTGCAATATACAAAGTTAAATTAATAATTTTATCATGTCAATACTAACAAATACAATAAAAAAATGATATGGACTAAAGTATTAAAAAATGTATTATCATGTCAATATAACACACACAACAATAAAAATATATATAATGATATGGGCTAAAAGTATTAAGAAATGTAAGTATCAGAATTTAAAAAAATCATCTAAAACTATATGAATTAAAAATAATGAAAAAATATAAATATAAAAACTAAAAAAATCTATTTTAAATCATTAGAACTGAAAGATAAAATAAATAAAATTATAGAAACTAAAAAAAAATTTAATTTTTTTATTTAATATGCAACACTTGATATTTCTTCCACTATTTGACTCACTTTATTTGTCAATAAGCATGTCTTTAATCCAATTTATTATAGTTTTTTTTTCCTAAAGGTATTGTGTGAAAAATATTGATTTTTTTTTCTTCTAAATATATGCAATGAAGAAATTTAAATAAAAAGTTGAAATAGAATTTTCTTTTTATTGTTTGGTGATTCTTAATTTTATTATCTAAAGATCCAAGAACGTACTACCTGAAAATTTTAAATTTTAAATTATTTTTAAATAAAAATTATAAAATTGTCGATTAGATGTAATTTTAAAATTATTATTTCAATTTTTGACATTAAAGTAATTTTCAAAGTTTAAAATGAATTACATCAAATTTACTATTTATACCTATTAATAAAAAGGATTGAAGTATGTAATCTTTTTTAGTATCTACTTTTTAATTGATCATTATATCTCTCATATGTAATTTTTTTTATATCTTATTTAATCTATACCTATTAATAAAGGAGATTGGAATATGTAATTATTTTTTATCTCCACTTTTTAGTGGATCATTATACTCTCAGGCAGAGACAGATCTACGTTAATGATAGTAAGGACACTTGCTCCCAATAAATTTTTTTTCATTTTTTTATATAAGATATTAATTAAATAAAATATATATTATTAATTAAATTTTAATTATCCTGTTATATCTAATATAATAAATATATTAATATTCTTTTATATTTTATTTAATTATTTAATTATTTTTATTTTGTGACAATTATCTTAATTTTTTATGAAGAAAAAATTTACTTACTCCAAGAATAAGTCTTGATAGATTTACTCTACTCAATAACTAATATTCTATATCAAATTTTTTATAATTCAATTGTTAAATTAAAAGGTTTTCATGTATAGATCGAGTTTATATATATTTTTTAAAATTAAAAATCATATGATATCTCGTTAGATAGATTCAAAATAATATATAAAATATTTCTTTATTATCCATCAATTTAAATTAATGAAATAATTAATGAAATGAAATATCAAATAAATAATTTTTTTTAAATTTTATAAATTTGATCTATACATTAAAAAATTTTATTTGAACGGTTGAATACTTGATGTAAAATATGAATTATTGAGTTAAATAAGTTTATAAAAATTTATTCTTGGAATAAATAGATCCTCCTTATTTTTTATTATTATAATATACTGTATTTTTTGGCTAAAAGATTTATTGCTTTTTTACTCATTAAAGATGTCATAACTTATTTTACTAATATAGGTTGTTTTTCAATTTTTATTTTATTTTTTAACCCTTTGTTGGTAGGAGAGGATCCACGTTAAGAGGAATGAGAGTAATTGTCACATAGTTTTTTTTAACTTACATATATTTAAATAAAGAATTTTTTTCTTATAAAAAAAATAGACATTGCATTCATAAAATATTTTTGTTTTAAACGAGTGTAAAAATTTAAAGGACACTAAAAAAAATAATTTAATAATTTTATTATTTTTATCTTATTAATTTTTACCTTTATTTTTTTAATCTTAAATAAGTTACAAAAAAAATATATATATAAAGTGACACTTAATCTCAGACTGAATGAGAAAAAAGAAAAATTATTACTCTATTTATAAAACAATTGTAATTTATAAAAATAAGGTATTTTAAAAGTTTTACCACAGAAATATATTTTTCAAAAACTTATTATATTTTTTAATAAAAATAATATAGAATGTTTTAGAGTTTTTTACTCAAATAATATATTTATAAAAAATATTTACCCAAATAACAACTGTGCAAAATTATTTTCCCAACTAGCACTATTTACTGTTTACGTTTTTTTTTATTTTTTTTTTGTTGTAGGTCCAGGTTATCTGGAAATTTTGCATCTGGAACGGTCTGTTCTTAAACCAGAACGGGCCGTTCTAGAGTTGAGTTTTTCACATAACACTAAATGTTGTAATGGCCCGTTCTAAACTAGAAATTTTAGCCCTTTTTTGTAGTTCGGAACGGGCCGTTCAGCTTTTGGAACGGCCCGTTCTGGCCAATTTATGCACTATGCTTTTTTTTATTTATTTTTTTCAATGTAATATGAATTTTAATGTTTAGCTTATAAACTATTATAATTATACATTATTTGGACATGTTTTCGTAGTGTGGTGTGCAGGTTATCCATATTTTTCATTATTAGTCACAGTTTGACTCGTACAAGTTTCGAATCTATTAAGACAAGGTCCCATTATTATCATCTCGTGTTTTTAATTTTAAGACACTATAGTTTCATACTTCAAAGGCGTTTCCTTTAAATCTAGCTTCAAACTTAGCATTGCCGCGAATACAATTTACCCTTTCAACACAAACACAATGTAGTCTCAAAGAGTAACATCAAGTAATTAAATTTATTGAATATTAACATTATAAATATAACTAAATAAAGTTATTAAAACTCATTACAACAATAAAATCAATGGTGATAGGAACTAAATCCATAACTAATATTTGGGCATGTCTTCCTAGTGTGACCAGAGGTGTGACAATAGGAACAATTTTTTACACGATTATGTTGTTCTCTAATATCCATCTCTGTTCTAATCCTTCGTATACCTTTGCAACTTGTTATAAGGTATATATGGGAGACATGTAGGTTTGATAATTGTGATGTGCATGTAAGCATGAAGCGAGCAAGGGATATGAACTTTTTGGAACTTGCCACAATCACACCACATTTCATCTAGTCTGTCTCTTTGAACGAAAAACTTGTTGCAACGAGTGTATGTGGTCATTACCAAGGAACAAATTGGCAGATTTCGTGTTTTCTTCGATACAGAATTAATAGACTCAGCTAGGTTTGTTGTCATGTGTCCCCAACGTCGTCCATTGTCCCATGCTAGTGTCCTTTTTTCCCTAAGAATGTTGTCTAACCATTGGGTTGCTTTAGCATTAGTATCTCTTACTATGTTGTAATAGTAAAAGAATCTAGGTACAGTCATCCCATATGTTGAAAAAAAAATTAAATAATGAAAACTAATTATTAAATGTTTTAAAAAAAAGTAATGATAAAATTACCCATGTTGACGACATCCTTCTTCCGTAGCAGCATTTTTGAATCGTCACATGAAGTTTTGTGCAGTGTGTCGAATACAATAGACGTGAACAAAATTATTTTCTGTCCAACCACTTTCATTTCTTGAGTATACACTTCGAATAACCTCATGACGATCAGAAATTAGGCACAACTCGTCTTGCGATGTTACATACCGCCTTAAGTTCTTAAGAAAAAAAAACTATGCATCGCTAGTTTCACCTTCAACAACAACAAATGCAATAGGAATTATGTTGTTACGACCATCTTGCGCAATTGCGACCAATAACGTATCTTTGTATTTGCCGTATAAAAAGATTCCATCAACTTGAACAATTGGTTTGCAGAAGGCAAAACCATCAATGCTTGGTTTAAAGGTCCAAAATAACCTTTTGAGTATAACATTCCCCTCTTTCCCAGAACGGGCCATTCTAAAACCAGAACGGCCCGTTCTAAACTTCTAAAAAGGCCTAAAAACCTAGTTTAGAATGGCCCGTTCTGGTTTTAGAACGCCCCATTCTGGGTGTCAGAACGGCCCATTCTGAATTTGGAACGGGCCGTTTTAGATGCAAAATTAACGCATGTTCAAGCAGAAAGTCGTTCTGTTTGCAGAACGGGCCATTCCAAACGCGCGAAAAAAATGAAAAAAAAGTGAATAATAAATGGTGCTAGTTGGGAAAATAAATTTGCAAAGTTGCTATTTGGGTAAAAAAAAATTTAAAATATATTATTTGAGTAAAAAATTCTTTTCTGGATCCGTCATTGCTCTCAGATATAATTTTTTTTTATATCCTATTTAAATAATTATCCATAATCTTTTAATGTCATATCTATGTGTAATTATTAGACACATCTCTAATCTATACATATTATAAAGGAAATATATTTTATAATCACCCCTTTGATCTCCACTTTTTAGAAGACGATTATACTTCTTGAATATAAAAAAAAATTCTTATATTTTTTTTAAGTAACTAACCATAATTTATAATATTTGTTTATGTGTAATTATTAGAGGCACGAAGTGCCTCGACCCCTCTAGTTATATATAAAACACGTTCAATTATATTGTGTAAAAATATTTTTAAAGAGTCTCTCAATATTAGATAACTAGTTTTGCATATAGAATTGACGACGCAACGATGAGGGAGATTGAGGAAGAAAAATCTGGTACAAATGGTGTATCATATTCTGCATGTTAACGTAGTCCACCGTAACATTTTATTTTTTAATAACTTAATTAATTTTATAATTTTTATAATTTTATTAACTATAATTTTTAGTTTATATATTTAAAATATTATATTTTAATCTTTATATATATGTCATTTTCATTTTATTTTAGTCTTTCTCTTTTATTTTATTAAAATTAAAAAATAAAGTTAATAAAATTATAAAAATTAAATGAATTAAAAAAATACTATATAAAAATTGAAATAAAATGGATTTAATTATAGAAGTTATTATCTCTGTCCTTATATATGACTTTTTTTTATACTTTTTTTTTATAAGATTCTCTTTTTAATTGTAAGTTGCATTATTATATATATATATATATATATATATACTAAATACTTTATTTAATTAACAATTCTTTTAGAAAAAAATAATAAATATTTTGAAATTAATTGGATAAATTTCTTTTATTAAAAATAAAAAAGATAAATATTAATTAATTAGGTGAGTAATGATAAAAAAAAGAATGTTAATTTTGGAAAATTAGTTCAAAGTATTGACAAGTTTAATGATATTATTTACATTAACTTTTAGTTTCTCTATTTTTATCAATCCTTAATTTTGGTCCTTTTATTTTAAAATAGAAATATTTAATCACTTTAATTTTAAAAATATTGAATTTTGGTTCTCCCATCAAATTGATATCTATAATTATTAAATTTTGATGTTTACTTATACTTAAATGATTAGTAACATGACATTTAAAAATAACAAAAACTAAAAAAATATAAATTAAATTTTTATTAATAAAATAAATATTAGTCACTTATAAAAATATATATAAACAAAGATGCTTTATATGCTATTTTTTAATTTTTTTTATCTCTATATATCGTATTACTAAATATCACGTTCGATTAAATATCATGTCTGATAACGAATTAGTGGACAACATCAAAATTTAACAAGCACAATAGTTTAAATTTGATTTTTTTTTGTTTTGAAAAAATAAACTAAATATCTCTATTTTAAAATAAAGAAACTAAAATTGTGGATAAAAAACCAAAAATATAATTTAACTAGAAGTAATTAAATTTTTTTAAATATCAATTATTTTTTAATAAGTAATAAAAAATTAATTACATATTAGACTAAATTATATTTTTAATCTCTTTATTTTTGTCAATTCGTAATTGATTCTTCTATTTTTAAAATAAGACATTTAGTTTACTATTTTTTAAAATACGAAATTTTTGACTTACTACTTATTTGATATTCGTTAATTATTAAATTTTGATGATATATAATTACTTTAATTAATGAGATAAAATTAAAAAATATTTATTTATATTATTTTAATGTATAATTGATATTTATTTTTGGACCGTCGTGGCCCTAGGCCGAGAGGGGACCGTCATCGTCCTAGGCCGAGTATCTTCTCGGAAGGAGTGAATCATGGCGCCCCAAACCGAGTAGCTTCTCGGAAGCTGAGAACTAACTCGACTAACATACCGTCTAGGAAAAATCCCGATTAGACCCTCTACTCGTCCAATATCTGACGGTACTATCACAAGGTGTGGCAACTCGGCTCCAATCTCGGTTACATGCACCCGAGAGGAAACTCGCCACTTTCCCGATAGGTCTCCTTGTGAAGGCACTCTCGGTAAAATACCGACTTGACTAACAACCACCCACTCCCACGACCTTAGGATAAGAGCGGTTAAGGAGAATCCCGAAAATCGCGGGGTCCACGAAGCCCATAAACACAAAAGTATAAAACCCAAAACCCTAGAGCTAGGAGGACAGATTACACTTTTGAATGCTCTGGCTCTGAGGCACGATCTAGGAAAAAACCCTAGTCTACCTTTTGGCCGGAACATTTTGGCGCCCACCGTGGGGCTACGGTGAAATTCTTCCTACGCCCCAAGTCATATAGAAAGACCTACGCTTTATCATGGCGAGAGGCGGCAACAACAATAACTCACAACCCCCTACCATGGAGGAGATGATGGCTATGATCAATGGTTTACGGGAGGATAATGCACGATCCAGGGAGAGAGAGGAGGCCATTCAGCGCGAAAACGAGGAGATCAGGAGGCGAGCGGATGAGTTACAGGCCAGGATAGAAGCCAACTCTAGAACGTCAGAGGAGGATGTCATGCAGGAAGTTCCAAGGGATTTTCGGCCTTTCTCGGAAGCCATAGAGGCCGAGGCCATCCCTAGGGATCATCGAGTACCGCAGGTCGAACCTTTCGACGGGTCACAGGATCCCAGTCAACACTTAACAGATTTTCGAGCTCAGATGCTGATTTGCGGGGGAAGCATGGAAGCTCGTTGTAAACTGTTCATGGGTACGCTCAAAAAGGCGGCACTTGATTGGTTTAGCGGCCTCCCCGACCGATCTATCACCGACTTTGACGTCTTTAGTCGGTTGTTCATGGCTCAATTTGCTGCTAATAAGAAGAAGCCACCGATAACGTCGGATTTATTTGACCTTAAGCAGCAAAGGGAGGAGTCATTGAAGGATTTTCTGCAGAGATTCAATGAGGTGGCTCTAAAGGTAGCATCGTTGGATGAGAAAATGGCGGTCATCGCCTTTCAGAAGGGTTTGCGGTCCGGAGCCTTCGACATTGCGCTCGAAAGAGCTAACTGTCAAACAATGTCGAAGGTAAGGGCTTTCGCCTTAAGTCACATAAAGACGGAAGAAAATCAGATCATTAAGAGGGCAGCGGAGAACCGAGAGGCAGCAGGTAGCAATAAGGAGACTAACAAACATCTCCGGCCGCGGTCGGATTGGAGTAAGCGACGCGACCAGTATAACCTGAAGGAGAGTAATTATCGACAGGCTGATCGCTTTGGTCGGTCAAGGGGCGAGTGGCCTCGTAGCAAGGAGGAGGAGAAGTCTACGCCACTCAATGTTTCCAGGCGTCACATCCTACATGACGTCAACAGTGCGTCATTATTCGAGTTCCCAGAGGCGACTGACCGCCAGTTGGGACCTCACAAAACCGATTGGTGTGATTTTCATCGGACTCATGGACACAAGACGGAGAATTGTTTCGTTCTCGGGAGGCAGATCGAGCGCCTTATCAAGGAAGGTCGATTGAAGGAGTTTATCGCAGGAAAGCATGGAGAGAGCTCGCCCGACAGGCGACATAGGCAGGAAGGAGAAGAAACCAGGAGAAGAAGGCGCGAAGGGAGGTCTCCACCGAGAGATCCCCCGCAACAATCTGCCGAGGCGCATCAACAGGCTATCCATGGAGATTTCAACACCATAGCAGGGGGATTTGCAGGAGGAGGGCCGACTTCGGCGTCCCGGAAGAGATACTCTCGATCAGTACTATCGGTTGCGGAGTGGTCGAGACCTACTCGGTCTGATATCACGTTTTCGGATGTCGACTTCAAAGGCGTGTCACCACACGAGGATGACCCAATAGTCGTCTCGGCGGTGGTCATGGGTTACAATGTGAAGCGTGTACTGGTGGACCAGGGTAGCTCGGCAGATATACTTTTTTGGGAGGCTTTTGTTGGTATGAAAATTCCGACGGATCGCCTTATGCCATACGCTGGTACGTTAGTTGGTTTTGCAGGTGACCAGGTAACAACTAGAGGATATGCCGATTTGGAGACAACTTTCGGCCATGGAGAGAACATGAAGACTGTCACTGTCCGATACCTGGTGGTGAACGCCCAATCATCCTATAGCATACTAGTTGGCCGACCGACACTAAACAAGTTGGGAGCGGTCGTCTCCACACCTCACCTAAAGCTGAAGTACCCTTTACCCAACGGAAAGGTGGGTGTCGTCTGTGTTGACCAAAACGTGGCGAGGAAATGTTACGAAGACAGCCTGAGGGCGAGACGACACCTATATGTGACACAGGTAGATCGGGGTATTCAGTCAATCGAGTTAGATCCGAGAATAAGTCACTTCGATTCCCGACCAGCCCCAGCCGAAGATGTAAAGGAGGTTACCTTGACCGAGGGGAAATCCGTCAAGATTGGCGTATCTCTGAGCAAGGAAGATGAGGAGGGTCTGGTAGAGGTGCTGAAGAACAACATATCAGCTTTTGCATGGAGCGCCGGGGACATGCCAGGCATTGATCCTGACTTCCTATGTCATCATCTCATGGTCGACCCCAGGGCGAAGCCCGTGATCCAAAAAAGGCGAAAGTTTGGGGAAGACAAGAGGAAGGCTATAGTAGACGAGACCAAGAAACTGATGGCAGCCGGTCACATTCGGGAAATCCAATACCCGACCTGGCTGGCGAATGTAGTGATGGTACGAAAGAGTAATGGAACCTGGAGGATGTGCACGGACTTTACCGATCTAAACAAGGCTTGCCCGAAAGACTCATACCCACTGTCCAACATAGATTCCTTGGTCGACAATGCCTCAGGATATGGATTGTTAAGCTTTATGGACGCTTACTCGGGTTACAATCAAATTAGAATGCATCCTATGGATGAGGACAAAACGGCCTTCATTGTCGATCAAGCTATTTGCTGTTACAGAGTCATGCCTTTCGGTTTGAAGAACGCAGGAGCAACGTACCAGAGGCTCATGGACAGGATCCTGGCAAAGCAGCTTGGAAGAAACGTTGAGGCATACGTGGATGACATGGTGATCAAATCGGACAGCTTGTCTCGGCATTACGCCGACTTGCAAGAGACCTTCGACACATTGGCACACTACCGACTCAAATTGAACCCTGCGAAGTGCTCCTTCGGCGTCCAAGCAGGAAAATTCCTCGGTTTCCTGTTAACTCATCGTGGCATTGAAGCAAACCCGGATAAGTGCTCTGCTATAATCAACA
This sequence comes from Cajanus cajan, assembly GCF_000230855.2. Taxonomy (NCBI): domain Eukaryota; kingdom Viridiplantae; phylum Streptophyta; class Magnoliopsida; order Fabales; family Fabaceae; genus Cajanus; species Cajanus cajan. The sequence goes on along the minus strand of NC_138520.1, from coordinate 14,127,006 downwards.
TGAGAAGTCCCGCGACGGTAAAGGAGGTCCAGCAGTTGACGGGGAGAATGGCCTCCCTCTCTCGGTTTCTTTCAAAGGCAGCGGACAAGTCGCTCCCCTTGTTCCAATGCTTGAGAAAGAACGACAAGTTTATGTGGACAGGAGAATGTGAGACGGCGTTCGGCGAACTCAAGCAAGCTCTCACCTCACCACCGATACTTTCTAAACCTCAAGCCGATGTCCCGCTGCTGATGTATATGTCGGCATCCGATAGCGCCATCAGCACGGTGTTGGTACAGGAAAGAGGTAACTCCCAACTGCCTGTTTATTTTGTTAGCAGGGTGTTACAAGGAGCAGAGGTTCGTTATCAGAAGATTGAGAAATTGGCCCTTGTGATACTTGTTACCGCACGGAAGCTGAGACATTACTTCCAGAGTTATGAGGTGGTAGTGCGAACAGATCATCCGATTAGGCAAGTGTTACAGAAGCCCGACCTAGCAGGAAGAATGATGAAGTGGTCGGTGGAACTTTCAGAGTACTCCATCAAGTACGAACCGAGAGGAGCAATTAAAGCCCAGACGTTAGCAGACTTCGTGATGGAATTATCGTCCCCAGCGAAGGAAGGTGGTATAGAAGAGACAGAGTGGATCTTATCTGTTGACGGAGCCTCGAACCTTAGAGGAAGTGGAGCGGGAATTGTCTTGGAAGGGCCGGGAGGAATCTTGCTGGAACAATCCTTGCGATTCGAGTTCCGAGCAAGCAATAACCAGGCCGAGTACGAGGCATTGTTGGCCGGCATGACATTGGCAAAGGAGATGGGGGCGGCGAGCTTATCAGCACGAAGTGACTCCCAACTGGTCACAGGGCAGGTAGCCGGCACCTTTCAGGCGAAGGACCCTCAGCTGGCAAAGTACCTAGAAAAGGTTAAAGCCTTATCGGAAAGTTTCCGAGACTTCACACTTAATCATGTGCCGCGAGAGCAGAATTCAAGGGCCGACTTGCTCTCCAAACTTGCAAGCACCAAGAAGCCGGGAGCCACTCGGTCAGTAATTCAAGAGACGCTAGCACAACCCAGTATCAACGAGGCGCGAGGAAATGTCCAATTCATCCAAGAGGAGCTTAATTCGTGGATGGGACCGTACATCGCATATCTAACTCGGGGAGAGCTACCGGAAGACAAGAGGGAGGCGTCATTGGTTCGAATGGAGTCGGCCAGGTTCGTAGTCATCAGCGAACGACTATACCGAAGAGGCTTCAGCTCTCCTCTCCTGAGGTGTTTGACCATGCCGCAAGCGAAGAGAGTGATGGATGAGATACATAGCGGAATGTGTGGGAGCCACATTGGGGGCCGAGCATTAGTATATAAAGTTGCCCGAGCGAGATATTTCTGGCCATCTCTAAGGAACGATTGCGTCAACTGGGTTCAAAAATGCGATGGATGCCAAATACATGCAACCCTACACCATTCTCCGGCTGAGCGACTACACTCAATCCTTTCCCCTTGGCCTTTCCACAAGTGGGGGATTGACATACTCGGTCCATTCCCGATTGCTGTGAGACAACTGAAATTCTTGATAGTGGCGGTAGACTACTTTAGCAAATGGATCGAGGCGGAACCGGTGGCAAACATCACAGCAGAAAAGGTGAGAGTTTTCCTTTGGAGAAACGTGGTATGCAGATATGGAGTCCCACAAATGCTCGTTTCCGATAACGGGACCCAGTTCGCAAGTACGAGAGTTCGTGATTTTTGTAAAGAAGTCGGAATCCGAATGGCGTTCACGTCTGTCGAACACCCACAGTCTAACGGCCAGGCAGAGTCGGCAAACAAGGTAATCCTCTCGGGCATAAAGAAGCGCGTTCAAGAATCGGGTGCTTCATGGGTAGAAGAACTTCCCCGTGTGCTATGGTCGTACCACACGATTGTCCATTCAACCACCCAAGACACTCCTTTTAATCTGGTATACGGAACTGACGCCATGATCCCGATTGAAATTGCAGAACCGTCAGTACGCACTACAGCTTTTTCTGAAGAAGAATCCGACCAGGGTAGACGAGTTGATCTAGACTTGATTGAAGAAACAAGAGAAAGAGCGCGAATAAACCAAGTAGCAGCTCAAAGAAGAGCGGCTTTCAAGTACAACACAAAGGTAAACCCGAGAGATTTTATTGTCGGTGATTTAGTTTTGAGGCGCGCTCAACTTACACAAATGAAGAACAAATTATCGCCTAAATGGGTTGGTCCTTACAAGATTGATGATGTAGTCGGCAAAGGTGCTTATCGACTTCGAACGTTGGATGGAGGCATGATACCGAGAACGTGGAATGCTACAAACTTGCGATTCTATTATAGTTAGACTCTTTTCCTTTTTCTTTTTGTATTGGGTGCACTCTTTTCCTAACTCAGTGTTTTTCCCCGTAAAAATATGAGGGGTTTTTGCTGAGAAGGTTTTTAACGAGGCACCATCCCTTTCAATTACAATAAATTTCGTCTGACTACTTCACTACCATAACACCCTTCTCTCTACATTGAAGAACTCGTGATTGTCGGCAATAGTCCGGCTGGGCGAGTATAAATAACTCGTTTTATGAAAAAACTCGACCTCGATCGGTTAGATTCCGACTTGGCGAGTACTCGTGATTGTCGGCAATAGTCCGGCTGGGCGAGTATAAATAACTCGTTTTATGAAAAAACTCGACCTTGATCGGTTAGATTCCGACTTGGCGAGTACTCGTGATTGTCGGCAATAGCCCGGCTGGGCGAGTATAAATAACTCGTTTTATGAAAAAACTCGACCTTGATCGGTTAGATTCCGACTTGGCGAGTACTCGTGATTGTCGGCAATAGTCCGGCTGGGCGAGTATAAATAACTCGTTTTATGAAAAAACTCGACCTTGATCGGTTAGATTCCGACTTGGCGAGTACTCGTGATTGTCGGCAATAGTCCGGCTGGGCGAGTATAAATAACTCGTTTTATGAAAAAACTCGACCTTGATCGGTTAGATTCCGACTTGGCGAGTACTCGTGATTGTCGGCAATAGTCCGGCTGGGCGAGTATAAATAACTCGTTTTATGAAAAAACTCGACCTTGATCGGTTAGATTCCGACTTGGCGAGTACTCGTGATTGTCGGCAATAGTCCGGCTGGGCGAGTATAAATAACTCGTTTTATGAAAAAACTCGACCTTGATCGGTTAGATTCCGACTTGGCGAGTACTCGTGATTGTCGGCAATAGTCTGGCTGGGCGAGTATAAATAACTCGTTTCGTGAAAAAACTCGACCTTGATCGGTTAGACTCCGACTAGGCGAGTACAAGTAACCCAAAACGGGTAGTTCAAATGAATCAGTGACAACAACGAAACAGTGCTTAGTTGTAGGTTCAAATTATCACCACTACAGCTCAAAGTTTCTATTACACGAGCTGCTTTAGAAGTACTCTTAATTTGAAAATACAGATCGACCACCAACTGCAAGTCGTCTGAATCCACGGGCGGAGACCCACAATTCGCTTCAATTTCCACAGATCAAGATTAACATCCATCTCGACCCTCTCGCACGATTAGGGTGGTATATTGGAATGGGTAGTTCAAATCAATACATTCTCACAAAGTAATCCTCATATCTTCCCTACTTCAGAGGTACCACAAGTTCCATACTTAGTTTAATTTCTGATATTGCCAGTCGGCTTTTTAACGACTAGATGTGGTCGGCATTTGGACGACTAGTTATTTTCGTATGCGCTTTAAATTTAAATTTTTTGCGTTACTCATCGGTATTGGGACGACTAGGCAGTTTCATATGGACGAATAAATGGTGTTCCCTAATCGGTATTTGAACGACTAGAGGAGTTTTCATATTTGATTCGAGCTTAGTTAATTTCTGGGCAGATCAACTATTCGGAATTTGGGCGATTAAATTCGTTGAACATCCAATTTGGCCGAAAGGTTTTCCTCAAATTAGTTTTAACTTAGAAAAAAAAAATTGTTTCCTACTCGGAATTTGGGCGATTAAATTCGTTGATATCCAATTTGGCCGAGAGGTTTTCCTCAAGCTAGTTTTAACTTGGAAAAATTCTTCTTTTCTTTAATCGGTATTTGGCCGAGAGGGTTTCCTCAAATTAGTTTTAACTTAGAAAAAAATTGTTTCCTACTCGGAATTTGGGCGATTAAATTCGTTGAACATCCAATTTGGCCGAGAGGTTTTCCTCAAGCTAGTTTTTACTTGGAAAAATTCTTCTTTTCTTTAATCGGCATTTGGCCGAGAGGGTTTCCTCAAATTAGTTTTAACTTAGAAAAAAAAAATGTTTCCTACTCGGAATTTGGGCGATTAAATTCGTTGAACATCCAATTTGGCCGAGAGGTTTTCCTCAAGCTAGTTTTAACTTGGAAAAATTCTTCTTTTCTTTAATCGGTATTTGGCCGAGAGGGTTTCCTCAAATTAGTTTTAACTTAGAAAAAAAATTGTTTCCTACTTGGAATTTGGGCGATTAAATTCGTTGATATCCAATTTAACTTGGAAAAATTTCTTAGAAACAAAAACAATCACTTTTCAGAACAGCGAAGTCAACAAGACAATGGCAAAATCGGAAGATTAAGAATAGACAAAAGAGTTAAACATGTTCAGGGGATAGTGCAAAAAACAACAGCAAGAGGACAAGGTACAAGCGATAGACGCTAATCATCCTCTGGGGGGTCAACGAGCTCCCCATTAACAATTTCTTTGAAGTACCCGATACCCCCCAGGTCCAAGTCGGCATGAAGAAATTTCACTTGCAAAGTAGCTGCGTCAAAACCTGCTGTGAACTTCTGCAAAGCTTCCAGTTTGATCGCCTGCAACTCGGTCTGCAACTTCTCAGTTTCAGACTTCAGCAAAGACACCTCGCCCTCAAAGGACCGAGCAGCACCAGCATTCTCATCGCGGGCAAGCCGAGTCTCCTCAAGCTCCTTCTCAAGTTTCGCCTTCTCGACCAACCAAGCTTTTTTCTCCTCCTCCAGCTCTCGGCGACCATCTACCAGCTTGTCTCTCTCACTGGTCACCCATCTCAAATCAGCTTTACCCTTGTTCACACTCTCTTCCAGGCCACTTATTCTTTTTCCCTGAAGCTTTGACTCTCGGACTAGGCTTCGCACTTTATCCTCGTTCACCAGAGAAAGGACAGAAAGCCGATTGGTCAAAGACTCAATCCCCTTCACTATGGTGAAGGCACTCATTTTTTCCAAGTCCTCCTTGTCGCCCTCCAGCAAGTCTGTACCACGAATATGATTCGAATGATTGAACTTGTCATCCCAAAAAGAAGCCTTTTTGCCCTGATCAGCTCCATGATCTATAGGTTCCCAATCATCACCAAGACCCACGCTCAGGGTTCTTTCGGCGGACTGCACTTCATCCTCTCCGCCTGCTTCGTTCCCCTCGGTGTCGATGTGAGTTTCCAAGTTAACAACCGAGACTGGCCTCTCAGTCTCACGACGACGCTTGTGGGAGGGCTCTCCCATTTTCGTAAGGAGTTCTGGGGTCTCGATCTTCCCAACCCCAGAACCCTCAACTCCAGCAGCTTGAGAACCTTTCTGCTGCTTCCACAGTCTCATCATCTCCCGGTTGCTCATACTAGCCATTTTCTCTGCGAACAAGCCAAACAAAATGTTATAATAAGGAATGGATCAATCAGAACAAGGGACACAAATGGTTACGGAAAAAATGTCAAGTACCTATGTAAATTTTCAACTCAGCGGACCTATTTTCTAAATCTAAAAGTTTGGCTGTGTCGAAAAAGGCTTTCAATTCCTCAATTTTTTTAACACCCTCTCGGTCAATCTCCGATAGAGACTCGGATCCTAGACCTCCATAAGATGCCGGATTTTCACACCAAAATAGAGGATACCCCTGAAGTATGTGCTCGTTACCCGGGGTGCAGCGAATGCGGAAGTAAGAGTTCTTAAAACCTTTGTAAGACGACTGAAATAGGGACAACAAACCTCGCCCATTCACTCCACTGACCGACACCCAACTGCTACGTTTGCTTATACGACTCTCAAAAAAATAAAAAAACTTATCCACACTCGGCATTACGCCTAATCCCGAACACAAAATCTCAAACCCTCGGACAAATGCCCAACTATTTGGATGAAGCTGACTAGGGGCTACATTCAACCTCTGAAGTACTCCCTTTTCACAGTCGGTAAGGGGCCATCTAACCTTAATCTTAGAAATAAGAGTTGTATAGCAGAAAGTAAAACGTGCAGCAGAGGAAGATCTAAGACATATCGGCTCTTTATCGACACACGGCTCGCAAACAAGGATATTTTCACCCTGACTACATATTACATGATCCCTACAAACACTATCCATGGCAGCCCATGAGTTTATAGAAGATTCACATTTTAGAGCATCACCTTTAACCCATTTATACATTTCTACATAACTTACGGTGGCCATCATATAAATCCTTTTGCCTAACTAAGAACCCCCAGAAATGACCAGTTTTAGGAAGGAAGAACTACCGAAAGGGTAAAATAAATACGCGTACCTAGGGTTTTCCCTCACCACCTTCTCCTACCCAACACAAGCACAGAACCGCCGCGCGCCGCCGTAGACCAAGAAGGAGCAAGAATAGCCACCAGGAAAAAACGTCGCGAGAAATAAGAGACAAAATGGAGTGAAAACCTTCAAATGGCCTCGCATTTATAGGGTTTTCAAGTCAAGGGGTGGAGCGTCACACTGAGGCGCCACGCGCGCGTGAATGGGAACACCCAAGGGTCACACCGCGCGTGAGGTGTTTCAACCTTTGAGTCTAGGGGGCCCCACGCTCTTGACATTAAGGGCAAATGTGGCCACGTGGCATTACCATTAAATTGTCCCCTGCGACGCCGGATTTGCAATAAAGGCGTGTCTTTTCGTTCGAAAAGCGAAGGGACATCTCGAATCACACTTCGAGCCTTTTCGCCTTCTACGCTCAAGGCTGGAGGACAAGTGGACCGTCGTGGCCCTAGGCCGAGAGTGGACCGTCATCGTCCTAGGCCGAGTATCTTCTCGGAAGGAGTGAATCATGGCGCCCCAAACCGAGTAGATTCTCGGAAGCTGAGAACTAACTCGACTAACATACCGTCTAGGAAAAATCCCGACTAGACCCTCTACTCGTCCAATATCTGACGGTACTATCACAAGGTGTGGCAACTCGGCTCCAATCTCGGTTACATGCACCCGAGAGGAAATTCGCCACTAAGCGAAGGGACATCTCGAATCACACTTCGAGCCTTTTCGCCTTCTACGCTCAAGGCTGGAGGACAAGTGGACCGTCGTGGCCCTAGGCCGAGAGGGGACCGTCATCGTCCTAGGCCGAGTATCTTCTCGGAAGGAGTGAATCATGGCGCCCCAAACCGAGTAGCTTCTCGGAAGCTGAGAACTAACTCGACTAACATACCGTCTAGGAAAAATCCCGATTAGACCCTCTACTCGTCCAATATCTGACGGTACTATCACAAGGTGTGGCAACTCGGCTCCAATCTCGGTTACATGCACCCGAGAGGAAACTCGCCACTTTCCCGATAGGTCTCCTTGTGAAGGCACTCTCGGTAAAATACCGACTTGACTAACAACCACCCACTCCCACGACCTCAGGATAAGAGCGGTTAAGGAGAATCCCGAAAATCGCGGGGTCCACGAAGCCCATAAACACAAAAGTATAAAACCCAAAACCCTAGAGCTAGGAGGACAGATTACACTTTTGAATGCTCTGGCTCTGAGGCACGATCTAGGAAAAAACCCTAGTCCACCTTTTGGCCGGAACAATTTTATTAATAAATCTTATTTATTTTTATATCATTTTACTTAATGTTATCTCACTTTCATATTTTTTCTTTTAAATTTAGAGGTATTAAATATTTTTATTTTATAATTAAAATACAAAAACTATATAGTTAAAATACAAAAGAATAAAAATACAATTTAACTTGAATATTTTGACGCTCTTTTTATAAAATCCTGATAATCGTTAAATTCACGAAACTTATTTCCAATTTTTAAAATCTTAATCGGATGTGACAATACTTTTTATAAAAAAAAAATTAAAATCTTTTAAAACCTTAATTAATTCATTACGCCCCTGAAATTATGAAATGCTTCTCTTTTCCCTTATCCAATTAGTGTCACCCACCGCAGCAGATGGCTAGATGCAGTTGTGTCACCACGTCATTTGGAATCAATTATGTTTGCCGCATAGTTGCATACACCTCACTGAGTCATGAGATTCACGCTTTATCCTATTAAAATGGATAAAATATTCTCCATTCAACTCACAATAAAAACAAAATGCAAATAAAAGACACAATCTCTCCCGAATGCTCCGACAATCCCACGATAGATCATGAACAAAACAAAACTCATCCTTCAATTCATCTACTCATGGGTCAGCATATATATGAAATACAAGTGTCAACCATAGTTCAATTATCTGAAGATTTATTCATAAATAATTTGTAAGAGTAATATTGTATGTTAAAAAAATATAGAATCATCCTCTAAATTAATAATAAAATGACATTATTTATTTACGTAAGAATAATAGTAGTTGAAGAACTTTTAATAATATAAACTCTAAAAGAATTTAACGATCAATTTAACTTAAAATATTTAAAAGTGAGAAAAATATGCTCTGTTACTAGTTTCCTTTCTTCTTATTTATATAAATCTTATATTTAAATAAGAATCTTTGATACTAATTTTTTTGGAATATGTGTAGATCTCTTTTTATAAAGAATGTATGAATCGTATTTATAATTATAATCAAATTAAAATTCACGGGAATTATAACTTTGACTAGTTTTACCATAATTTACTTGTTAATACATTAATAATTAGTCCTAAAATTCGAGTTACTCGATTGAATGAGAACCAAGAAAATATGTACTTTTTGATTTACTTATCTGATTAGAGATTTGGAGAGTACATAACCCTCTTGACTCAGTATTAACAACGTGAAGAGTCATTGATTGACTGGGATCAATTGAAGATCAAGAGAGTACATTTTTAATGAAATATGTTACAAAAAGAAATATGTGAAATACCCGCTGTGACGAAGCCAGTTCTCACCCGCCACCAATGAATGAAGCCTGAGCTGTGACGTTTGTTTCCTCTAACTGTTACAACTGTCACGTGCCCCTTGCACGTTGCACCGTCACACATGACACAGCATCTATCTCTTACGCGTTACGCGCGCTTGCCCATTCATGAATTCAACTACTGCCACGAACACGGAGCAACCTTGTCTAAATATTCTTTTTTTTTCCTTTTAAAAACAAAATATTTCCGTTTTCAACGGACAAAATTATTAAATTGTCTAAATATTTATATTAAATTATACTTTTAATTATCATTTTTTTATCTTATTTATATTATATTTTATTATTTTTATGAAATAAAAATAAAATATATTTCGAATATTATTAAATTTTAATTCTCATACCATTTAATTAATATCATATCATAATTAATGTTATAATTTTAATAATTAATAGATAAATATTTAATAAAATAATTACAATTGCCCATTTAATAAAATTAAAGAATTAAAAATATAAAATTAAAAATAATGAGATAAAAATTAGGAATCGAATATTATAAAAATAAAAAGTATAACTTAGTTTAAAATTTAAAAAAAAGTTGAATATATCTCCTATCTAATTGCTTATGTAGTAAATACTATAGTATTAAAAAAGTTGGAAAGTTTTGAGATGCCCAAATAAGCTTCGCCATTGTTGCAGAATATTCCAGGTAATGTGAAAATACTCGTTCATTACGTGCCTTAGTTTTTGATAAAAAAAAAATAAAAATTAAAGAACGCAATGAACGAGTTTTAATATATGGTAGCTACGATAGCTTCAGTTTTTGTTAAAAATATTTAATTCCGCCATTACAGTGTATTACGGTCGAACGTTTCATACTGTATTGGAATACCGATTATATATTTATATTTTCTAATTAATTTTTTAAATTATTAAATAAATATATTTTTTAAAATATGTAATTTACATAATTTATTTTACAGAAACTTACATAAATTTTTAACAATAACTTATAACTTTTGTAAGTTTTTAAACTGAGTCAATAAATTATATAAAATTCTCGCAAAATCAATTTCTTGCGTTAGAATAGTAGATTGAAATATAATTTAATTCTTGTAAAGTTAAGATTTTTTACCTATATATTATTTAATTACCTTTTCTTTAGTCGATGCGGGATTTGAATTTTTTTTCTAATGCATACTCTCATATTCAACATTACTCCTTCTGTTTATTTTCATAGTCGTTTTGTCAAATTTTGTTGTTTTTTTTTTCATTGTCAATTTTATAAAACTAATAACTTATTAATTTTTTTTTCATTTTTACTCTTGATAATTAATGCATGTTTACTAAACAATGTGTCTATTCATTTTTTAATGTACTTATTTCTTCTCCAACTACCTAAAGAGTATAACAGGAAAATATGTAATAAATACTTTAAAAAATTAAAATATCAATCATTGTCTTAATTCTTGTGCATAACCTTAAAGATAATAAAAAAAAATAAAGGGAGTATTAAGCTTAGTACGTGAATAAATGGTGAGTTGTTCTTTTTAACTATCTAGGATACGTGATCCTTTTTAATGATCTAGGATAATTCTAATATCATTTTAGAACAATAAATTTAAGTCTAATTCAATCTTACAAAATCGATTTGTAAGATAAGGATTATTTTTCTCTTACAAACTAACTATCTTCTTATTGGATTTTATTGAATAATGTAAATTAAAGTAAACAAATAAATTAATTTGCAATTAAAATAATAAATTAATTGGCCTTTAAAATTTTGAAGAATTATTGAGGAAAGGAAAATAAAATGAAAAGACTAAAGAAGAAAAGAAGAGGAATGTTGAAAGGGTGAAGGGTCCAAGTGCAATTGTAAAGCGACGTGGTGGATGGAGAGAGAGAGAAAGAGAAAGGAGGATGAGAAAACAAGGAAAGAGAGTGAGGGCAGGCTAGGCTCCCAAATGGAATATCCAATCGCATATGACATAAGTAGAGAATATTCGCGGGGAGATCCGTTGGGTGATTTTTAGTGCAACAATAGCAATAAATAGCGCACCAAACCATAACCGACCCTAAAATCTCATCACCCTCGCAACACGCGCAAACCTGCACCTTTCTCACAACCCTCTTTTCCTTCTCTCTCTCTCTCCATCACTTTCTCTCTCATCTCCGCCCAAATGGCTCTCAAGGCCGTCCATGTCACCGACGTCCCCTCCCTCGACCTCGTCCCGGAGAATCCCTCTCTCGCCCTCTGCTCCACCCGCTTCCCCAACGGTACCATTCCAACGCCTTTTCTTTTTTTAATTAATTAACTTCATTTCATTATTATTAATTATTAATCATTAATTATTTATGTGCAGAAGTGGAAATGAGTCGAAGTGGGTTCAAGATGCCAAAGTTCGTGGTCATCGGACACAGGGGTCATGGCATGAACGTCTTGCAGTCTTCAGATCGAAGAATGAGAGCCATCAAGGAAAATACCATCGTGTCCTTCAACGCTGCCGCCAACTTCCCTATCGATTACATCGAATTCGACGTTCAGGTAAAGACGATATTCCACCGACGTCTTTTTCTTCTTCTTCTTCTTCCACGTCGCTGCGTTGCGTACGCGCACCTTTACGTTGCTTTCTTCTTTTCCTTTTCCGGTTTCCGACTTTGCCCTCGTGGCGTTTCCGTAAATAAGTCGCGTTTCGTGGGCCTTTTTGAAAATGAAAAGAAATGATTTCGTGTGTTGAATGAGGACCCGTACTGATCGGCTACTTGCTTTTGTTTTTTTTTTTTTCTTTATAAAAATTGAAGAAAAAGAGACCGAACAAAAAAAGTTAAAGCAAAATGCACGTGTGGTACTTTTTTGTAGGTGACGAAAGATGACTACCCAGTCATTTTCCACGACGACTTGATCCTCACGGAGGAGAATGTGAGTTCCTTTTTGCTGGCTTGTTTTGAAAGTTTCTTGACTTTGAGTTATTATTGTTATTATTATTATTGAAAGTGTGATGGGGTTTGTTGTAGGGTACTGTGTCGGGTAAGAGAATCACGGAGCTGAGTCTGTCTGAGTTTCTTTCCTATGGGCCTCAAAGTGAGGCCTCAAAGGAGGGAAAGGTTTTGCTCAGAAAGAAAGATGGGAAGGTGATGCAGTGGGACGTTGAAAAAGATGATTCGCTATGTACTCTTGAAGAAGCTTTTGTCAAGGTGGCACCCACTATTGGTTTTAACATTGAGTTGAAATTCGATGACCACATTGTCTATGAACAAGATTATCTCGTCCATGTCCTTCAGGCCGTCTTGAAGGTACAAAGAATGTCTCAACTTTAATTATACGGTCCAATTTTTTATTTTACACGTAATTCTCTTTATTTGTAAAGTTTCAACTTTGGTCCCTCACTGATTTAATTGTGCATGTATTTCCGTTAATTGCACGAGTAGAATATTGGAAAGTGAAATTTGTGAAAAAAAAACAAAACAAGGGGATTCATTGAATTCATGGAATGACAATAGTAAGGAATTAATTAAGAATGTAATTATCCCTTCATTTTAATTAAGTTTAATTACTCTTTGGTACATATACGGATTTTACCTTTTAATTTTTATAATTAAAAATATTTTATTTTAGTTTTTTTTTTATATATATATATTTTTGTTTCATTTAATTTCTATAGTTGCATTAAATTTACCTTTAACCTTTATAAAATAAATGACAGGGACTTAAAAGACTTAAAATGAATAAATCTGATATCTAAAAGAATTAAAATAGAATGGTTTTAATTATAGATACTTAAAATTATTTATTTCTGAGGTTACTGCTCTTGATGCTTGGCCTATTATGATTATGATCTTGATGACTAATGTGTTGTAACTTGATGAACTTTGATTGTGGAACAGGTTGTGTTTGACTATGCCAAGGATAGGCCTATTATCTTCTCGACATTCCAGCCAGATGCAGCAATGCTTATTCGGAAATTGCAAAACAATTACCCTGTTAGTTCTCTGAGCCATTTTAGTTGTGTGAGAGATTTGGAGGGAGCGAAGTTGTTCCTTGGTTATTTTGTTGCCTTAACTTGAGATTCTAATGTGGTGGTTAATTTGTTTGGAACCAGGTGTTTTTCTTGACAAATGGAGGATGTGAGGTCTATGAAGATGTGAGGAGAAACTCATTGGAGGAGGCTATGAAGCTCTGTGTGGAGAATGGATTGGAAGGAATTGTCTCTGAGATTAAAGGAATATTTAGAAATCCTGGAGCAGTAACCAAGATCAAGGAAGCAAAGCTTGGTCTCCTTTCTTATGGCAAATTAAAGTATGTGCACTTTTTATTGTTGGCTAATTTTTCTAATTGTTGGATGAAATTAAATTAATGTTTTGGCTGATGATTATATTTGGCATTACAGCAATGTTTCAGAAGCAGTTTACGTGCAACATTTAATGGGAATCGATGGGGTAATAGTGGATTTGGTTCAAGAAATAACCGAGGCAGTTGAGGAGATGATAAAGCCAACAAAGGGTAGTGATGGAGGAGAGGGTTTGACTGAGGGTAGTGAGAAGGTGCAGGAGGTGAACACAAAGCCTCAATTTTCGCAGCAGGAACTGTCCTTCCTTTTAAAGCTCATTCCACAGTTGATACAGATGTAAACACAGCCATTTTAAATGACCTTTCAGATAATACTGCTAGTGTAGGAGTCCTGGTTCCTTGCGTGAAAATTTTACATAAATAATATTTTTTAAAAGAAAAAATACAAAAATGACACCTGTGCAAGTTTATTTACCAAAGTAGAACGGTTTACAGTTTATGGTCAGAATTCGGTTTCTCGGGAACCGAATTCTGACCTTTAATATTTTTTTTCTTTCTTCTTTATCTTCTCAGAATTCGGTTCCTGGGGAACCGAATTCTGAGTTGTTTATATATATATATATATATATATTTTTGCGCGTTTGGATCCAGATTGGGCAAATTTTGTAAGTGGAACGGCCTGTTCCGAAAGCAGAACGGGTCGTTCTGCGTAAAGACAAAGTTATTTTTTTGAAATGAAAACGGGCTAAAAACGGGCCGTTCTCGAATAGAACTTTTAACGTTTTTTTGAATCTGGAACGGCTTTGGAACGACCCGTTCCAGAACACGTCTTTAAGAATTAAAAATTGGTTTGGAACGGGCCGTTCTGGTTTTGGAACGGCCCGTTCTGGGTAAACAGTAGATTGGGCAAATTTTGTAAGTGGAACGGCCCGTTCCGAAAGCAGAATGGGTCGTTCTGCGTAAAGACAAAGTTATTTTTTTGAAATGAAAACGGGCTAAAAACGGACCGTTCTCGAATAGAACTTTTAACGTTTTTTTTGAATCTGGAATGGCCTTGGAACGACCCGTTCCAGAACATGTCTTTAGGAATTAAAAATTGGTTTGGAACGGGCCGTTCTGGTTTTGGAACGGCCCGTTCTGGGTAAACAGTAAAAAGTGGTGCCACCAATTAAAAAAATAAAATACATAAAATACATAGGGAAAAAAATAAAAAATAAAATAAAAAAAATACAGAAAAGATAAATATTATATATACATTTATATAAAATTCATAAAATTAATTAAAAAATGGAAAAAATAAATTAAGTTAATAATTAAAAGTGACGTTATAGACCATAGCGCCACTTATTTAAAAATTAAAATACAAATAAAGAAAAAAAAATATAACATAAAGAAAATACAAAAAAGATAAATAAATAAATATAAATTATAATAACTTAATAAAATAAATTAAAATTTGGAAAAAAGAAATTAAGTAAATAATTTAAATAAAAAAAAAGGTAAAAAAATGGTGGCACTATGGCCTATAGCGACATTGTGTTGTTATACACTGTGTTGTTATAGGCTATAGCGCCACTAGGGATGGCAAATATACCCGTACTCGCGGGTAATACCCGAACCCGTCCCGACTTTGATAGGGAATACCCGGTTTGACCAGGTACGGGTACGGATATGGGTAAAACCCGATATATTAAATCAGGTACGGGTACGGACATGTACTTACCCGCCCCGTACCCATACCCGTCCCCGTTCTTATTTTTAATTTAATATTCACTTTCAATTTAATTATATTAAAAAATTTTAATATTTTTTTATGTGTAATTATTTATTATAATATGAGATAAAAAAATAATCTAATTATAATTATAATATAATAAAAAAAAATTTAAAAATATAATTTTTTTTACAAAAAATAAAAAATAAAAAAATTGACGGGTACGGGTACGGGTAGGGGTATACCCGATACCCGACGGGGACGGGGATGGAGATGAAAATCTATACCCGACGAGCATGAGGACGGGGATGGGGATGAGTTTAACTTGCGGGGACGAGGACGGGTATCATGAAACCCATACCCGCCCCGTTGCCATCCCTAATCGCTACTGTTATAAATATTTAAATACATATTTAATTCATAATATAAATATTTAAAGGAAAAAAAATATAAAGTAAACAAATTACAAAAAAAATAAGTTTATAAATAGAAATTAATATTTAATTTATAATATAAAAAAAATATTTTTAAAATTAATTCAGTTTATTATTTTTATTTTACATTTCTATTATTTTTCGTTTATTTTTATTTTTTTCTTACACAGTGTCGCTGTGGACTACATTATTTTTGTTAGTCCATCAAGTGTGCTGATCTATCCTATAACTACATTTTCTTTGTTATATATATATATATTTTTTCTTTATTTGTATTTTAATTTTTAAATAAGTGGCGCTATGGTCTATAACGTCACTTTTAATTATTAACTTAATTTATTTTTTCTATTTTTTAATTAATTTTCTGAATTTTATATAAATGTATATATAATATTTATCTTTTCTGTATTTTCTTTATATTTTATTTTTTATTTTTTTTCCTATGTATTTTATTTTTTTAATTGGTGGCGCCACTTTTTACTGTTTACCTAGAACGGCCGTTCCAAACCAATTTTTAATTCCTAAAGACATGTTATGGAATGGGCCGTTCCAAGGCCGTTCCAGATTTAAAAAAACGTTAAAAGTTCCATTTGGGAACGGCCCGTTCTTAGCCCGTTTTCATTTCAAAAAAATAACTCTATGTCTTTACGCAGAACGGCCCGTTCTGCTTTCGGAACGGGCCGTTCCACTTACAAAATTTGCCCACCCAAACGCGCAAAAAAAATATATATAAAAACAACTCAGAATTCGGTTCCCCCGGGAACCGAATTCTGAGAAGAAAAAAAAGAAAAAAAAATATTTAAGGTCAGAATTCGGTTCACGGGGAACCGAATTCTGACCATGAACAGTAAACCGTTCTACTCTGGTAAATAAA
Organism: Cajanus cajan; assembly: GCF_000230855.2. Taxonomy (NCBI): domain Eukaryota; kingdom Viridiplantae; phylum Streptophyta; class Magnoliopsida; order Fabales; family Fabaceae; genus Cajanus; species Cajanus cajan. Next base: position 14,110,663 of record NC_138520.1, on the reverse strand, counting down.
CTTGCACAGGTGTCATTTTTGTATTTTTTCTTTTAAAAAATATTATTTATGTAAAATTTTCTCCTTGCGTCTTATTCTTTTTTTTTTTTTTTGTCTTGAACACAAAATGTAGACCCGTGGAGGAGGGTCATATAACCTGTGGAGGAGGGGGATCCATGAAAGCTTAACCCTTTGTACATATATTTTTCTTCTTTCCCCTTGAAGATAAAGGAAAGTATGATCATGTATGAATGTATGATGTCATAACAACTTACAGTTTGATGGTCCTCTTGCAATTATAGTTGACAGATGCATTGCATGAAATCTTCATTCTATCAATTACCCAGTGGCATTCATGTCTACCATTGCGATGAGAAAATATGGAAACTTTTGTCTCTTTCTGTTGTGTTCTCCATTTGGTTTCCGCTTGGTGCAAGAATCTTGCTATTGTAGAAAAGTATAATTGGATGTTTTCAATTATTCTCAAATGAGTGCAAATACATCAATAAATAGAGTTAGTCTCTAATTGAATGAGTTAAGCTAATAACAATTCTGTTAGACTATTAACAATTTTGTTTAAGATAACAAGAAATTTGTTAGTTAGTTACGAGATAACTCTTATATGCCTCCGCAAGATGGTGGAGGGATCAACCACACCAATCTTGGATTTGAGGAAGGAATGTCTAGTTTTTGGAAATGGTTTTGTAAGGAGGTTATCAAGCTCTTGAGTTGATGGAACATGTAGAATTGAAAGCTTTTTGTCTGCGACTAGATCTCTTACTAAATAATAGTCTATAGCTATGTATTTCATCCTTGAATGAAAAATTGGATTGCCACACAAGTATGTAGCACCAAGATTGTTCGAGTGTATTGTGGTAGGTTGAGAAATTGAAGAATGAAGCTCCTTTAATAATTCTTGCAGCCAAAGAAGCTCGGTCGTGGTTGAGGCAATTGTTCTATACTCAGTCTCAATTGATGATTTTGCCACTGTGGCTTGCTTTTTGCTGGACCAAGAAATTGGATTCTTGCTAAGATAGATGATAAATGTTACTGCGGACTTACAATCTTGAGTGTCTCCAACCCAATCTAAATCACAGTATGCTTAAAGAGAGAGATTTTGATTAGAGACAAGACCATGATCAAGTGTCCCTTTTAAATATCTTAGTACTCTTTTAGCTGCCTACATATGAAGATCAGTTGGTCTATGCATAAATTGGGACAACCTATTAACAATAAAGGAGATATCAGGACGAGTCAATGAAAGATATTGAAGTGAGCCAATGATTCATCTAAATTCTGAAGTATTGCATGAAGGAGTGTCAGTTGGGCAATGTAGAGAACATGTGGTGGACATTAGAGTGGTGATAGGCTTGGCATTTTCCATGTTGGTGGAGTGGAGTAGATTTTGGATATAGTGATGTTGAGTGAGAAACAAGCCACTGTCTATGGGTATGAATTCTATCCCAAGAAAATGTGTTGGTGCACCGAAATTTTTAAGGGAGAATTTTTGTGTCAAGGCTTCTTGAAACTGTGTGAGGAATTGGCAATTATTTCCTATGAAAGCAAATCATCCATGTAAACTAGAAAATAGGCAGTGACATTATCATGATGATATACAAACAAGATGTATCAAAGCGAGCATTGGTAAATCCATATGATAGGAGAAAAGCTTTAAGAGATTGGTACCAAACCCGTAGGGCTTGTTTGAGCCCATAAAGAGACTTCTTGAGCTTGCAAACATAGTTAGGATGTTGTGGGTGAACAAATCCATATGGTTGAGACATGTAGATGTCTTTTGAGAGTGAGTCATGGAAAAATGCATTATTTATATCCATATGTGAGAGTGACCAGTCGTGAGATAATGCTAAGCAAAAAACAATTTGAATTGTTTGAGGTTTTATAACAGGACTAAATGTGTCAAAGTAGTTCATACCTAGTTTTTGATTGAAACCCTTAGCAACTAGCCTTGCTTTGTAGCGAGAAATAGAGCCATATGGGTTTCTTTTAATCTGGAAAATCCACATGCAACCAATCACATTAAATTTAAATTTGGGAGGAATGAGAGTCCATGTGTCGTTAGCCATGAGGGCATTGAATTCATCACTCATTGGCGCCTTCCATTCAAGAATTTTGATTGCTTTAGAGGGGCAAGTTGGTTCAATAGAAGGTGGCAAAGGAAACCGACTGATAGCATTGACTTGCTTGGGCTTGAAAATACCATTCTTTGATCGAGTCACCATTGGATGATGGGAAGTGACTTTGTTCGAGGGAGTTTCTGTTTCTGAAGAAGTAGGAGAGGACACATGATTTTCAGGGTTGAGTTCTATTTGGGAAGTGAGGATATTTGGTGATTGGCTTGAAATGAGGTGGAAATGTTTTGTTGAGAGATATTTAGGGAGGGAGTCGGTGGTGCCGAAAGGTTTGGTAGCTGATTTGTTGGAGGGGAGAGTTTATGGCAGGTTTGGATTTGAATAGTTCAAAATTTGTTGCAACTAAATGGTTTGAGTTTAAGATTGATGAAAGGGATGAATTAGTGGGTGGTGGGACTAGGAATGGAAATATGTCTTCAACAAATTGAACATGACGATAGGTGTACAACTTGTGAGTAATTAAGCTATAGCAGTAATATGCACTTTGTGACAAACTGTAACCAAGGAAGACACAGGGTTGTGATTTGGGTTCAAGTTTATTTGAATTATATGGTGCTAGCCAAGGGTAGCAAATGCAACCAAAAGTTCTGAGTTTCGTGTAGTTTGGAGATTGATTAAAAAGCTTTTGAAGTGGAGATTCCATTTTTAAGTTTGGAGTAGGAAGTCTATTTATTAAATAGGTTGCAGTTTGTAGGGCATAGGACCATAACTTTTGTGGGAGAGAGGCATGGTGAAGGAGGCATCAAGCGGTTTCAACCAAATGACAGTGTTTTCTTTCTGAGAGACCATTATGTTTAGGAGTGTATGGTGGTGTGGTTAAGTGAGAGATGCCATTTTGTTGGAGAAAAAGCCTTAGTTTAATATATTCTCCTCCATTGTCAGAATATATTGTTTTGATTTTAGTATTAAGTTGGTTCTCAACTAGAGACTTAAATACTAGAAAAATAGTATAGACATCTAACTTGTGTTTCAAAGGATACAACAACACATACTTTGAAAAATGATCTATGAAAATAACATAATAAAAATGACCATTTATTGATTGAATCGAGGTTGGTCCCCACACATCAGAATAAACAAGTTCAAGTGGTTTATTGCTAGACAAAGATGATTTATGAAAACAAAGCTTATGACTTTTATTTTGGAGATAATCAGTGCACTTTTTATTTAAAGACACAAAGGGTAAGTTGTTGGTTTTAAGATCACAATGAAAGACACAATTGTTAGGATGGCCTAGGCGATGGTGCCATAGATGAATGGGTGAGGACTTGAAAACATGATGGATGGTGGTGACAGACTTGTGGTTGGGTAGTTTGTAAAGGTGGTCCTCATTCCTTCCTCGCAACAAAATCTCCATCGTTGTCAAATCCTTGACCTTGAAATGAGAAGGAAAGAATTCAATGGTCACAACATTAGTTGACACAATTGTGATACTGAAACAGGATTCTATGTGATGTGTGAAACATATAAAACACCAGATAAATGAAGTGGTTTGGAATTTTTAGGAGGATAAGTAGAACCATAGGATTTAATAGGTAAAGACTTACCATCAACTACTAGAAGATGATCACGTTCAATAGCATCATGAGATATATTAAGATTGGCTAAGTCATGAGTAACATGATGAGAGGCTCTTGAATCAAGTAGCTAAGTAGAATTAACATTGGCAAATTTTTGAACATGATATCTAGAAAATGATTTGCTTGTACGATTGAGTTGCCTTTGTAATTTGAAACATTGCTTTGCATTGTGACAACGTTTGTCATAGAATTGGCACACCATAATATTTTTTGCTGAGTCAGAGGTAGCTTTACGGGGTATTGCAAGTTGTATTCTTGGAAACCTTCCTCAATGAGAAGGCATGGAGCTTTTCTGAGCAAGATTAGCAGTAGCTGGAACAGATGAGTGGATGAGTTCCTCTCAGTTAAGAAATATCTCAAAATCCACAAGTTTATCAAACAATTCATCATACTGTAGAAGTGAATCACGAGTATGGATAGAAGCATTTAATTCACAGAATGTTGGTCCAAGACCATTGAGTGCAACGATAACAAGATCAATGTCATCCACTGGATTCCCAATGAGGGCAAGCTCATCAGCAATTGAGCGTATATTATGTAGGTAATCATGGCATAGGCTTTTTGCAATTTCTGCCATGCATTAGTAGAGAAAGTCGCAAAGGACACAAAAATTTGTGGGTCTGGACTGCAGGAACCTGAAAAAGTAAGAGACACATGGCTGTCTTAGCGACACCAAAATTTGTAGGTCGGATTAGGTTGAGCTGCATCACCAGAACTAGTTGTTTTGGAAGGACAAGGCGTGTCTCCATTGACATAGCCTTCTAAATTGTTGGCTTGAAGAAGATGCATGATTTGTTTATACCATGTAGAAAAGTATAATTGGATGTTTCCAATTATTCTCAAATGAGGACAAATACATCAAATAATAGAGTTAGTCTCTAACTGAATGAGTTAGTCTAATAGCAATTCTGTTAGACTATTAAAATCTTGTTAGGATAACAATTCTATTTAAGATAACAAGGAATTTGTTGGTTAGCTAAGAGATAACTCCTATAGCTATGAGGTTTCTATAGCCTCCTCATTGCAACGTTTTTTTAAGTCCCATCCGAATGAATTTTATAAAAAGTTTAATTTTGATAATATAGTAATTTACTATATTATTTTATTATGATATAAGGGGAGAAAAAAGAAGGGATCTGGTTTAATTTTGTGGAGAAACATGGGAGATGATATGCAATTACTTTATGCGATTGGAATTTTAAAGGATTTTAAAAGATTTATTTTATAGCAAGATGTACCTCCTTCTCATTCAAAAGATGAGTTAATAGGTTAAAGTTTGGTGTAAGAGGGGGAAAGTTGTGGTTCCATGTATGGTGCATTTAAATCAAAATTAGGTTGAAAAGGATAATACCCATCAAAGTAAAAGTTTGGTTGAAAACATAGAGGCTTGGGAATATCCTCCAATGTTGCATATACCTCGACACATCCAAGACTATTGTAATTGTCTTTTGAAAAAAATATCATTTAGATGTCTTCGTCATCTCTAAGGAGCATCAACCCATAGTTAACATAAGAATCTTTAACGAATAATCGGTGGCAAAAATAAACATCAGCAACCCTTTGGGTAGGAGCAATTTAGATTCGTTGTTGAATCTTATGTTTCAACTCTTCTAATGAAAAACCTCGTTTCACGACTATCGACATTGGTCAAAGGCATCTATACAATGCCCTTACTTTTTTGTCAATAATTATGTCACCATTGTATTACACAAATATATTTTCTTAGAACTAGCCATAATTTTTGAAAGATTATTTATCAATTGAGGGATTAAGGGTTCTGTATATTGAAGTTTAATAATCAGTAAGTGTTGTGTAAAAAAATCACAAGACTATTCTTATTTATAGTATTTTTATGCCCTTACTCTTTAAGGTTATCTGACATGTGAATAGTATTTGGGTTTGACTCAATGTAATCTCAATCGTTAATTTGTATATATGGTGCGATATCAATTGTATATTTTTTTTTGTCACTAAAGACGAAAGTCTTTAATGCTATATGACTGGTGAACAATATCTGGGTTTGAATCAGTGGATCTCAACCGTCGATTTGTATGGTGTTATCTCAACCGTCTATTTTTCTATCACTAAAGACGAAAGTCTTTAATGCTATCTGACACGTGAATAGTGTTTGGGTTTGAATTGGTGCGATCTCAACCATCAATTTATATGGTGTGATCTCAACCGTCTATTTTTTTGTCACTAAAGATGAAAGTCTTTAATGCTATTTGACACATGAACAGTGTCTGGGTTTGAATCGGTGTGATCTCAACTGTCGATTTGTACAGTGTGATCTCAACTGTCTATTTTTTTTTCATCAAATCCTAAACCCCACAATATATTTTTTTATATACAATTTGTTTAATTGCATAAAAAAGTTGAAATTAATAATGAGTCATACTTAAAGAACTTTACTAAGTTAAAAATGACAATGATACAATAATAATGATTAGACCAACACAACTCGTGATAGTAAAATATTCATAATGACAATGATATAATATTAACAATTATTAGCTCCTTTGATTACTCATTCAAGTTTCATAGCTAAATCAATATATTTCTCCATTACCTCCCAATCACACTTAGATTGTGCTTTAATACGTTGTTATGATTGAATTTGATCCATATTGGTGTACAACTCAATAGATATGAGGTTACAATGATTTGTGAATATAGAAACATCGTTTGCTCATCTTCATCATCATTAAGTTTCCATGCCTTGTATTGAGTACAACCCCTAATAGTGGATACAAGACATTGATAAAGATGTCAATTACTACTTTGTCATGAAAAGTGTAACGTAGTTAGTAGGCTGGAACTGGGCGTTCCCAGATTGGAACGGGCCGTTCTAAACTACTAAAATAAGGGTGATTTAGTAGCCCAGAATGGGTTGTTCCCAGACTGGAACGGGCCGTTCCAAACTACTAAATAGGCCTACGAATCTTGAACTGGAGCGGGCCGTTCCAAAATGGTCATTGTGAGTCAAATTCAACTCCAGAACGGGCCATTCTAGTTTGAGAACAGGCCGTTCTAGACGTGTCAGAACGGGCTATTCTGGTTTCAGAACGGGTCATTTTGTATGTGAATTTTACACATGATGAAGGAGCCCAGAACGGGCCGTTTCGGATTCGAAACGGGCCGTTCTGGTCGTTTTAGATTTCTATAAATAGGACTTGTGGGCAGTTGAGGAGAAAGGGAGGTTTTAGAGAGAAGTTCTAGAGAGAAGGGCTCTGGACTAGAAAGCTTACTTTTGGAGGATTGAAGTTCAAGAGTCAAGCTTTGGAGGATATTTCTTCTTCTTCTTCTCAGATTCTTGGCTTTTCGAGCCAATCTTCAGGTGAGGGAAGCTAGAATGTAGGTTGTTTAATTTCAGGAGAGTTAGGGAAACTTTATGCATGGTGTTCTTTTGTTGAAATAGTTGAGTTATTGGGTGCTTAAGTTGATTTATGTTGTTTATATTGTGTAAGTTGACTTGATAGATGAATTTTAAATATGTTGTATATTGCTGAAGTTGTTTATAAAGTTGTTAAGTTGCATTAAGTTGATATTGTAATGACTATAGTTGTTTAATTAAGTTGTTTCCATGTTGTTAAAATTATTAAAGTTGCATAGTTGTATAAATGAATAAGAAGTTGTCAAGCTGGTATATAATGTATATTGTTGTATTGTTGTAAGTTGTCTATTATTGTAAGATGCCTATTGCTGTAAAGTTTTTAAGATGTCTATTGCTGTAAAGTTGTTAAAATGCCTATTGCTGTAAAGTTGTTAAGATGTCTATTGCTGTAAAGTTGTTAAGATGTTTATTGCTGTAAAGTTGTTAAGATGTCTATTGCTGTAAAGTTGTTAAGATGCCTATTGCTGTAAGGTTGTTAAGGTGCCTATTGCTGTAAAGTTGTTAAGATGCCTATTGCTATAAAGTTGTTAAGTTGCTTATTGCTGTAAAGTTGCTAAGATGTATGCCTATTGATGTAAAGTTGTTAAGATGCCTATTGTTGTAAAGTTGTTAAGATGCCTATTGCTGTAAAGCTGTGATGATGAGTTGTTGATCACTAGGACTAGGGGAGATGTTTTCGAAGTTGCTCATCCCATTGTGTGGATTGAGATAGTAGTGGTGCTCTGAGAGCCCAATTTGTGAAAAACCCTCCATGGGAAGTTTTCTCTTGGAGTGGACCTTGTGTTGTTCTCCTCTAGGACTTTGTTGATCCCGTGTGTGGGCAAGGTCGATGCACACGTGTATAAAGTGACCACGGTATAGGGGCAAGGTCGAGCTATACCGATTATAAAGCGACCACGGTATAGGGGCAAGGTCGAGCTAGACCGATTATAAAGCGACCACGGTATAGGGGCAAGGTCGAGCTATACCGATTATAAATCGACCATGGTATGGGGGTCAGGTCGACCTATACCGATTATAAATTGACCACGGTATGGGGGTCAGGTCGACATATACCAATTACAAGTGGCCAATTTGAGTAAAGTACGAAGTCGGGAACTTAGTTCCTAACTGAGTACTATACTTCCTTGTTTAAGTGGCAAAGTCTGAGAAACCATTATCGTGTTGTGGATTGATATCCAAATTTGCTGTGTTGTCAGTTCGGTAGGACCTAGCCACTTAGACTACTTACCATGTTGTAGGAGATCTCCGAGTCGAAATGCGTGACGACGCATAAGTTGTTAATGAGTTGATTTGTTGTTGATATGAGTAGTACATACGTTGTTGTGTTGTTAAGCTGTAATTGTGTTGTATGTTGACCTTGTTGAGGATGATGATAGTGCTGTTATGTTGTAAGTTGCTTATTTGTATACAAGTTGATTATGATGCTAGCGTTGCTAGATTATCTGTGTTGTAAGTTGCTTTTAATACATGTGTTGGTTGTTGTATGATGAATATGGTGACTATTCCAATGGTTTGTACAATAGTTACGTTGAAGTGTTGATATGTGGAATCAAGTTGAAATGATGTTTAGATGTATAGTTTTTATAATGCATATTAAATTATTATGAGTTGTTTATTGTCTCTAGCTTACCCTTGCATGTCTCCATGTGGTTTGGACTGCGATGATCATACGTGGTATGGGAGCAGGGCAGGGATATGTGGGAGGTAGCTGCTAGAGGCCACAGGAGGTGCCTAAAGATGGATTTTTTTTTGTAGGCTATCTTATAGTAGCATATTTTCTTGTATATAACTAGTTGTTGTTTGTTGCTTGATTAACAACTTGTGTTGTAAATATTTATTATACTATTTTAGTATATATTCGAGCAGTGTGTAGTGTTATTTCGTAGTATGACAGTCACGGCGGGTCGTTACAAAAAGGATCATCGTTATTTTGAATGGCTTGTTTCAAGGCATCAAGTGTCATGTCACGATGGAGGTTGACTGACCTTATGTCTTTACAGAAAAATGATATTGAACCATGCTTACTAATTATTTCCCCATTAAAATAAACAAGGGCAAAGATAGAGGATGAACTCATAGTAAACAAAGTTCATGCAGTGTTTAGTGTTTTACTTATATGATGTGTGTAGACAAAGGTAGACTAATACTATATTTATAGGCATCAAGAATCCTACATGTTTTTGTCCATAATTAATGGTAGGAAAATGAGCGGTTAAGATTGCACCAACGATTTAAATGACTTAGATTACAAATATACAAACTTCGTTACTGTTGAAGTGTCAAGAATTCTACAAGTTTTTGTCTATAATGACAGTAAAAGGAACAACTAAGATTGCATTGACGATTTAAATGGCTTAGATCACAAATGTACAGACTTCATTATTGTTCAAGCATCAGGAATCCTGTAATATTCTGAAACTTTAATGTAATATTAATTTTCTTATCATTATCTCTTCTTAAAATAATATATATAATATTTCTTTTAATTTTTAGTTACCTTATTTAAAATAAATAAATATAAATGTTTTATTTTGATACATTAGGATTTTTTTTAGTTCGAACAAATTAAAATAATTATAATTTAATTTTTTTAATTTTCTAGAATAATATATTATTCATTATATATATATATATATGTATATATATTTTAAGATTTAAAAAAATCCATGCATTCAATGCACGGATAAATGTTGCAGAAACCTTATCTCACCTGGTGGAGATTCTTATCTGCAAAGTAACCCAATGTTATCTATAAGGAACGTTTGATTAAGAATCAAATGAAGGAAAAAAAAAAAGGGTTCATTTCCAACGATGTAATGATTACAAAAATGGGTATAAGTAGATGTAAGGGGTTGTGGAATGAGGCAAGAAAAATATTTTAAGAATCAAAGTGAAAGAGAGTTGTGAGAAGAAAAATACAATCGTTAGGGTTCATTTTGTCTTTAAAGTCTACTTTTAAATATTAAGGTAAGGGGAGGAGAAATTTATCTTTTTAAAATTTTATATACTATTATGTTTATTTATTTATATTATATTTTATGTGTATTTACTTAGTGAGGTGTCCCTAACCTCACTTATTTGCTTAATCTATGATAATTTTTACTCATAATAGTTAATAAGGTATTCATAGTTTATTTTATTTAACTATTTTATAATGATTATCACTATCATTTACTTGATATATAGGTACTCTTTAATATATTCTATTTACATAAACATGCAAAAACTGGTACCTGAGAAGAGAAATTTTGTTAACAATAAAACCAAAAATAAGTAAGAAGCAAGAGAGGTGTGCCCTTTTTTTTTTATTTTTTATAAATGATAAAAATCGGAAATAAAGGGTATTGAATAAGAGACTAAATTAATATAAATTTTTATATAAATATGAGGGAAGGGATGTTCACATAAATATATCCAAATATATCCGTTCCTATAATATAAAATCATAAAAAATAAAAAAACCCAGGAAAGGTGGCAGAGCCTCCTAGTTAGGGATCCTTACAACAAAATATATAATAATCAAAGTGAAAGAAGTGGAAGACAATGAGACAAGTATGATAGTTCTTAGAAATACTTAGTAAGTTATAATTTTTAACATAGTATAGAATATAATGAACAACCAGAACTCATTTATGTGTGAAATTGAGATTAATTGTATTTTAAAAGAAAATTTAAGAATTATTTTTAAATAATTCTCTGGCTCTTCTGGAAACTTTGAGGTCTTACCAACAGCCCACACCAAGGGTCTTACAACTGCCTCAATTTATCCTCCAGACGAATTCTTTTAAAAACTTTTCTTATTCTTTTAAACAGATATCAAGGGCACACCTGATTTCTCAGGCTTACAAATCCCAAGTTTTCACAAAGGAGTTCAGAGTTCTAAATTATATTCGCATATGTTAAAAGAAATAACTAAGGCATTCTAAGAACTACCAATGATGGTTTAGCCAGCCATCACTTTACAGAAATACTTACAAACTTTATTGATGAGAAGAAAATTACAACAGAGGAGAAGAAGAAAAGAAGACCTCAGAGAACAAGCTCTCTTTCTCTCACTAATTTTTTCTTTGTCTATCGCACTTGTATCTTGTAATGAGAGTGAGACTCCTTTTATAGACGGAAATATAAACTAAAAAGTCTAAAATACCCCTTCAGTCAAGAATAGTAAAAACTATTCTTTTACTCTGTCATAGGGTAATACGGAAAATAGATACATTTGTTGATAATGTCTTCTAGAAACCTTATCTCTTTATAGACTCAAAAGACGTAATCAGGTGCGTCATCAGATCATTTTTTTGGAAAGCATGACTTCTTCTTCTTCTTCGGTTTCTTGGATGTCTGAAGAGCCAACCATGGATTGGTTGTCTGTGGGGGTTTGTTGACCATAACCTCCACTTGCTTCATAAATTTCCTTGTAAATATTTTCTCTTTGAAAAAATTGAACAAGTTTATTATTATTAAGGGAACAAAATTTTTTCCATTTTCTGAAGGAAGATAAAGTTTTGTATCATGAGACTCTTTGATGAGGTTGAAATTAGCTTCATCTTCTTTGGAGAAAAACCATTGGTACCCCATTATTTGAGCTCTCAACAGATTGTATTGGTAATCTGTATTACCTAGAACTTCCCAAGAATCATATCCGTCATTATATAAGACTCCTGGGTAATCTTTGTGATTTTCCAACAATAATTTCATGACGTGAGTCGGGTATTGGCTTTGTCTGAAATTACTGGGACAGGTGACTATTTTTAGAGCCATATGACACATAAAAATAGCTTGTATTGTGTTAATGGCTTCGTTTATTGAAGGACTGAAACCATCAAATTTTTCTGTTGGATGGATCAAAACAGAGTCCAAACATCCATATTCCAATAATGTTTTTATATTTATAAAAAAATCTTCAAAAGCTGTACTTTTGAAGTTTTCTAAATCAATTTTTGCTTTTCTGAACAAAAATTTTATTTTACAGGGACATTTCCCATTTGTTATATCCTTGCATAAAGGAGATTCTTCTAGACAAACAAATTTCTGGTTGAAATAAGTATGAGAAGAAACATATATGCCAGGAACAACTTGCGGTTCAAGATGAACTCTCATCAAAAAATTTTGGATCACAATAAATTTTTTTCAAATTGAGTTCGTTAGAAGAACTCGGCATTTGTTTGACAGTTTCTGAAAAAGAAGACTGTTTATTTGTTTGGCTTGTTCGAATGACATTTATTTCTGGCTCTGAATTCAAAGCCTTTTTTATTTTTGTCATATCAATTGTATCCAATTCAAGAGCTTTATCAGCTTCTTCCTTTGAATAAAAGCCTTTGTATCTGGGGTTTTGTATTCCTTCCTTGGTAGTGCACAAGTTAGTAAAATTTGTATATACCCCTTTGTATGGTCCTGATAAAAGGACAAAATTTGTATAACCTTTTCCAGAAGGAGAGGCTTTTGTGAGGAGAGGTATTCCTTGATTATCTGTGATACAAAAATTGTATAAGGCACAGATAATACCCTTTTTTATTGAACAAACTAACTGTTCATTGCTATTTGTGAATTTTGGAATATTCCAGATATTATCAATGATGCAGTTAAATTTATCATTTGTATTTCCTTTCCCAGGGTAAAAGAATTCATTTGTTAAGAATGACAACTCTTGGTTACCAAACTTCATTTTTTGTTTGACTCCTGGATATGAAACCTTAGTAATAGGTTTCATGATTTGTTATCCCTACAAAACGAGATAAAATATCAGCAGCAATGTTTTTATTTCCTTTGATATGTTCAAAGTTTATTTGCAACCCATTATGATAAACATGTTCTTGGAACAGTAGCCATCTTTTATGGGGTTTTTTATCAGATTTTATTTGAGTATTACCGTAAGCAACTATTGCTTCGCAATCAGTTCTTATAGTAATTTCTTTTTTATTTATTAAAAAGTTCAAAAGTTTTTAAACTATTTATAACAGCATTAACCTCATAGTCCGTTGAAGTAGAATAAACTTGAGGTTTTGTATGATATTTTCCTGAAGCGTATCTACAAATTTGTTCTTCAGAGATGTTATCATATTTATTTTTCTTTTTCTTTAGGACAGCTCCCCATCCTAATTCACATCCATCACATTCAATAACTAAGTAGTCTGAATCTAATGGCAATGATAAAGAAGGTAAGTTTTTTACCAAATCTTTGATTTGTCTGACCAATTTTATATCTTCAGAATTGAATTTTCTTTGGTCTGTTTGACTTGTCTTATTATACAAAGGAGATGTATATTTTCCCAAGTCTTTTATAAAATTTCTTGCATAATTTAGTAATCCTAAGAAAGCTCTTAGTGTTTTTATATCTTCCATTTTATCAGGAAAAGCAAGAATTTTTTGCGAAATATGGGGTTGGAGTTTTATTGTTCCATTCCCTATTTCTGATCCTAAAAAGGATATATGAGTCTTACAAATTTCCATTTTAGATTTAGAAATTATAAGACCGTATTTTTCAAACAAATGTAAAACTTGTTTTAGATGAAGAAAATGTTCTTCTTTTGTTTTTGAAAATACAAGCACATCATCTATGTATGCACATGTAAAATTTTTGTATTCTCCAAAAATATTATCCATTTTTCTTTGGAAAATTTGTGGAGCATTTTTCAGACCAAAAGGCATAACTTTCCATTCAAAAAGTCCTTCTGAACAGGAAAATGCGGTCCATTTTATAGAATCAGGATGCATTTTAACTTGGTGAAAGCCTGATTTTAAATCAAATTTAGAAAACCATTTAGCTTTCTGAATTCTGTTTATTAAGACATCTTTAGAAGGTATGGTATAAACCATCTATATGAGTATTATCATTAAGACGTTTATAATTATAAACCATTCTAGTTTTGCCTCTTTTTTGTTCAGAATGTTTGTTAACAATAAAAGCTGGGCTTCTATGTGGGCTTGTACTAGGCTCTATGACCTTTAAGTCAAGAAGGGCTTTTATATGTGTTTTACATTCTTCTTGTTCAAAATTCCCATAAGGGATCTCTTTTGTTTTAATTATCAAATCTGGGTTGATAATTTCTAGTTTACAAATAACCGGATCTTTTTCCCAATATTTAGTAGGATCTCCTATAATACTAGTTTTGTTAAGCCGATCAATTATTTTGTTGGATATTATCAAAAGTTATAACTTTATTAATTATAATGCAATTATAACAATCTATATCCATTTGTAGAAGGGATAATTCATAATAACTATTGATATCATTATTGTGATTATCAACTTCTGGAAAGTCAGATTCTAAATTTTTAAAATTTTGGGAACCATAAATATTTTTTGTCCAAAAATATCACAATTAGTAGATAACTAAATTGTAAAATTTTTTGTTTCTTGATTATTAATAATAAGATCACCAGTCATTGTTCTGGTTTTCGTTATTTTTTTACTTGCAAAAATATTGTGCTCAGGAACAATACTTTTACAAAAACAAGTAAATGTAGCTCCCGTATCAACAAGAGCCTGTATTACCTTTTCAGTTTTTTTATGTTTATCAGTTTTGGGAAAAATTATTTTAACCAAAATATGTAGACTTGTATTTGGATTTTTATTGCAAATTATAGGAATGCAATTTTTATTTTGTAATGCCATTAATCCACTTGAAGATCCTTCTTCATGATTTATGACTTTGTTTTGATTTTCAAAATTCTCGTATAGAAAATCTACTGTTTTTTCCATCTGATTTAGCCTAGTTTCTAAAACAGATACTCTTTTATTGATAAGGTCATTTTTCCAATCATTTTTATCATTTGCTTGTTTCTGATTAGGAAAACCTTTTTTATAAAAAATTTCAAAATAATTTTTGCAGAAATTTTTATAACATTCAGGGCAATGAGCCCTTAATGTTATGTGTAAAAATCTTTTACAGAAATAACATTCTATATGCTCTGGTCCTGTAAAATATTGAATTTCATGATCACAAGTTATTTGTTCTTTTGAAATATTCATGAGATTATAACCTAGATCATCAATAATTTCACCATAATGATTATATTTATCATTTATTTCAGGATATAAATGATCATATTCATATTTTGTGAAATCGTTTATGATTTTATAATCTTTAATTACATCTTCTTCAGAAGTGTAATCAGACCAACTAACTACAGAATATATTTCTGAATCAGTTGAAATAGTTTCATCTATAGGAATAAGATTCATCCTACAGTTTTTTATTAATTCTGCTTCTCTTGTGAAAAGATTGGCTTTATTAGGACAATCTCTAGAATAATGTCCAGTTTGATGACAAGCAAAACATTCTAATTGCTTAGTATATGTTTTGTCATTTTTTATTTTTCTTACATGTTTGTCTTTATTAAGAGTAGGTTTTCTGGCATTGAAAGCTCTAATAGAATACCTACGAGTAGGTTGTTTTCTTCTAGTCCTAGAATTTTTAGGAGGAGAAGAATATCTTTGTTGCGGTTTTCTTTTCTTTCTAACCTCTTTGTGGTATTGTTGCGGCGTGTATATCTGTTTACAGATATCTGCGTCAGCCATTTTTATTTGTTTATTAATGGCTATATTTGTACAAGTATCTTCCATTACTTTCATAATATGTTGTATTCGTACAGCCAAATTGTTCATAACTAGGTCAACCTGATCGTCATTCCAGCTATCTCTAATTTTTTGGCCTAACTTACTAGGAAGTTTAAGGAACATTTTTTCACCTAGATTCCTATCTGTGAAGCCTCCAGCTATGGAAGCATACATAAGATAATCTTGGTTGAATTGTTTTATTTTACCAAAGTAACTAATAGAAAGTCTTTCTAGATTACCAAGGTAAATTTTTTGTCTAATGATATTTCCATCATTTACAGACTGAGCTGTAAAGATTCTTTGTATCATACTACAAAAATTATAGATATTTGGTCCTGGATCAATTAGATTTATTCTAATTTGTTCAGGATATTGTTTCTTAAAATATTCCCAGCAAGCTTTAGTAATATCACCGAGATATGTTTCAGCTCTGGAAATCATTTCTTCTCCATTAGAAACATGGTTTTCATGGTGGATTTTGTAGTTTCTTATTACAACAGCAGTCCACTGTTCTATGTAATTAGGTAAAAGTTGAGGATCAACCTTTCCTATGCTTAATAGAAGAGAAGACATATCAAAACTGGGTTCAATAGGCAATCTCTTTCCTTTTGATTTTATATTATCTCCTATGGTATAATCGAAAGGAGTAATAATTTGTTCTCTAGGAATAAATCCTAAATCATAATTTTCTGTTCCATAATCAAAATGATGAATATGACTAGGGAAACTACTACTGCCTGTGTAATTATCTCCCATAAAACCTTTGTAATTTTTTATTGAAGATTGTGTTTCAGAAATTTCAGACGGTGATTCAGAGATTTCTGTTTGTGTTTCAATCTTATCAAAGCATAATTTTTCTTTGAAATTTATTTCATTATTATACCAATTTGTGAGGTCCAAATCTAGAGTTTCTTTTAAATCCAGATTTGGGGTTTCATCGCAAATTTCATTATTAACTTGGGATAATAATTTTTGTATAGAAATGAAGTCATCTTCTTCATCATCAGTATCTTCATTTTTATAACTTTGTAAAACAATTTCTTTTTCATAATTTTGAAAAGAAACTTTATCAAAAGTTTGTTCTTGTTTTTATTTTTCCCATTTTTCTACTGCTGCTAATAATTTAGGAGAGAGTTGGGATTCTGGTGGAGCCTGTTTTGTTTTCCAAGATTCATGAATATATGATTCACCAATCCATAGGTTCATGAAAGACCTTCTAGAAGGTTGTTCTTCTTCTTCAACAACCTCTTCTTGGTCAGGAGTTTGGATGTTCTCATAATCAACAAATCTGATTGAGAGACTATTTCTCCTATTTGTCATAATGGTAGTCTGAGGTGTTGTGATTGCGGTTCTGGAAGATCCAGAGTTTAGATGTGTTTGCCATTCTATTCCTTGGTTCCTTCTCGATTCAAAAACCTGAGGGGGAAGGAATTGTATTTCGTTTGATCCTAAAGAGGTAATCAAAGGGTTTGTATTGATCCTATATCTAGGGGATATTTGATCACTTATTCTACCTATAAAGGTGATATCAAGGTGGAGATTATTTCCATCAAAATTTTCTCCAAAGCCTCTGGTTTGTACTTCCAAATTTATATTTTGTATGAAGTCTGCAAGATTCATAGTAAAATTTGGAGCAATGTATATAAGGGATACAGATTGGTTAAGATCTACCTCTACTATCCCTATTACAGCTTGTGAGTTGTTATCCCTAAATCTTTGGTCAAAAAGAACTAGGAATGCTTTCACACCAATAAAAGATCGGGTTAGGGTTCTAATCCCTATAGTGATTAGTCCTAAATGAACATATCTTCTATTGGTTCTGAGTAATTGTCTACCCGTTTGTTCAGAGATTAATCGGATAATCTCATGGTGTCCATCAGGAAGATGAAAATCATCTAACCGACGATACCTATAAAGACTGGTTCTGTCAGAACTAAGCCAATTAAGATTGTATAATTGTCTAGGATTTAAAGAATCTATCCTAGAATTTGTTCCAATTTCAACATTGGTTTGTATATCAATTATTTCTTCTAATTGTCTGGTGTTAGAATTTGTTCGCCTAAGAAATCTATCTAGGTTTAGCAAGAATGTATTTGTTTGTGTTGGGTTTGGAAGATGGATTTCCTGTGTTATTTCCTAGACTTAGTTTAGAAAGCTGGTTGGAGATCTTATCAAGTTCTCCGTTTATAGGTTTTGTTTTGATTAACACTAAGGCTTTATCAAGTTTGTCTTCTAACTCCTTAATCTTATTAAAGATAAGATTTTGAGTTTTTTGTATACTTTCGATATGTTCGAAAAGTATTTCAAGGTCTCTTTTTGTGGCCAGAACTTTATAGCTCTGATACCAGCAAAAACTGGTACCTGAGAAGAGAAATTTTGTTAACAATAAAACCAAAAACAAGTAAGAAGCACTGTGCCCCTTTTTTCTGATCCTAAAAAAGATATATGAGTCTTACAAATTTCCATTTTAGATTTAGAAATTATAAGACCATATTTTTCAAACAAATGTAAAACTTGTTTTAGATGAAGAAAATGTTCTTCTTTTGTTTTTGAAAATACAAGCACATCATCTATGTATGCACATGTAAAATTTTTGTATTCTCCAAAAATATTATCCATTTTTCTTTGGAAAATTTGTGGAGCATTTTTAAGACCAAAAGGCATAACTTTCCATTCAAAAAGTCCTTTTGAACAGGAAAATGCGGTCCATTTTATAGAATCGGGATGCATTTTAACTTGGTGAAAGCCTGATTTTAAATCAAATTTAGAAAACCATTTAGCTTTCTGAATTCTGTTTATTAAGACATCTTTAGAAGGTATGGTATAACCATCTATATGAGTATTATCATTAAGACGTTTATAATTATAAACCATTCTAGTTTTGCCTCTTTTTTGTTCAGAATGTTTATTAACAATAAAAGCTGAAGATCCGCAATCACAGCACCTCAGACTGCCATTATGACAAATAGGAGAAATAATCTCTCAATCAGATTTGCTGATTATGAGAACATCCAAACTCCTGACCAAGAAGAGGTTGTTGAAGAAGAAGAACAACCTTCTAGAAGGTCTTTCATGAACCTATGGATTGGTGAATCATATATTCATGAATCTTGGAAAACAAAACAGGCTCCACCAGAATCCCAACTCTCTCCTAAATTATTAGCAGCAGTAGAAAAATGGGAAAAAAAAAAACAAGAACAAACTTTTGATAAAGTTTCTTTTCAAAATTATGAAAAATAAATTGTTTTACAAAGTTATAAAAATGAAGATACTGATGATGAAGAAGATGACTTCATTTTTATACAAAAATTATTATCCAAGTTAATAATGAAATTTGCGATGAAACCCCAAATCTGGATTTAAAAGAAACTCTAGATTTGGACCTCTTTAATATATTCTATTTACATAAACATTATTTTATTAAAGTTTAAATAATGATAAATACTCAAATTTATTTAGCGTAATTATTTTTATGATTAACTATAATATAGTTGTATTAAAATATCTTTAACTTGTCTTGTTGTTATTTCTTCATGCATTTATAAAGATAAAAAATTATCCTATGGCCATAAGAATGAAAGTTTGAATTAAATTGTAGTTGGAGGTTTGACCTTGGGAATTTAAATGAGTAAGGATTTAAGGTGAAAAATCCTTTTGTTGATTGATATTATAATAATGCTCATTTATCCTGATTAGTCACTACAAGTATAATTCAAATTTTTATATCAAGAAGAATTAATATATATTTATTAGTATTAAATATTTCTATGCATATTATGTAATTGTTGATATTTATTGGATAATTGTTCTCATTCCTTATGTTTCTTGTTTAAATATTTAATTAATTATAATAGAAAAATAGATGGACCTACCGGAAATTCCGGGGCCTTTCCCTTCTATCATATCCGTGGTATTTTCTGGAACCACTTGGAGTGTGGATGCCGTCGCCAATTCGGTTACCTTTTAAGTTGTGGCACTGTCAACTTTTACATTTTCTCTTACTCAGGAAATCCTTACGGTTATTGATGGACTGATAGTGGTTACCTTTTTCCTACCTCCGGCTAATCACGTTAATCCTATAGTAAACTTATATCAACCTAATATGTAAATATTGTAATATATGTGTGAGAAATAATTAATTTTAATTACGCACATTGTTGTAAATATATTTAGAATAATATGTGATGCAATTATAAGCTAATTATATGTAAATGAGTTTTTTAAAAAATAAAATCTTTCTTTGTTATTATGTATAATATTATTAATAATATACTTGTGTTTTCAATCTATAAATATTATATATATGTATAATATTGGATTTAATATTTATACGATTAGACGTTACAAATCCTACAGGTTTTTGTTCGTAATGGCAGTAAAAAGAGCGACTAAGATTGCACCGACGATTTGAACGACTTAGATCACAAATGTACAAACTTCATTACCGTTTAAGCGTCAAGAATCCTACAGGTTTTTGTCTGTAATTACAGTAAAAGGAGCGATTAAGATTGCATCGACGATTTCAACGATCTAGATTGCACAATCATTTTTATATATAAATATCCTCTTTTCACTTTAACACATAAACAAACAATCATTTTCAAGTTTACATCTTTCCCTTTACAATACATAACATTTTCTCACGTCACAATAACATCAATGGCTACCCCACAATTGTTGAGGAAACAATATATTCATAGGATTGGTCGTATAACCTCAATGGTAACTCGTGTTATATTCAATCATGTTTAATTTGTATTAATGACTTTTGTTTTAATTTCTAGAGTCCAACAGATGATGTCTTGCAGGAATACTACCATACAATCCCCCCTCCAAATCCTTTAATTATACCATTGTTGGAACAAGCCAGATTCAGAAAAATTTCACTCATAAAACAATGAAAGATATAGAACATTCATTGATCACAACTCTAGTAGAGAGATGAAGACTTGAGACACACACATTCCAGCTACAATGTAGTGAATGCATTGTGACATTATAGGATGTGACACTCCAACTATGACTTAGGGCAGATGGAAGAGCAGTTACTGGACCTAGTTATCTAGATTAGGAGGAATTGTGCGAAAGACTTTTAGGTATGATTCCTTCGGTAGGAGCGCGAAAATGGTCCACAATCAAACTAGTGTGGTTTAGAGAAATTCTTAAAGAAGAATTCCCAAATGAACCAACCCAATTACAGTTGCAAGCTTGTTATAGAGTCTACATAATGTACCTAATTGGAGGTGTTATATTGTTGGATAAATCAACTAATAGAGTTCAACTTATGTATCTAAACTCATTAATAGATTTTGATAGTATTAGATGTTATAGTTAGGGTTTAACATGTTTGACAATATTATATAGAGAGATGTGTCTAGGAAGTCTTGCAAGTGTACGAGTTATGGGCAGGTGTGCATTGTTGTTGCAGTCTTGGGCATGATATCGCATGCCTTTCATGGCACCACAGATCAATCATCCACAAGGATTGTATCCTCTTGCAATTAGATATATAAAATTTAAACATACTTTTGTCCTTATTATAGTTATTACTGCTTATTTACCCACATCATATATGTTGTACCAAAAGGTGACCTAGTTGAGTATAGGTTAAGAATTGATCACATGAAAAATATAAAGGCATACATATTTCCTTTAAATTGTTAATTGTTACATATTAAGACATTAATATTCATTCTTAATTTTACAATTCCTTTGGATGCCTTATAAAGGTTATAAGCATGTACTGCCTAAAAATGCATTTGAAAATTCAATAATGTGGAACACTTGTACCCTTTTAATTTGTTTTGCAATGGTTGAATGACAACAAATGGATAAGGTAAACCTCCAATTTGGTTTATGCCAGGATACACCACAACAACCTATAAATTTGGATCAACAACATGAGACATTTATGTAGGGAAATGCTTACAATAACTATGTAGAAGAACATTCCCTCTGGACCCAACAATGGATGAAATGCCGATAGAATGTTGTAGTAGGGTAACCTATCAATGGTCATTTATCTCATACAGATAAATATATGGCATGGTATAGACAAAATACAATTCTTTATTTGTCTATGCGCTAACAATTACATGACCCATGGGTTGTAAAAAACATTGACGGCCAAATGTCACAAGAACCAATAGAAATGCCAACACAACGAGAATGTCCACAGCAAAATACAATTCCATATTCCAACCCCATTGTTATCGATAATATGCAAAATGATGGTTAGCAATCACAAACTTATTCAGTCATTGTAACTCCTCCAACACAACAAAATCTTGATAACACTTTTTTGCATTAACAACAGAAAAATTTGTTAATAACCTATTTGGTGTAAATATTGGTTCACCACAGTCAGCTATAACATACTTGCTAGGCATGTATCCTAACGGTGCCTCATTTTTTAACCAACATGAATCTTATCTTCAGCAAGAGATAAATATTTCTACTTTTGTCGATGATTACCATGAACCTATGTCGTAAGATCAATAGATTATTGATGTTGAAAACAACCATACACGATATCCAAGACAAACTCATACTTGTCCTCGTCACAATCCTCCACGAAATAACCTTTACAACAATTTCAAAGAACTTAACTAAGTAAAATAAAATAATTATACAATTTTTTTATAATGATTTCTACTTTAAATTAATTTAATTAAAATATTTAAATTTATGTATTTATTATTTTATAAATTTTTTATTTAAATTTATTCTATATTTAATTATTTTAAAGAAATATATTAAAAATACATTTTTATAAATTAACATTTAAAGTAAAGAAAAAAATACACGTTGAGAAATGTTAAAAAATTAAAAGGTGACATTTTGACAAAATTCTCTCACTCTTATTATATGTAGAGAAATGTTACTTAAAAGAACATGAAACCAAAATCAATTGTTTATTAAAAGATTGAAAAATTAATTTTTTTATTTTTTTATTCAAACCTTGTAATTTCTGTAAATAGAGAAATTGTATTGCTTTTTTTAAAAATCTATATTGTCTCTTAAAATCTAATAAAGTCCTTTCAAATCTTATCAATTCTTAAGATACAAATCCATTAAAATTCATATTACAAAATTTTGATTAAAAAAATATTTAAAAAAAAATTAAAAGTCATTAAATTCCTACAAAGTCTTTTAATATTCACAAGACTTTTTTGTGCTAAAAAAGTTTTATGAAATCTCAATCCAATAATATTAGGAAACTAGTTAATTTAGTTGCTACTACTAATTATAATAAAATTATCCTACTAATATATATATATATATATATATATATATATATATATATATATATATTCCAAAACTACCTACATATTATTTCTCTCTACTAATTAGTATTCTTCTCTCTCCTAATTATTGCAACATCTCACTCACCCCTTTTAATTAGGGATATTTTAGTCTAAAAATAATTAATAAATAAGATAATATTAATTGAGTCTAATATGAAACAACAAACAATTATTCAAATTTGAGTCTTTAAAATAATAAGAAAGGTAATAATAATTTGTGACACTTTTTAAATTTTTTTTTGTAATCATAATATTTGTACGAAATATGCACCATTGAAAGAAATGACTAATTCTATGAATCTATATATTAGCAAAGAAAGACCAATTTCACACAAATTAAGAAAGTTAATTAAATACATTTAATTTTTATGATTTTACATAAAATATACTATATTTTGTAAAATATCCTTAACCAAATTTATAGTAAATACTAACTAGTGCTTTCATTGATTGTGTTAGGGGTATTTTTAGATTAAGAGCATTAAATGAAGTACGTTTAATGAAATTTGTTTATATTTTAGTGTAAAAAATTATAGTATTTTTTTTGCTTATATATAAGTCTAAAGAGAGTATTCAATATCAGGATTCAAACCATCAAAATCTTAGTCACTCATTTTTTTTATAAAAAAATTCATTTAATTTAATCTTTTAAATTTTTTATAATATGTGTGACACCTTTACTACCCCAACACATATATTGTAATAATGAAAACTTATAAATAAATTTTTCAATTTCAGTAAAAGGGTTCACATGAGAATCTTCAAAATTATTCTTCAATAACCACAATGATAAAAATGAAACGCAAGAGTTTACAAATTGTTTTCAAAAATAATATTTACAATTCTAAATCCATATAAAAACCTATGTTCTAAAAAGCCTCTACCCCGATGTCACAATATCAAAGCATACTCACAATTCAACCGTTGGCATTCTAAATGTCACTCGTAGCCGGATCTTCCTCACCTAAAACATCCACAATTTGTACGGTAAGAAAAGAAAACATCCATATGTAAAACACATACAAACACACAACAATGTAATCTCATTACATAATGAAATATTTACAAGCATTTCTATATATCATAACTCTATCAATCATGCATCATTTTCACTTCATAATTCGCAATCACACCCATTCATCTCAAATCTTGCAATTAACATTATCATTTTCACATTCATAATTCACACAATCTTACAATTAACACTATGTCAAGGCCACGCCACAACTGACATAAGTGATACGGGTTAGTTGTCTCACTCATCCCACACCATGTCAGGGTCACGCCCTCCCTGTAGCATCACTTACCCAGGGGTCGTGCCATCCCTGATCATTGATGTGAGGAACCACAATCACATCACAATACACACAATCTATTACAATTAACCCTATGCCAGGGCTGCCATATTTTACATAAGTGATACGTGTTAACTGTCTTACGCATCCCACATCATGTTAGGGTCACGCCCTCCCTGTAGCATCACTTACCCAGGGGTCGTGCCATCCCTAATCATTAGTGTGATGAACCATAATCATAATCATATTCACATCCATACAACATCTCATTTCATAGCTCAATTCCATACACACATCAAATAAGTCTGAAATAATGGGTTTCATACACATCAAGCAATTCACATCTAAATCATCAATTTTTATCAAGTAATATAACAATAACATTCATAAATTAATATAATACTCAACGGAATTACCAATTTAATATAATTTCAACATAAACAGTAAAATCCCCAATTGTTGTACAATTTCGTTCTCTCTCCTAGATCATCATTCTTACAAATTATTAGCATATTTATAATCCTCAACATATACAGAATCTAATGGGATCATCAATTCCTCAAACAGAAATCATCCAATTTTTCACAACCTAACTTACAGGCACTTTTCTATAATTTTGTTCTCTCTCTCAAATCATCATTCTTACATATTAAATATATATTCATAATCCTAAATTCATACAGAATCACATAAGACCAATAATTCTCCAAACAGAAATAATTATAAAATTACTCATAATCCTAAGGGACTCTCCCTCTACCCAATTCCCTCATGTAACTCTACATATAAATAATTTCCTTTTTCCCCGTACCTGGATATGTAGAAGCTGAACCTATAAAAGATCTGGTTGGTCTCCTTCGCTGGGTTCCCCTCGGTCTGAAGCAGAAAGTAGAGGGAAAAGAAGAGAGACCAGAGGAAAAGAAATCAGAAAATGAGAGGTGTGCTTTTTGGGAGTGGCAGAGAGCTCAATTTATAGGCATCAAGCTTCGCCGGAACAGCCCGTTCCAAATTCAGAACGGCCCGTTCTAGACCCTTAAATCATGGGTAAAAATCACATCTAGAACGGCCCGTTCTCAAACCAGAATGGCCTGTTCTGGTGTGCATTTATTACTTACAACGACCATATTTTGGAAACGGCCCGTTCCAAGCCCGTTCCCACTTAGAGTTAAAGGTAGTTTTTAATAGTCCGGAACGGTCCGTTCCAACTTGAGAACGGCCCGTTCTGGGCTACTAACTCACATATATTTCGGTAGTTTGGAACGGCCCATTCCAATTCTAGAACAGTCCGTTCCAAGCTACTAAATCACCCCTATACATTTATAAAATTACCAAAATACCCTCAATTAAAATAAAATAAAAAAATAAAATAAAAACTGGGGTGTTATAATATGTACTTTTAATTCATGATGAGAAACTAAAATAATATATATTTTTAAATATAATGATTATATAGATATATATTAAAATATTAAAATAAAATAAAAAAAATTATATTTAAAAACTAAATCATATTTAAATATCAAACAAACACTGATAATGAGTGGAATAAAAGGGAACAAGTACATGTAGTAGTCTTTCTGCACCTGTCCATACTTATATGGATCCTTGTTAAATGAGTATCTATTAATTATATATATATATATATATATATATAATACTTTATTACCAATGCATGTCCTATTAATAAAAGAATATCTGTGACAAATTTTAGATTAAATATATTTTTAATCCTTTAAATTTAAAACGGTTATTTTTAGTCCTTTTAATTTTTAAAAATCTTAAATTTTTAATAATTTTAAATTTAAGAAATTAAAAATAAAATTAAAATTTGAGAGATTAAAAATATATTTAAGCCTAAATTTTATTTGCGTGTACCACGAATGTATTTTTTTTATTTCATGCCAAATTCTGTTTAATGGGCCAGGTGAAGCAGAAGCAACAGGTGTCCTAGAAATGGAAAATGGGTCTTAATATAATGGGCTGGACTGTCATTCTAAACCTTTGAGCCCTAACGTTCCCTCAAAGGATCATGATATATATGCTTCAAAAGAATAATACAAATGTATTATTAATGTAGGAAAGTATATTTAAAAAAAATAATAATAATAAAAAAATCTCGTGAAAACCAGAGTCCTTTTCCTATTAAAAAAAAAAAAAAATCTCTCCCCTCTCTTCTATTTCCCTCCCAGTGTGGTTCTTTAATAGTGCCTTCGATTGCAAGTAACCCCAACTACGTTATATTTGCAATTATGTCAAGAATCAGCTTATGGCAGACAAAAAGGGTGTGTGATGATAACATAGAACCCGTATTAGATTCCTAGAAGGTACAACTAGAATCTACTTCCGGCGCAGACTAAATTCAAGGTTATGTTGCTCCTGTCAAAATAAAACAGAATCAGGTTCCTAGTTCTTTACTATTTTTCTTCATATCGTCGTATATAAGTTTGATTATGTTAACGGTTCTTGTTTTATTTTTGACCAATTTGTAATATAGGGTTCCTTCATCACTAAGCAAAGCATAGAGCCCCTATATAGAGCACCTATATAAGTTAAACTAATATTTTAATTTGTATAATGTAATTATATATTTATTAATTATTATATATAATATAATTAAAATTTATAATAAATTATATATATATATAATATTTAAAATTAGTATACATAAATATTCTTAAATATATAAATTATATTTTAAATTTATGATAAATAATTTATATTGTAACACAAAATTTTATTGATAATTTATTTTAAAATATTAATATTTAATTCATAAATAATTATGAGGAAAAAAATTAAATTAGATAATAAGGTAAAAAATTCTTACAAATCCTTTTGTTAAAAAAAATCCTTAAAAATACTCTCGTGTAAGATAGAGATTTATGTTTAGTTTATAGTAATTGATAAATTTATTCAAGTGAATGTTATGTAATCAATATTTGAGAAAAAAAAAAAAGTTCCTGCACAATTCTTAATTTTTTCTTAAAGAGTATATATATATATATTTTTGCTAAATATAATTTTATTCCAGTTGGGTATGAATATTACATGCGACAAAGTATTTAAGACAATAACATATCCACAATTCAAATTTAAAATCTTTAATTAAATTAGTTAACTAATTGATCTCTGTTCGATGATAAATTGATGATTAAATATCAGCATGGATAATTTTGTACTTTTAAAATGAAACAATATTAATTTTAGAACTTATTTATTTTATATTAGTGACCATAAAAATTATATTGTTAATTAATTAAAAATAATTTTAAATATGACTTGTAAATTATTATAAAAATTAGCAAATTTATGATAAATAGTAATTGAGAAAATAGACTGTATATTGACATGTAAAAAGTTTACACTTTATCTAAAATAGTTTTCTTAGGGGAGTTTTTCTAAAGTCTTGCATTTTTCTAGGAGATCTTCATTCTCCTTTCCAAAGTTTTTCTTTCAAATTTTTCTTTAAAAATTATAAAATTATATTAATTAAGTTTTATTTAACACAAATTTAAAATAGAGTAATATAATTACATAAATCTAAAAAAAATTATGAAAAAAAAGTTTTTAGAAATTTAAAGCGGGGACAAGTATGGATATGAGACAAATAAGTATATACTCATTTCCATCCTCATACCTGCTTTAATATGTCAAATATTATCCATACATGTACTTGTGTCTGATTAAATCGAGTATTTTTCGTCAAAGTTAGAGTGAGTTCAATTATTACCTACCGGTATGAGTTTACTTGTCATCCTTATGTCATGTACCATAATTTCATCAAAATTGAAATAAAATTTAATTAAATTCTAGTTAAAGCTCCATCCTAATTATATATATATATATATATATATATATATATATATATATTTTTTTTTTTTCTTTCAATTTTATATGGAACTAGCCATACACTCTAATTTCTTTATTTTTGTTTGATTAAAATAATTATAGATATTTTTATTTACTATTAATTATTAAGATTATTACTATTATTAACATTATTTTTATTTAATGTACTACGAATTTTTATTTTTCAACCCAAGTAGCTATACACTTACTTTTTTAAGCCTCTAGATTTTAATTCAATTTTTTTTATATACTTTAAATTGTTTATGTATTTTTGGTAATCAATATTTGAATTTAAATAAGTGTTTATTATGTATAAAATTTTATGTCATGGAAGTTTGTTTCTTATTTAATCTATAAAACTAATATTATAATTTTATGTCAAGTAATTTTTCATCATGTATTCCAGAACCTAAGTGTACAAATACATTCTAGAGTTTCTCATCTATATCTATCACTACAATATATTTAATAGTCATACATTCCTTTACTGATTTAATCACTACATATATATTTATATTTATTTGTTCCAGAGAAAACGTCAAAAATAATCAATATAATTTAATATATTAATATATACATTTAGTTACGTACGATAATAATAATTATTAATATTTAGCATATAAATTGTGGCACATTGAGAAAAATCTAACGAAAACATATTCACCGTATAATCTAAATTTTAAACCTTATGTAACTATTATATATATATATATATATATATATATATATTATAATCTAAATATTATAAGTTTTTAAACATCAAAACACTTGCATAGAATTACATTTTTCTATATAAGTATTTTAATGTCTAAAAACTTGTTTTTGGATACCTTAAGGATAAGGTCTGGCACAAGGTCAACTCTTAGAACGAAAAGAACCTTTTACATCATGTTTGGGTATGCAATTTTTTTAAATATAATTGTAATTTCTTATTTTCCAATATAAGAATTGAGAAGCAAAGAAGATGTTATTTTGAATTGAACGGACGTTTAAACATTTTTAACGTTAAATCAAACATACGCTTAATCATTGGTAGGAAAGTAATGATTAAATCAGTACTTCAAGCAATCCTTGCTTATTGCATGAGTGCCTTCTTCCTCCCAACCTTCATCAAAGATTAGATCCAAAAGATGATGAACTCATTTTGGCGAGATACATGTACAACCCTCAACAACAAAAAAAAAGGCATCGATTGGTTAAGTTATGGGAAAATTAATTAATTAACCACAAGAAAGGAACATGGTGGCCTTGGCTTCCGAGACATCCATACTTTTAACCTTTCCATGTTAAGGAAAAAAGGTTGAGAATCCTCTCTGACTCGAATGTTACGATAGCTATAGTCCTCAAAGTCAAATATTTTAGGTCATCCTAGGTTATAGTACGTGAAGGCTATAGATGGAGATTAGGAAATGACCAAAGCACACAAGTTTGTATGGATCATGGCTATGCGAACATGACAAACCCTACATACAATCAAACAAAGATCCAACGCCAAAAAGGATGAAAGTTAAGGCACTCATTGACTGCAACCACTACTACTGGAAGAATGAACTCCTAATCATATTTTTTAACCCTTGCAACATAGGAGCTATCACCAACATCCCTATCATAGATCCATTTTATAAGGATTCTACATATGGAGACTAACTAGGGATGGTAACTACTAAGTCAAATCATCTTATCACCATCTTAAGGAATCCATAATTGATAGCAACAAATTGCACATCCTAGGAAAATGAAACTTAATATGGAAGATAAAAGCCCCCCACATGTGAAAAACTTCATATGGCATGTATGCAAAAGCTGCATTCCAACTTGCACCAATGTAAAGGTGTACCATGTCAAGTGTCTTGCTTGTTCTACGAGACAAACCTTGAGACGTATGGATATTGGCCAACCTTTGGAACAAACTCCAACTTCATATGCTAAATGCTTAATCTTTCAGTGAAGTGATCTTTGACTTTTATGACAAGGGAACTGCTAAATGGACATCCTTATTCTCCCACATTCTCTAGAGCATCTGGAAGCATATGCTTTAATATGGGAAAACAAACCCATTATATTGAGCAGTGTAATCGCCGAAGCCAAAAAAGTACTACATAGTTAGAATAAGGCAAACTATAAAGTCAAAATCCCAATCCACACGACACAATGCTAGCAACCCCCCAAATGGACTCTCCCAACAAAAATACCCTAAAAAACATCATGGATGCAACCTTTTACAAGGACAACAACAACCTTGCACTAGTGCAAACTATGAAATCTACATCAGCCTATTCTCGTCGGACATACAAATATCTGATGTAAAAAAATACAATGATAATTTTGAAAATAAAGAAAAAAAATTTTACGTCAGGTTACATTTGGGCCAACGTAAAATTGAAAATCTACGTCGGATGAGGGATATAATCGACGTAGATTTTCAATTTTACGTCGGTCCAAGTGTAGTCTGACGTAAAATACCTTTTTATTTCCCTCCAGACACTTCATCTTCTTCGCGCACGACATTTGTTCACACAATACAACAAGCTTTTTAATCGTGGTGTGATTTCTGACGAGGCTTTGTCGACTTCGTTTGGGTATTTTCAGCCACTCTACTCTCCGGCGAACGGCTTCGCGACATCTGTGGGGTGTTTTCGACATTGTGACCGATTGCATTGGGCATTTGAGGTTAGTATATATATTTGAGGGTTTTGAACGAGCCATTTGTGGTTGCTTTTGTTTTGAGGGTTTTGAATGAACCATTTCTGGTTGCCTTTGTTTTGAGGGTTTTGAACGACCCATTTCTGGTTGCCTTTGTTTTTGTTGATGCATTCGTCATCCACATGCTATATTTCTGGTTGCCTTTGTTTTGCTATTGTATATTTGGGTTGTGCAAAACGTGAAGTTTCAAGAAACTTAGTTGAAACCTCAACTTAATCTTTTGCACTTGTTGAGTTTTTCGGTTAGCCTTTTTTTATTTTTATTTATATTCATTTAATCAATTTTAAAAATAAAACATAATGTTATAAATATTAATTACAATACGTATGTTGTATATTAAAATAAATTGTTCAAAAAGGCAATTAATAATATAATTTTTTGTTTTATATTAAAATAATATTAATTACAATACGTATGTTTTTGGTCTCTCTTAGTACATTTGAACTACATAAACTAGTTACCAACATGAATTGGAAAGGTGATAAAATAGGTTATAAAATAAGTTTTAAGATAGTTTGGTAGAAGTTTTAATTTTTTAAAGTTTTAACCAACATAAAAATTAAACTTCTACCAAACTTAGAACTTTATTTTAAAGATTTAAATACAATTAAGATTTTCTTTCTTGTTCAATTTTTTTGGTATTAAGTGAGATCATACACCCCTTACACTAAGAACTATATATTTCAAACATGAAATTTATAAACTTAAATATTTATAAATGATCTAATAAATTTAAATTTAATTCAACTTTATAAAGTTAATATGAGATAATTTTTATAAATTAACCTATGTATAAATTAATTTTAACTTATGAAAAACTAATTTCATTTTATTTATAAGTACTTTTAAAGAAATTTATTCAAATACACTTATAGATAAAAATAGAAAGGAAGATAAAAGAAGAAGAAAAATAAACAATAAAAAAGAAGAATTAAATCTAAAAAAAATTTATATATGTAATAAATGATGTGATAAGAAAATTTTTAAAGTGACATTCATTAAAAATACTTATGATTTTAATTTTTTTTTATGTATAGTGATAGTAGAGTAGGTGGGAAGTGGAGATTTTGTTGCTGGCTTTCTTGTGATCTTTGTATTTACTATTACTTATATAATCCAGGTGAGTTCTTTTTTTTTTCTATTTTAAAATTGTTTAAAATTTGTAATTATTTATTTTATATTGAAATTTAATTTTGATCTTTATATTCTAGCAAGATAATTATTGTAATTATGCCCTGTGTATATCCTTTTTTTAGGGCTGTAGTTTATCAGAATAATTATGAATAACTGAGTCAATAGTTAATTTGTCTTAATATATAAATAATGATACCTAACTTAAATTACATACTTTATTATTTAAAATACTATAATGTGCATGATATACATGAAATTGTAATCTACGTAGTTATGAGCCGAAGTTGGATGAATGCACGTCGCATTAGTCAAGAGTACAGAAACGGAGTTGAAGAGTTCTTATAATTTGCTGTAAAATGGAAAACCTATCAAAGGGGCATATTATTGTCCATGTGTTCGTTGTTTGAATCAAATACGTCAGGAAGTTGGAGAAATACGTGATCACCTATTTATATTTGGTATTGTGAAGAGTTATACAATATGGACATGGCACAGAGAAATAGTAAACATTCCAATGGTGTCAACAATTGAAAATTTTGAAGGGATAGACGATAATTTAGAAGAGATGATACGTGATGTTGGTGAAGAAAATTTTGAAAGAGCACATGTGTATGATACCTTGAAGTCTAATTTTGAGCAACAATTGTACCTAGGATGCAATATATTTACAAGATTATCAGCAACTTTGAGATTGTTTAGTTTAAAAGCAAGAAATGGGTGGACTGATAAAAGTTTCACAGAATTGTTGGAGTTGTTGAAAGAGATGCTTCCAGAAGATAACATGTTACCTAATCCCAACTATGAGGCGAAAAAGATACTATGTCCAATGGGTTTGGAGTATAAGAAGATACACGCGTGCCCTAATGATTGCGTAGTGTATACAAATGACTTTGCTACATTGAAAGTGTGTCCGACATGTGGATTGTCACGGTTCAAAAAAAAACTGATGGAAATACTGGTGATGAAGAAA
Source organism: Cajanus cajan (assembly GCF_000230855.2). Lineage (NCBI taxonomy): Eukaryota > Viridiplantae > Streptophyta > Magnoliopsida > Fabales > Fabaceae > Cajanus > Cajanus cajan. The sequence goes on along the minus strand of NC_138520.1, from coordinate 14,077,742 downwards.
TAGAGGGTCTCCCTGCTAAGGTGTTATGGTATTTTCCAATAATACCTAAGTTTAAAAGATTGTTTGCCATTAAAGAGGATGCAAAAAACCTCACATGGCAAGAAAATGGTAGAAAAGTTGACAAATTTCTTCGACATCCAGTTAATTCTCCTCAATGGAAGAGGATTGATGAAAAATTTCCAGAATTTGGTATAGAGTCAAGAAACTTGAGAATTGGTCTAGCTACAGATGACATGAATCCTTATGGGAACTTAAGTAGTAAACACAGTTCATGGCCAGTTTTATTTTTCCTCCTTGGCTATACATGAAGAGAAAATATATTATGTTGTCTATGATGATTTCAAGACCCCAACAACCAGGAAATGATATAGATGTGTATCTCAATCCCTTGATTGATGACTTGAAATTGTTGTGGGAAACAAGAGTGGAGGTCTTTGATGCACACCGTGAAGAAAAATTACTTTGTGTGCAATGTTATTTTGCACAATAAATGATCTTCCAGCATATGGTAACTTGAGCCGTTATAGTGTGAAGGGCCATTACGCATGCCCTATATGTGAAGAAAACACAAGTTATACCCAATTGAAACATTGGAAAAAGATCGCATACACTAGGCATCGCAAGTTTCTAGTTCGTAGTCATCCATACCGTAGATTGAAGAAAACATTCAATGGATGTAAGGAGGATGAAATTGCCTCGACACCGCGCAATGGTGAACAAGTATATGAGCGGGTGAAGAACATTAACATTGTGTTCGGAAAGACGCAAAAGAAGTCAATTGAGAAAAATATCTGGAAGAAACGATCAATATTCTTTAATCTTCCTTATTGGTGCAAGCTAGATGTTAGACACTGTATAGATGTGATGCATGTGGAGAAAAATGTTTGCGATAATGTAATTGAGACATTGCTAAACATAAAAGGAAAGACAAAAGGTGGAGTGAAAGCACGACAAGATTTGGTGGACATGGGTATACGTTCTGAGTTACATATTCAGTTTATTGGAAAATGCACTTACTTGCCTCCATCTTGTCATACTCTATCAAAAAATGAAAAGAAAAGCTTTTGTGAGTGCTTATGCAATGTGAAAGTTCCACAAGGGTATTCCTCAAATGTTAAGAGTCTGGTGTTTATGCAAGATTTGAAGTTAATTGGTTTAAAGTCTCACAATTGTCATGTCTTAATGCAACAATTTTTGCCTGTGATTATTCGTAACATTTTACCATTTTCTATTAGAGTTGCTATTACTCGATTGTGTTTATTCTTCAATGCCATTTGCAAGAAAGTAACTGACACTCTAAAGTTAGATGAGTTAGAAAATGAAGCAATCACAATCTTGTGTCAATTGGAAATGTATTTTCCACCTTCATTTTTTGATATCATGGTGCATTTGATAGTTCATTTGGTTAGGGAGATTCAATTGTGTGGCCCGATTTATCTTAGATGGATGTACCCTGTTGAGAGATACATGAAGATTTTCAAAGGATATGTCAAGAATCAATACCGACCTGAAGCCTCTATTGTGGAAAGGTATATTTCAGAAGAATCCATTGAGTTTTGTTTAGGGTAAATGTAAAAATCAGAACCAATAGGAATTTCTAAGACTCGGCATGATGGGAAACATTTTGGTAAGGGTACTCGAAGTTTAAAGATTAGAACTGTGAGTCGAATAGAAGTTGACTAAGCACATTTGTACATATTGAACAACACTAATGAAGTAATTCCTTACATATCGCAACACATACATGAAATCAAGATAACACACCCCCGAATGAATGCAAAATAGGTATTGAATGAACATAACAAGAGTTTCTTAGCTTGGTTTAAGAAAAAGGTTTACGGTGAGGTTAATGCTTCTGATACACTTTTAAGACTCGCTCGTAGGCCTAACAACGATGTCATTACATTTGGTGGGTATGACATTAACAAATATTGTTTCTATACAAAGATAGAAGATGACAAAAGTAGAGTACAAAATAGTGGGGTTACAATTCAGGCTGAGTCTGTGCATTTTGCTAGTTCTAAAGATAAAAATCTCATTACAACATCCATGAGTTATTTCAGAGTCATACAAGACATATGGAAAATTGATTATGTTATGTTTAGAGTGCCTATGTTCAAGTGTAAATGGGTTGATGGCAATACAGGTGTGTGGACAAATGATTTAGGGTTTACTTTGGTTGATTTGAACAAGGTCGGTTATAAGGTTGAACCTTTTATTATGGCATATCAAGTAAGGAAAAATTTTTATGTCAGGGATCCATGTAATGAGAAATGGTCAGTGGTCCTCGAAGGAAGAACCATGCACGAAACTCACGAAGACGAGTCTCTAGATATGCATGAGACACCATCTTTCTCAAGTACATCATTTTGTGCTATTGCAGACAATGAAGTGGACGAAATGCATGCTATTCGAAGTGATCATGATGAAGGAATATGGTAAAACATACCAACCTAGCTAATAGGTTTGTGTTTGTGTATTAATTTGATACTTTATTTTTATATTTACATTATTAGTTATTTTGTTGTTATCTTATTATTATCTTTTTTACTTAATTTCAAGGTTATGACAGATTCGGGGTCCGATAGTGTCAGGAGGGAAGGTAGATCTGTCACCCGATTTTCTGGGTTGATAGTGAGACGCATTGCTAAGGTGAGGACACAGGTTGAGGTGGATCCCCGTTCTGGCAAGGCGTCAAGCCCAAATGCTGCAAAATTTAGGATCTATTTAGGAGTCATAGCTCGACGTGATGTTTCTATTATCATTCCATCATGGGATAATGTTGAGGAGGTTGACAAGAACCTCATTTGGTAGGATATTCAGGTATATACTTGCACATCCCTTCAATATTATAAAACTTAATTACGTTATTTATTATTTGTTGTTATTTTGATAGCAAAATTTTGACATTCCCAACACTGAGATCATGAGGAAGAAGATGTTATCTGTGTAACACCCCAGTTTTCATACTTTTTATGGAGGGTAATTTAGTAATTTTCATAAGATTTATTGAGGGTAATTTAGTAGCCCAGAATGAACCGTTCTCAAATTGGAACAGGTCGTTCCAAACTACTAAAAAGACCCATTTTTGGTTGCCCAGAACGGGTCGTTCTCAAACTGGAACGGGTTGTTCCAAACCACCAAAATGACCTATAACCCTAGTTGGGAACGTGCCGTTCCAAAGTTGGGAATGGGCCGTTCCAATCATGGACGTTGTGAGTTAAAACTCATCTCCATAATGGGTTGTTCTGGTTTGAGAATGGGTTGTTCCAGATGTGAATTTTCCACATGATGAAAGGATCCAGAAAGGGCCTTTCCGGATCTGAAACGGGTCATTCTAGCCACTCCTAAAATCTATAAATAGAGCACTCTGACAATATTCCTAAACACACTCTCTGGAGACCAAGGAGAACCAAGAGAAGGAGATCAACCAGATTCCGCTCTAGCTTTACCTTCTGCTTATCCAGGTAAGGGGGGAGTGAGAAACCTCGCTCAGGGGTCGTTGGGTAGTAAGATTAGCCCCCAATCCCTTGCCTGATGCATGCTTCTAGGAACAGGCAAAATATGAATGTTTTCTATTTTGCTTTCTGATTCTTCTGTTGTGTTCCTTGTTGGATGTAATGTATGAATATGTGATTGATTTTGAAAATGAATATGTTTTGATATGAATTAGAGTGCTCATGGGTTCTTGAGAGAACTCTATGAGAAATAGTCAAATTATGAATATTTTCTGTTTTGCTTTCTGAATGCTCTGTTGCGTTCCTTGTGTGATGTAGAGTGTAAATATGTATTTGATTTCAAAATTATATATGTTTTGATATGAATTAGAGTGCTCTGTGGATTCTTGTACGAAATCCTATGAGGAACAATTATGAATATGACTATGTAAAATATGAACAAATGACATGAGACATGATGTGAATGATAATGTGAAATGTGATGATATGAGACATGAAATTCCATGACAAGTGAAATGTTGAGTTAATGAAATAGTGAATGTGTGACATGCATCATGTGCATATATGATCTATTCTAGGTGTGTCGCTTATAGGCTGCACACCAGTGATGTAACCAGCTAACAAGGTGTACCTTAAGGTCACCAGTGATGTAACAAGTTATGTGATGAAATGACTTATTCCAGGTGTACCGCTTAGGCCACATACTAGTGATGTAACAAGCTGTGTGATGAAATGACTTATTCCAGGTGTGCCGCTTAGGCCGCATACCAGTGATGTAACAAGCTATGTGATGAAGTGATTTATTCCAGGTGTGTCGCTTAGGCCGTATACCAGTGATGTAACAAGCTATTCTAGGTGTACCTTGGGTCACCAGTGATGAAATGATGAGAAATGTGAAACTTCTGTATGGCGCCACATGCATGCATTTATGAGTTGAGTCCATGACATCATTGCATGATAAATGAGTGTACATGTGATATTAATTGTGTATACGTATTATTTACATGTGACTTATGTTTGTTGTGTGTGTGTGCTATCTAACCTTTATTTCTGCACCTGGAACCAAGTGAGATATTTTTCACTCCCTTGTTGTTCTTTGTATGTGTTTAAATTGTGTTGCAGGTGATCATCAGCATGAGGATTTTGGTGATGAGGCTTAGGCTTCAGTTGGGCATGCTTTGACAAGATATGTGACATCAAGGCTTAGCTAGGTTTAGCATTGGAGTTTCATTACTATTATTGTGTTTTGGAAAGATTGATGTTTTATTTTGTCATTATTTTCGCATTGGACTACCATTTGCGAAATATGAATGTGAACTCTCTATCTATGTGTTCTGAAACCTTACTTCTTTAAGAAAGTTTTATTTACTTAAAAATGTACTTTATATTTATTGTGTAGTATGTATGTGGGGTAGAGAGTGTCACAATCTACCCTTGCCACCAGATGGAGAGACTTCAAGACTTTCTTGACACAGGAGTATGTCTTTGGAAAACAACAAAATTAGACTCTCTGTCTAAAGTACTAGATTACTAACGAGGAGCAAATGCAATTTCCTGCTACTCGATTGGCCCCTTCTTGGCAGGTTAGTTATTGATAATTCTTACATTAACCCAAATAATTAAGGTATATTTTAATCTCATTTTCTTATTTGCATTATTGCAGGTCAAAAGACAAGCTGCCCAAGAACGACAAAGCAAGAATGATGCACCCCATCTATTGTCACGAGGGGGATATGAATTAAAAAAAATAAACTCATAAAGGCTAGGGCAGAGGCATCAGGGGTTGAGTCTGCCGACCTTCTAGATCCACCTCTTCGCTATGAGCTGTGGATAATAGCTCAAATAAAATCAGATGGGCAAATAACTTCTGAGTCTGCAAGGGTCATTGCTGATAAAATAGTAAGTAAAATTATACATACTAACACTCTTAATTTCAACTCATTTAATTCGTAATTGTAGTTTAGGGTATACTTATTGTTAATATGTTGCAGGATGGGTTTAGTTAAGCAGGCCACCCAGGGCTCATTTGTTCCCTATGGTCGGGATGATATACTCACAAAGGCCATAGGAAGGCCAGAGCACCCAGGGCGTGTGCGTGGTATGGTGGTTCTTGGAGTCTACGAGATTACTTTGGTGCACCACCACCGAGGAGTAGTACTGTTGACTCTTGCAGTCAGGAGGCTATGTAGAGAATGGAGATGCAATTTCAAGAAAAATTGAATAACATACGACAAGAGTTTGAGATTCTGGCTCGTTCTTAGCAACAACATGTAGTTGCTAATGATGGTGTTCGAGTGAGCAATAAAGGGAGTTGTGCTGCTCTAGATCCCTCAAGGGAACATACTCACACTGATGTACCAAACCACTATGAGTTATATGTTGAGGATGACCCCCCACGGATAGTGGCTATTGGTCGAGTATTTGAGGGTGGCTCAACCATCCATGGTGTCCCTCTATAGCCAGACTAGACACAGGTTGTGGTTGACCATGTTCAAGATGCGGATGCTCTAATGCCTTTGCCCAATACAGGGGTTAAACTAGTGGGGTAGGCAACCAACACATTCTTAGCTTGGCCAAAACGTTTGGTGATGCCGTTTTCAGCACAGACAAAGGTAATTCTATTATTGGTCTTTTATATTCTTATAATTCTATTATTGTTTAACTAATTTTTATCATTTGTTTAGGATTTTATCAATCGTGGTAAGGAGGTCATGAGAGAACTTGTTATTCATGATGTTGATATCGCAGAAGCTAAAGATGATCCCATATCTAGGCTTCTAACCATATTACCACGATTGAAGAAGAAACCAATTCAATTGTAGTGGGACATTAGAGTTTTTGGAGTTGACAACTCTAGTTGTCCACTATACATATCCCTGCCCGACGCATTAGAGATTGTTGGGAGAAACTCCATGTTAAATATATCTATCATACAGTTGTGGGCCATGTAAGTGATATTTTCTTTTATAAGTCTAAAATTACAATAATTACATTTAACTTATAATAATTAATTGTGTTAGGTACATGGACAAATTGAGTGTGGAGCAAGCACAAGCACAAGTATATGGATTTATTGGGCCTCAATCCATCCAAAAATAAGAAAACACGAAGGTCTAGATCCAACAATATATGCAAACATGGATGAGTGAATCAGGAAGACATATATACTTGGCTCCATACATTGAAATGTTAGTTTTTTAACTTGTTTTTTAATCATGGTAATTTTATAACTAATTTGTTTGTCATACAATGTAGGCCCCATTAGCAGTTAATGTGACACCCTCTACCCCACATATCACAATACAAATAGTAAAATTTGGAATACCACAATCTTTCATTTTTAAAATACCAGACATGTTCAGATAGAGAGCACCACATTCATAACTTAAACAAATAACATAATCCGTGGTAATTATAAAAGAAATAAGGTTAAGGTTTTCAAAATAATTTAACAGAAACAACATCCTAATTTAATCCTATCTACGTCCCGATGTCACATGTCCTATAAGAGCAAATCCCAACATAGAAGCCTAAGCTTCATTATCAACATCCTCAGTCTCATGCTGATAATCACCTGTATGACAGTCAAAGAAAACAACACAAGAAAAAAAGGAGTGAGAAACATCTCACTCTAGCTCATAGTGTAGAAATATACGCCGGATAGCCAAACACAAACAAGACAGGTATAACATAGATAAATTAATAATAACATCACATCTCACTCATCCAAGACATATCAATTTTTCATATAACATTAAAATGCACATGTATAGACACAAACTACATTTTATCATGCATGTGGCGCTAGTAAAACATCACATGGCATATTGCCGCTAGCAATACACGAAGAGTAGTCTAAGAGTACATGCCGGGTCACACCCTCTATGCAGTGACGGATTCAGAAATTTTAGATAGTGGGGGCACTACTTATTTATATATTAATAATATTAAAAGTTTTACATAGAATTTTTAAAAGTATAAATATATATTATAATTACTTTTTACAAGCTTTTATAATTATGATTATGATTAAGGATGAAAATAAGTTAGATTAGACTATGTTATATTATAATTTAGTAGGTATGAACTTAACCTTTTTTTTTTATAAAAATACATGTCTTAAAAATGACTTATTTATTTATCATAGATATTTTTTATATGTTTGATTAAAACTACAATGCTAAAAATATAGTTTATAACAATTTAATACTAATAAAAATATATAAATATATATTAAATTGTATAAAAATCAAGTTTAATTTATTTATAATATAAACATGTTTTTAATATATAATATAATATTTTAGATGATAATTTATTTTAAAAAATATTTTATAATAAAAATTTTAAATAGAGCATAAATCTTCCAATCTTTCCTATTTTTTTTTTTTAATCAATGTATACAATCTTACAATCTTTACTATTTTGATTTTTTTAATCAATGTATACATAAATATAAAGTACAAAAGATAAACATATATGCCACAAATTTTATTTTATCAAAAATTAAACTTTTTAAAAAATTAATTTGTTATTAAAAAGTATTCTTTATTACATATAAAAACTAATCTCTTTCAAAAATTTGATAAATATCAAATAAATGAACAACTCTTTTAAATTTATATTTTATACATATGATAATTTAAATATATATTTATCTTATTAGAATATAATTTTTATTTTTAAAAATATATTATTTTTGAATATATATATATATATATATATATATATATATATATATATATAAAATGGTAGTGGGGGCATGTGCCCCCACTCTCCTCTTAATGGATCCGTCAATGCCTCTATGCACTCTCACTAGAAGGACATACTACTAGAGTCTCGTCGGGATAGCTAAGCCGTGCAAGATACATCCCATGCACACAATGGGCGAGACTGAGACTTCTAAACTGAGCTATCTCCAAGGACTAATCCCCAAAGCTTTTACACTAGGGGGCCTTCTCTGGCAGTGTATTCCATATCATACCCTTAAAAATATTTATGCACATGATGCATGTCAATCAAGACTCTATGCATTCTCATATCACATTATTATCATCACATCTCATCATCACATTTCATCATCACATTTCATCATCATATTCCATCATCATATTTCATCATCATATCTTATCATCATATTCACATTATCACACTATCACATTATATTCACAATTCTCACAGAGCACTTTAATCCATATTAAAACTCATTTATTTGCGAAAATAAACACATATTTACACTCTGCAAACATTAAGAAACACAACAGAAAACTCAAAAGGTAAAACAGAAAACATTTAAAATTTGCCTATTTCTCATAGGGTTCCCACAGGAACCCACAGATCACTCTAATTCATATCAAAACTTGTTTATTTTAAAAAATAAACACATATTTATACATCTCATTCAACAAGGAATAGATTAGAACAATCAAAAAGCAAAACAGAAAACATTCATATTTTGCCTGTTTCTCATAGGGTTCTCACAGGAACCCATAGAACACTCTAATTCATACAATAAACATTTAAAACAATACAATTACCTCTTCAAACCATCTCCTCTTACAATCACCAGTGCATTCCCTTAGGGTTTCTCATAGGAACCCATAGAGATCTCAGATCATACAATTAATTACATATAAGAAAAACAATAGGCAAAATAGATATAATTGGGGAAAAACCCCTCATACATGAGCATACAAAAAATACAACAAACACAAGATTGGGGGCCAATCCCACTACCCAACAGATATTCCTACACCCAAAGCGAGGTTTCTCACTCCCCCTTACCTTCATAAGCAGGAGCTAAAACTAAAGCTAGATCTTGTTGGTCTCCTCCTCTGGGTTCCCCCTAGGTCTTCAGAGAGTGTAGAAGAAAAAGAGATGAAAAGTGAAAAATGTGCTTTTGGAGTGACAGAGCGTTCTATTTATAGGCATCAGTAGTCGCCAGAACGACCCGTTTCAAATCCGGAACGGCCCATTCTGGACTCATACTTCATGTCCAAAATTCATATTTGGAACGGTCCGTTCCAAAATCAGAATGGCTCGTTCTGGATATGAGTTTCAACTCACAACGACCACATTTGGAACGACCCGTTCCCAAATCGGAACGGCCCGTTCTAGGTTCAAAGTTTACTCAATGAATCATGTGTTGGAACGACCCGTTCCAACCTAATCTTTCTAGGTCATTTTAGTAGTCTGGAACGGCCCGTTCCAATTTGAGAATGGCCCATTCTAGGCTACTAAAAATCAAAATATTACAAAATAATTTTCATAAATATTTATTGTTAAAATAGTCATAATTATTAAAAACCTTTAAAACATTCTATAAAACCCATTAAAATAGATATACGAAAATAATCTCCATAAATATAAAATAAATAATAAATAATCATTATACTAGTAGAAAATTTGGGATGTTACAGTTAATTATAATCATTCCTAAGGATTACACCGTGGTGTGGTTTTGTTCACTACATCGAAGACCAAGCCACGAAATGAAAAGCTAATTACAAGGGTAAATATAATTTTTCTTTATATTTTAAAACTGTAACTATATATATTGGCTAACATATGTTTTTATTTCAATTAATTAGAATCGTGTCTGGCGCTAATATTTTAAGTGGAAGAGCCGATCAAAGACATTGCACTTCATATACCCTAAGGTTAGCAAATTATTTAACAGAGACAATAATATTTGACTTTATCAACTTTGGAAATAATATTGTTATTTGATTCTCATTTTAGTGTAATAAGCAACAAAACTCGTTTAAATGTGACTATTACATCATGTATTGGATGAGAGCCATAGTTTCTGCGGGTATTACTAATTCTTGGGGGCAGGTAATTCATATAAAAATTATTTTAAGTATATTTACCTTTATGATAATTAACATTGCATATTAATGACACTTAAATTAATGTTTTAGGTCTTTCAAGATCAATCTCCATTGCCCGAAGATAAAATCACAAAGATAAGAGAACAATGAGCAACTTTTTTATTTCAAACTATATGATAGTTACATTTCTAAGTTTAATTAGTTACTTCAAACTATAGTTTCATAGCATTCACAAACTTAGGTTCTGTAACTTTTTTAGGATAATAGGGTTTACATTATTGTCTTAATTCATGCTTTTTAACATATATATATTATTTTCCATTTGTGATTCAATTTTGAAATATAAATTATATTTGAATTTGTATTCTGGACTGCCTGAGTTAGGTGTACTACTTAATTTTGTATTCTGGACTGTATGCAGGTTTTGGGTGTCTTAAAAAGTAAAGCAAATCTTAAAAAAAAATGCATAAATTAGCGTCGGTGCTTACAAATCTCCGACGTAATATTACGTCCACTACAAGAAATGTTACATATAATGACATACAAAAAGTGTCACTATAAGTACAATATATGTAAGTATATGTATATTTGACATATAGTTACACACAATTTTAGTGTTAATTTTGAATGAGATTTAACAACATATTTTGTGTGTCACTATAGCCTATACCCACACTTTTTTTATTAATATACTAACATATATTATAATTATTGTGTAGGTAAAAGTAGTTTTTAATCACATGTATAGTGTCACTATAGGGTGTAAGTCACTATATGACAATTTTCTTGTAGTGGTCAGCATTTAAACCCGACGTAAATTTACGTCTCTCACATTCATATCGAACTTTTTTTTTGACGTAAAAACCTCAAAATATCTCTTTTGCACTAGTGTTACATCAGAATGTGCTTGAGGGATCACCATATAGATAGTCCATGAAAGTTTTCGTAGACCACAAACCACAACTAGGGAAGTGTTAGCCCTGCTCATGACCATAAAATGGGTACGTATCAAGAATGAATGTGTAAACTCGGTAGTCTTTGAGCTATTGATTGCAAGTAAATCATAAATGAATTTTGAAAAAAACTATCCTAATTACTTTGAATTTGACCTTATTATTTCATAATGTAATAACCTCCTTAAATTAATGCCACTTTGCAAAGTTGGCCATGTAAAAAGGCAACCTAATCCAGTAGCTCATGCTCTAGCAAGAGTCGCTAGGAACTCTCCTTACTCTCATTCTATTGACAATGTAATCTCTTGTATTGAGGATCTTATCCTACTAGATATAATATAAGTTCGTTTTTCCAAGAAAAAAATAGATTATTATTTACTTAATAATTTCTTTTCAAAATATTAAAATTCAAAATTCAAAATTAAGAAAGTTATTTAAAAAATTAAAAATTTTAAAAAATGCATGTTGAAGAAATTTAACATTTTCATTGAATAATTTCTAAAAACATTATTTTTCAAAATATCTATTCTCATACATAGAAGAGGATTTTGCTAAAAATAAAAAAGATAAAATACTAATTATTTGAAGCCATGTTGCTCTGCTCTAATACCTTTTGTCTTAATTATTATTTTTGATAATTAAATTTTGTCTAAATCTTTTGGGAATCGAGAACAGTAGCCCATTTAAGAAATGGTAAATTTGAATCTAACAAGGCCATAAGCCTAACTATATATAAATCCATAAGAGTCCACTGTGAAAGCATAGATGGATCATCATTAATTAACCATGGTTACAAGTTACAACTTCCACTCAACCAAATCAATGAATCCTCTATCTAAGATTTCATTTTAACAACATTTAAATAACTTCTTTAACAACACTTTTGTCGGTTAACAATGTCCGTATTATTAAAGGGGGTTTACCTTACACACTTTTTGAAAAACATTTCAGAAAGTCACCCGATCTAAGTTACTCCAAATCTAACACATTTAACTTTGTAGTTCTTATAAAGTAAGCTAACACATTTAACTTTGTAGTTCTTATAAAGTAAGCTACCGAAAAGTATATGTATCTTGTTGATATAGGTAGTATAAATTAATTCTTTTAAGTCTTCAACTATACAAATCTCATACTTTGTACAATCTTTAGATAAATATTTCTAATTAACTTTTTTCTAATATATTTATCTTATTTATTATATTTTTGTATTTGAAAAATATATTAATGTATAACTAATTATATTTATGAAATACTTAATTTATCTATATAAATATATTAATTATAATATTAATATTAATTTATGGATAATATATGCCTATAACAATAATACGTATAAATTTTATTTATTTAGCAATAAAAATTATATATCATTTGGCATGAATGAAAATTATAATATATGTAATATAAATATGTAACAATTGAATAATTTTAAAATATTATATTATAATAATAATAATAATTTTTAAATCATTAGATTTTTAATGGGAGTTTGAGACTTAAATCTTATAATTGCAATTATTGATGGATTAAAAATTTCAATTAATATATAGGGAACCCAAATCATATAACTACAATATTTGAAGAACTAAAATTGCTTAATTAAAACTTTGATCATTAAAATTGAATAATCGCAATATTTAAGGAAACAAAAATGTAATTAAACCTTTTTAAAAATTGGACACTACTTATTATTAAAAATAATATAAAAAGGCTCATACTATATCACCACTTCTTTTATTATATTACCATTTTTTTTATTGATATTTATTATTATTTTTAAAAAAGGTCGACAACTTGTTATTAAAAGTGTTATCAAATATCAGTTTTATAACACTACTTTTTATTGAAGTTGTTACGTACCTATTATTATTATAAAAAAGTGGACATCACTTGTTTTTAAAAGTGTTATCAAAACTTATTTTATAACACCATTTTTTTATTAAAAATGTTGTCTATTATTATTTTTAAAAAGTGGACAACACTTACTTGAAAAATTGTTATCAAAGACTCATTTTATAACACCATTTTTTATTAAAGATGTTGTTTATTATTATTTTAAAAAACTGGACAATACTTATTTTTAAAACTACTATCAAATACCTATCTTATAACATCATTTCTTTATAGAAATGTTATTAAATATAGTCCAAAGCATAATAATAGTATTTTTATCTTAATTCCTTAAAAAAAAAAGTATTTTTATCTTAATAGTGTTATCTGATGTATGTTGTTATATGTTTAATTATTTTGTAGTATTGTTGAATTAAAAAACTTAAATGGTTGGAATGGAATTAAGAAAGGAATAGAAGGTGTGTAGTAGTGGGTTGAGCAACCCCTGGACGCAAAGACACGTCATGGCAAGCATATTTCCCCTCCCCGCAGTTGGGATCAGATTCAATTCGTCAATCAACTTTCATTTGCTTGCTTACTTAGATAACGAATCTTAACTATGGGGATCAACTAGGTTTGTTCAAATAAACTAGAGAAAATAAATATAAAAATAAAATTAATTTCTTCGTAAATTAAAATTAATTTATACACAAGTTAAAGAAATCAGTATTTTGAAAAACTAACATAAGAAAATTTTTACAAATTACGTAATAGAAAAAATTATTTTATTTTATTTTTTAATATTTTAAACTATCATATAAATACTTCTAAAATAATTTATCTAAACAAACTCATAAATTCTAGCAGCAACTAAAAGCACAAGCTCGCTACACTACTAGAAAAATGTCATTTTCTTGCAAATTTTTCTGCAAAAAAATATTCGCAGAAATTTTTTACAAATTTATTTGCGAAAAATAATTTATAGATATTTCTTACAAATTTTGCTACAATTTTAATAATCATAAGAAAAAAAGTTCCATGATAAAATTTGCAGAAAATATTGTAAGAATTTTATTTTGTTTCTTGCAAAAATAAATTCACAAGTAATGTGTTTACTAAATGGTATGCAGATTTTTCTGCAAATTTTAATCCATAGGAAAAATAAAAAAAATTTAAATTTATAAGTTTAATATTTTAAAAAAACTTCAAGTCTCACATCGATTAAAAATAAAACAATTAAAGAGTATATAAGTGGGGGAAACACTTACCTTACAAGTTGATTTGTATGGTTGAGTGTTAGGATGAATTCATTGTGAGCATTTGAAAGTTGAAGAATTATTGATAGAATTTATAGTAATTTCTTTAATTTTTTTTATAAAAATAGTACTAAAAAAACACTTTATAGCACACTTTTTTGTTAGTTAAAACTTGATACAAATTACAAAATTATGCAAGAATAATTAAATGAGTAAGACCTTTAAAATTAAGTGATTTTAATAAATTTTAATTATTAATAAAGAGTGTATTTAAAAATATGTTCCAGCATATTGTTGACATCTATCCATCAACTTTATATTAAATACAAAATTTTATCTTATGTAAGAATATTTTTAAGAATTCTTTTCAACAAGAGGGTTTGTAGATATTTTTTAACTTCTTATCTAATTTTATTTTTATTATCATAATTATTTATAAATTAAATATTAATTTTTAAAATATATTATTAATAAATAAAATTAATTTTTTACAATATAAATTATTCATCATAGATCTAAAATATAATTTATATGTTTAAAAATATTTATATATACTAATTTTAAATATAATTATACATTCAAACATAATATTTACATATTGTTTGTAAGGTAGCTAGTACTATTAGAATTTCTCTTATTACATGCGATTTTTTCTGCGAATTTTTCATAAAAATTCGTAGGAAACGTTGTTTTATCTGCAAGTAATACCTTCGTGGATAATATATTTTTGCAAATTTTAAAATTCGCAAAAAAATTTCCTGTGAAATTTCTTGTGAAAAAAATTCGTAGGAAAGTTTCCTGCAAAAAGAAATCGCAGGAAAATTCGTCAAAAATTTTCCTGCAAATTTTTTCACAAGAAATTCTGCAGGAATATTTTTTACAAAAAAATTAAAGAAATTACTATAAATTCTATCAATAATTCTTCAACTTTCAAATGCTCACAATGAATTCATTCGAAGTATTTGTGTTTCCATGCCTCCAACATGTGATATATAATCTTTTAAATTCTAAGATTGTAGATTATAAGCCTAACACTCAACCATACAAATCAACTTGTAAGGTAAGTGTTGCCCCAACTTATATACTCTTTAATTTTTTTTATTTTCAATCGATGTGAGACTTGAAATTTTTTTAAAATATTAAACTTATAAATTTAAATTTTTTTTATTTTTCCTGTAGATTAAAATTTGCAGAAAAATCTGCAAGAAAAGTTACCTGCAAAATTTTTCTACCATTTAGTAAACACAATACTTGCAAATTTATTTTTGCAAAATATGCAAGAAATAAAATAAAATTTTTACAATATTTTTTGCAAATTTTACCATGGAAATTTTATTCTTATGATTATTAAAATTGTAGCAAAATTTGTAAGAAATATCTATAAATTATTTTTCGCAAATAAATCTGTAAAAAAATTCTGCGAATATTTTTTTCAGGAAAATGACATTTTTCTAGTAGTGCTATTAGTCTATCAATATCTTATATAATAAAAAAAAAAATCTTATAAAAGTGATATAATTAATTGATTCTCTTTATTCTTATTAGTTGGGACTTGGAATTTAATCCAACTTTTCTCGTGTCTTATATTCTTTTTATGTAGAGTTTAAATTTTTTTTTAAAGAGATTGAAGATTATTAACCATGACCTTACATAGAATCGTACCTTATCCTATTTATGTAGATTAAATGATCATTTCACCATCTACACCTATTCCTAAACCACCAAAGGCAAATTATCTAGAACACACAAAACCAAGAAAACATTATCTCCCTAAGAAAGGGCATCAGCATTTGGTTTGACGCCTGAGGAAATCTCAACAAATGACATAAACATCGCCTGGTAGAAGGTTTGACCCATGTCAAACTAAAAATTGCCTAGAAAACTGCAAAATTATTTTTTCTTGTCAAACGACTTGGTTGAAATTGGCTTCATGATAAACCACAACTCACTACTAGAAAAATGTCATTTTCTTGCAATTTTTTCTGCAAAAAAATATTCGCAGAAAGTTTTTATGAATTTTCTTGCAAAACAATATTTGCAGAAAATTTTTGCGAATTTTTCTGCAAAAAAATATTCGCAGAATTTTTTTATTTTATTTGCGAAAAATAATTTACAGATATTTCTTACAAATTTTGCTACAATTTTAATAATCATAGAAATTTTTTTCATGGTAAAAATTTGCAGAAAATATTGTAAGAATTTTATCTTGTTTCTTGTAGATTTTCTTGTAAAAATAAATTCGCAAGTAATGTTTACTAAATGGTAGAAAAATTTTGCAGGTAACTTTTCTTGCGAATTTTCTTGCAAATTTTAATTCGCAAGAAAAATAAAAAATATATATTTAAATTTATAAGTTTAATATTTTAAAAAAAACTTCAAGTCCCACATCGATTTATATAAGTTGGGGGCAACACTTACTTTACAAGTTGATTTGTATGGTTGAGTGTTAGGTTACAATCTTAGAATTTAAAAGATTATGTATCACATGTTGGAGGTAGGGATGACAATGGGGCCCCATGGGAGCGGGTACCCACCCTCGCCCCGCTAGATGAAAATTGGCCCCATACTCACCCCATATCCGCGCGGGTATCTATTATACAGGTATCCATGAATTTCTTGAATACCCGCAGATATCCATGGATATTTATAAATTTTTAAGAAATTAAAAAAATTATATTACAAATAATTTTAAGTTTATATTTAATGTAATTGAAATATTAAAAATAAAAATTTAATGTTAATTTTGAACTTGTATTTAACGTTAATTTTGTTAAAATAATAATAAAAATGCAAGATAATCAATAACTTAAAATACATCAATCTCACAAGTAAGTTAAAGTCTCATCACAAAGTTATAATAATTCAATCTCATAATTTCAAACGAAAGTAAACAACTTAAAACAAATTTTATTGGTCCAATCAAAGATAGAAAATTAATCAAATTACATCCAACATAATTTTATAACATGCTTAACACATGTTGGTAACTTCATCAACCTTATTTTTGTAAGAAAAAAAGATGAGAGAGTGTAGTTTTAGAGTTATGTGGTACTAGGATAATTAGGATATTTAAGAAACATTATTAAACGGGTACCCGCGGGTATGTATATCATCATACCCACCCCTGCCCCGTTTATAAACGGGTAAAAAATTATCCGTCCCCATTATCCGCGGGTACCCAATTAGCCTATCCATTTATTATCCGTAGCGGATTTTACCCGCAGATACCCGCGGGTACGGGTATTTTTGTCATCCCTAGTTGGAGACATGGAAAGAAATATTTCGGATGAATTCATTGTGAGCATTTGAAAGTTGAATAATTATTGATAGAATTTATAGTAATTTCTTTAATTTTTTCGTAAAAAATATTCCTGCAGAATTTCTTGCAAAAAAATTCGCAAGAAACTTTCTTGCGAATTTTTTTTGCAGGAAACTTTCCTGCAAATTTTTTTTTGCAAGAAATTTTGCAGGAAAATTTCCTGCGAATTTTAAAATTCGCAAAAATATATTATCCACGAAGGTATTACCTGCAGATAAAATTTTGCAGAAAAATTTGTAGGAACAACATTTTCTGCGAATTTTTCATAAAAATTTGCTGAAAAAATCACATGTAATAAGAAAAATTCTAGTAGTGACTCTTTACTTAGCATAATCTTTGTAGGCCAAATCTACACGTGCTCTACTTGCCTTTTTGGCTCCTTTTCTCTTCCTTCTTCACTTACTTGAAGTTGTAACTTCAAGTAATCCACCTATCAACACAATTTGTTAAGCTCCACCTCATACTTGTTATTCGTCTCCATAAGGTCATTGTTGGTAGCTAAGGCGTCGACAACCACCTTTTCAAATTCCTGTAGCTTCTGGTTCAAATCTTCGACCTCCATGATCGGCTCCAACACCATGTTTTGCGTGAGAACGATTGAGCGAGCTTATAGCTCACAAAAAATCTTCCATTCTGTCATTGTGTTAATGTGATCAAGAGTCTTAACCTTAAGCATATATAATTTCTTGCATCACAATGTTCTTTGCATCGACCTTTTGAGTTCAAGAAGTTGTGGGTGGATATAGTTGGAGAAATAACTAGGGTCATTCAAGGGGCATCATATAGAGCTTTTTGTTTAAATCTCTTAGACTTCTCTTCATGACCTCGTTCTTCTCCTCTCCTCTTAAGATGGCTGCTTCAGTGGAACTCTTTGTCCTTGTGCCTTTTTTTTCTTTGCCTTACTTTTGGGGCTCTAGTGGAACCCCTCTAACAAAATCAACCTTAGTATAGTGCAGCTCCACTGATCTACAACAACTGATGTCTTTGGCCTATTGAACTTAGTCAGTCAACAAATTTTGAATGTTTAGCTTGTTGGCTTTGCAACTCACCATTATTCTTGCCAAAAAAACTGAGTCAAAATTAATATGGATTTTCACTTAATTATGAGTAAGCATAACAACATCTTACCTAATAGATCATGCTGAATTTTGAGACGATTCGAGCAAGTTTATAAGGTGACTAAGAGGCAGTTGTTGAGGGAGTTTTATTAACACGCCCAAGTCAACCTATTCCTCAATTGAAAGGTCCTTTTTAAGTAAATTTTAAAAGAGGGTTTACAACATAGTGATTAGCGCCAAGATATGTCTTACCACTAAAAAGCGAATAAACTTTTATCATCTTCACCACAAAAAAATTGCCTCCCATTCAGCCTAATCACTACCTTGAAAATCTATTTTAAAATTTTCATACAAAGAGATGAAACTTTTTAGAAGACACCTTTTGGAAATTTGAGCCAAAGAAACCCATTTTTCTTTGTCACTCGGTTGATAGTAATAAAAATGTAGAAACAACAAGGGAGTCAAACTTATATTTAGATAATGACAAAGGTTGTTGAATGCCTGTATGGTGACCCAATTATTTGGATGTAGCTAGGTTGGGGCCACACGTTCAAAACCTGTAGTACTCCCATGGTGAAATTGTTAAAGCGAAAACATACCTCCATATATGTCCGAAAAAAATTGTTGTAAATGTAAAACAAGGCCACCTTGGTTGAAGCTCAACTTGACAAAACATAATTTAGATTCAACCTTTCATTATTTCGGCACGACTTTAGGCCTATCGATTACAAATCTTCCTCCTCACCAAAGGTTAAAAATTTGGTGTAAGACAACAAATTAAGAATTGATCACAAGTCATTATACTAGAAGTAGAAGAAAGACACTTCTCCATGCACCCATTCATACCCAAGAATGGTGACCGTAATGTGCACCCTCCTTCGACTTTGAGTCTTTTTATATGTTAGTTGAAGCACTAGAGGACGACTCAAGTGGTGACACATCTTTGCTTCTATGTTGATCTTCTGCTTCCTAACCGACCACTACAACTTCCACCTTGGCACTAGTTTCACGATTGTCTCCAAGAGTTGACTCGATGGACTAAGATAAGGTTGATGATGAGTCACTTGATAGGGTCTCCAATTATGATGACACTTCATTGGAATCTTCTGCTGAGGAAAAATTAGACAACTCGACCATGGCAACTACTTCCCTCGGCACCCACTTGAGAAAAAGAAATCACACTTGTCTAAATTGGCAACTTTTAAGTAGAGTAGAAACACACTTGACTAAGATGTAACAATAGCAATATATAGTGGTGGGGACTTCACCACTCACACTTATTTATAATATCTTAGTTGGGGTAGATGGAACAACTCAACCTTTCCCAACCATTAGATCAAAAGTGATCTAATAGCTCACTATACGTGTCTCTTCATTTCCAGAGAAACATAACCTTTAGAAGTTGAAGCATGAGCGACACAACAATTATGAAACACCGCTCTAAAGAAACCCCTAACGCTATATACATAGGACCTTGTTCATCTATCTATTTCTCTTAGGCTTAGGGGCATGTATACTAGATGGACTCTTACATAACCAGAAACCAGTACCATCAGGTATCACTCAACAATCTTGGATGCCTATACCACCTTAACAATTGAAGACACCAAATGATCATTAAAGAAAAGAGAAACACTTATACACTTGTGCGTATAGAGTTCATACCCTTTGGCACCCTCAAACACTTATACACTTGTGCATATATGGTTCATACATGTTTTGCACCCTTGACCACCTATACATTTGCACGTATATGGTTCATCCGAGACCCTTAACCACCTATACACTTGAACATGTGCGATTCATGCTCATTTGGCACCCATTGCCACCTATGCACTTGCACATATATGGTTCATACGCGTTCACTCTCAACCACTTATACACATGCACACATATGGTTTATACCCATCTGACACTCTCAACCACCTATACACTTGGATGTGTGTGGTTCATACCCCTTTGACACCCTCGCTTGTTTATACACCTGAATGTGAATGCTCAAGCTCATTCAATAATATTTGTTCATTCATCACTCTTAAATGTTGTTACACCATGAAATTGAATATCCAAGTCATTTGACAACTAAAGATATTGAGTAGTTGCTTGTCATACATTAAGATAATCAGATTATTTAAGACTAATCATGATAGAACACAAATTAAGGAAGTATTACATAATTGATAACCTTTGACCGAGATCCATTGGGATTTGGGTCCATCACAATCAGTACAAATACTTCCTTTAACACCCCTCTTGAATGTGTGTGGTTCATACTCCTTTGATACCCTCAATCGTTTATACACCTGAATGTGAATGCTCAAGCTCATTCAATAATATTTGTTCATTTGTCACTCTCAAATGTTGTTACACCATGAAATTGAATATCCAAGTCATTTGACAACTAAAGATATTAAGTAGTTGCTTGTCATACATTAAGATAATCAAATTATTTAAGTCTAATCACGATAGAACACAAATTAAGGAAGTATTACATAATTGATAACCTCTAACCAAGATCCATTGGGATTTAGGTCCATCACAATCAATACAAATATTATATGTTAATATAAAATTATTGTTCACTATATTTGTATTTATTACATCAAGTGAATTTTTTACTTGAGCGTTAAAGTAACTTTTTACAAGTACATTTTCCTCAGCTTTGTAGGAAGATCAATTCATAAAATAAAGAGTAGAGAAAATATCACAAAAGGAAATAAGAAAGTGATCAATTCATAAAATAAAGAGTAAAGAAGATATCACACAAGGAAATAAGAAAGTAATCTCGTGTAGGTACACATGTATAATGTAACAGGGATATTTATTGTTTGTTAATTATGATATGCATGGTACGTAATCTTAAAATATTTAGCTAAGGAAGTTTAGTTTTGATGAAGCTTTCCATTGCTAACGGTGCAACTTAAAACAATAGGGATATTTATTGTTTGTTAATTATGATATGCATGGTGATCTTAAAATTAATATTTGAAGTACCTAATTTCAATTTTTTTTTGTGCAAAATTTATTAATCTTAGCATATCAATTATGTTATGTTATATACGTTGATTTTAATTTTTCATATGTTATATTCAATGATCTTTTTTCTATAAATCATGAATCTTTTCTGTTTCAGATCATGATTTAGACATTGATTTTCATCCTTGATTAATGATATCATTCATGAATATAAGGTTGAACTTCTTTGTTTAATGGAGACCTATATGAGTGGAGATAAGGCTTTGCGAATAACCCGTTGAATCTCACTTGATAAATGTTTCATGGTGCAAGAACAAGGTCATGTAGGAGGACTATGGTGTATGTGGAACTCTAGCATTTGGCAGATTAACGTTCTTGAACGCTCCACTCAATTTATTCACCTTAAGATTCAAGAGAATGTTTCTCCTTGGTAATGCACCATGGTTTATGCAAGCCCTCATAGTCAAGGCCACATAACACTCTAGAGAGACCTCATCCGCCTTGCAAACTTGTTGATGGCCCATGGATGTTGATGGGGGAATTTAATGCGGTTCTTTTTAACCATGAAAGATCAAGAGGTAGGGGTACATCAGTTTTCAGAGGAGATAATGCATTCCGTAATTGCATAAACCAATGTCAACTTGTTGATTTAGGTTTTAATGGTGCT
The DNA here is from genome assembly GCF_000230855.2 of Cajanus cajan. Lineage (NCBI taxonomy): Eukaryota > Viridiplantae > Streptophyta > Magnoliopsida > Fabales > Fabaceae > Cajanus > Cajanus cajan. The sequence continues at coordinate 14,055,392 of NC_138520.1, read as the reverse complement.
TCTTTTACATGGAATCGAGGCAACCTGTTTGAATGATTAGATAGAGCGTTAGCTTCCTATGATTGGTGAGTTCTATTCCTTGAGGCCTTGATATACATCTTAACCCTTTAAAATTTGACCACTGCCCAATCCTCCTAAGATTAAAACCAGACCAACCAATGCGGCATTCTAGGAGACCCTTTCGTTTTGAGGCAGCTTGGTTAACCCATGAAGATTTCCCTAACATAATTCAGAATGGTTGGAATGCAAAAGATAACTGGATACAGCGGATTGATCATACAAAGAAAATCTTAATGGATTGGAATAAATCTTGTTTTGGGAATGTATTCTGTGCAAAATAGAGACTTCTTAGACATTTAAATGGGATTGTGCGAGAGCTTCTTCTTGGTCCCAATCGTTTTTTGGAGAAACTCCAGTTTGAGCTATGGTCTGAACTAGACCTTATCCTGAAGCGAGAGGAGATAATCTGGTTCCAGAATTCATGTTGCAAATGGCTCCAGTTAGGGGATTGAAACTCTAAATTTTTTCATGGTTCAACCATTGTTCGTAGAAGAAAGAGTAGAGTTGAGAGACTTTTAAATGACAGTGATGAATAGATTTCACATAAAGACGACTTGGAAATGATGGTGACAAATTTTTATAAAAACCTATTCTCTGACTCAGGTGATGCAACACCCTTTGGTATCTCAAATGCTTACTCTAAGCTTAGTAATGATGATATAGCCTTTATAGGTGAACCTATTCGTGATGAGAAGGTTTTAGCAGCTATGAAACGCGTGGGTAACTTCAAGGCGCCAGGACCAGATGGGTTGCAAGCCATCTTCTACAAGTCTTAGTGGAGTATTGCAGGTCCCATAGTGTGTCAACTAACCCATGACATTGAAGTCAACCCAAGCAAGGTTGCAGAAGTCAATGATACACTAATTGTTTTAATCCCAAAGGAGGAAATAGTTACACGTTTAAAACAAATGCGACCTATTGGCCTATGTAATGTCTCCTACAAGATCCTCACCAAAATCCTGGCACATCATCTGGTTCAAGTCATGGAATCTCTAGTGCATCCTAACCAATGCAGTTTCATTCCACAGCGTCATAGGAGGGACAACATTATAATTTTCCAGGAAGTTGTTCACTTGATAAGGCATAAATCTGGTAGCAAAGGTTGGATGGCTATAAAAACCGACATCGAGAAAGCTTATGTAGATTGAAATGGTCCTTTGTGAAAGATACCCTTATGGATATTGGTCTTCCACTTCATTTTTTTGACATTGTGTAGGCCTATATAACTTCTCTTAGATTTCACATGCTTTGGAATGGGGAAGCCTGGAGGAGTCACTACTACAAGATACATATTTTACATCGGTTCTCTAAAGGCATTTACATCGGTTCTAAAATCGATGTAGAATAGAGCGATGTAGAAAATGTATACATTTTTACATCGGTTCTGAAAAACCGATGTAGATTTAAGCATAAATCTACATCGGTTCTCCAGAGAACCGATGTAGATTTATGCTTAAATCTACATCGGTTCTCTTGAGAACCGATGTAGATTGCATTTTTTAAAAAAAAATAAAAAATATGACCCAGCAACAAGGTGCCAGCACAAACCAGCAAGGTGCCAGAAATAACTAAGAAAAATAAGAATGCTAAAATAATTCATTTTACCAAATAGAAGTAGCAAGTAGAAATAACTGCAAATTCAAGAAATGGGAAAAATAATTCATCTTCTGCTCGGGCAACAATGTCCCTCCATTCACACAGCCCTTGCAAACCAGGAAAACAGGGTGTATAAATTACAATAGAAGTTAAGAATAACAAGCAATGAAATCCAAAATGAATGCAATATATATTATATAGTTAATAAAAAATTTTCCCAGATTACCCCTAAATTAAAGAGACACTTAATATAAGTTTTCAAAGTTTTTACTTTCCAAGAAAAAAAACAGGAAACTATTTATATTTTAAAAGACGTATACATTAAATAAATTTTTTACTCATTTATTGAACTCATAAATACATAAATTTGAAATTAATGCTAAAAACATAATAAATTGAGTCTTATCATAATAAAGATCAAACTAATTTGAAAACTTGGATCCTATAATTAAAACTGAAGGGAGTATAAAAAAAACTTTTATAATAATTATCTTTTAAGTTAGATCATAATGGTTATACAATAAAGTTTTATTGTCCATTCAAGAAAATTAAATTATAAATAGGAAGAGGAAAGGAGGAAAAGACAACTAGAACTTCAGCAAGTGATCACTTACTTATCAATATACCGGTCGAGTCAGCTTTTAAAGAATGTAAGAGTGCTTTGAGAAGGCAATATGCTGGCAAACCAATTCTAATGATTCTTGCCCCTTTGCTAGACTTGGCTTCTTGTATATCTTCATATTTTATTAGCCCTTCAGTTATCAGTGATTCTCCAAGTTGATGACATTCCTTGAACAAGCCATTCAACAGCTACACAAGTCATAAAATACATATTTATTTAGTCCTAAAGCCTGATGCAAAACATGAACACAAAAAAAGTGATATTTGAGTCCATGACATGCCTCGGTGATCATAAAATATTGAAGAGAATACCTCAACTGCTTTGAACTCGGCCATATTATTTTAACGAGAATGATACAATAAATTCTGAAAGAATAATATCATATAGCCAGATCGGAAAGCCGATATTTTTCTCCATCCACCGCTGACAGAGAATAAAGGGGCCAAAAGAGACTCAAACTTAAAATAAACGATACACTACCCAGAAAATAGACAACAATCGAGGACAGCAGATGACTACCTGACAAGTTAAGTAATGAAATACAAGTATTATGCATTTATGCAACAGTAAATTTGGTGGAGTGGTTGTTAGAGAGAAATCTCATAAACAATCAACATATGAATATAACATAAACAAATATGATCATCTAGTATTTTGAAGTATTATCCCGTCTCAATCAATATTTAAGTGATAGAAAAGACATATCTTTGTTGGTCAAAAACAGCAAGTAAAGAATTTCCACGCTTGTCAATACCTTAAGAGAATTTGAAACTGGTGTGGTAGCTGAGATATTCACCTTCCGTCCTCTGAATACACCCCACAAGAAGAATATTCGATTCCAACCTGTAAGCATAACAAGTAACACGGAAAAAAATTAGAAAAATGAATGCTAAAAGCATGCTAATGTAGTTAGAATGTAAGAAGTACCACTGAAGAGTGATAGTAATAGAGAGACAAAAATAAACATAAAATGTTAATGTAGTTAAAACTAATTATATATACAACTAAAATAGTTTCTTACGCTGGGATCTCTCGGGAAGAACGTTAGATGGAAAAATTAAAAGCTCAATCCCATTCACATTTCCTTTAAGTGCCAAATCATTCTCGATCATCTGATCCACTAATTGTTTATAACATACATAGCTGGAAAAAGACATACATATGAGTAGACGGTATAAAACCAAGCTTGTTAGTACAAAAGAAATGCCCAACAAACCTATCATCATCACGTGTGTAAAAGAAGAGACCAATATTATCTTCAGTGACTCGACTTGCCATAAATTGGGATGGCCAAAGCCTCAAGCGAGGTAGTTCCTCCAGTATAATTATTTTAGGAAGCCTAGACGCCATTTTGACAACTATAGATGATGAACAATTTGATAAGTGAGCTTGAATCCCATCCCATGTCCCTACAATCCCCTCACTAAAGTGTATCTGAAACTTGCCCCTGCATGAATACAAATACACAAAAAATTCAAATTTGTACACCCTTAAAGAAAAACTAAATAGTTAAACTGAAGAGAAATAAAATGGGTCATACAGCCACGAAGAATTGGCCTCTGGAACGAAAAAATCCTGTGAAAGAAATGTTGTCTCAACCTGCACCGAGTCTCTCGAGCATGTCCCTTCATCAGAAGCAGGGTGGATGCGTAATTTATATATGCTCATGGCTGTAGCAGCTTTTGTGGTCTGTTCACCTTGCTGGTTCACACTTTTCTTCTTTTCATTTGGACAGTTGGGGTCTTTATGAGTGTTGTGATTGCTTTCCCGTAATCTATGATCCGATTGTCCAGATTTTTTAATAGCATCAATATTGCAAAAAATGGGTCCAGAAAATGAAGTTTCACCATTAGATATTTCTGGAATGAAAGAAGTAATAGAAGAAAAAAAAACCCAATTTAGATCGAAACCTTGGCAACGTCGAGACTTTGGCAATCCATAGCAGCAACTGCAACCTACTCATACAAGGCCCATTCTGCACAAAAATTAGTCAAAAGGAAAATTCAATAAATGTAGACCTACAACTAAAGCATAGTAGTAAAAAAGAAGTGAGGTACAGAACAAAACAGCGCAATTAGAAGCTCCAAACATCACCGCGTAAAATTAAAAACAAGAGAATCACACAATTGAAGAGTAATAAGAAAAATTAGGTCAGTGGCGTGAGGGAAGTAACCTTCGTTGCCGAGATTGGATCGTTGTTTGGGGTCGTTCAAGATGGAGAGGTCGTGCTTGAGAACTTTCTCAAAATGGTGAACCTTGAGCTTCCTGACAAGGCAGAGGTCGAGAATGGCGGAGACGGCGAGCAGCGTGGAACGCATGGCAGCGTGGAGCGTGGGGAGTTCGTGCTCGGTGACGTCTACATCGTCGAATTAGAATGCGTGAGAGTTTGAATTTAGGGTTTAGGAAATGAGGAGGGGAATGCGGGAGGGGGCATTGGAGAGGAGGAGGTTGTTGAGGAGGACGAGGAGGAAGGTGCGGGATTCGTGTAGGGTTAGGAAATCGCGGACGGTGATGCGGTGGTTCAAGGAAGTGGATGGAGTGGTGTTGGACGAGGAGAGTCTATCGAGAGCACGGTGGAGTCGATACGCACTTGAGCGCGAGACGTGGCGACGGTGAAGACGGAGGAGGAAGCACTTGAGCTCTTCGTCGTTGCTCGCGGCGGCTGGGACGTTGCTGAGTGAAAGGGTATGCTTTAACCTAGCGTGTTCGCGGATGAGGGGCTCACTTCTACATTGGTCATAAGAAAAACCGATGTAGAATAACTTCCTGATTCCATTTTTACATCGGTCAATCTTAAAACCGATGTAGATATGCTCATATTTACATCGTTTCTCCTCTCAACCGATGTAAATATGTTTGTATTTTCTATTTATTTACAAGTTTGCCACCGCATTTATTATTTACATCGGTTCTACTAAAATCGATGTAAATATAGCGATGTAAAACAGTATTTTTCTAGTAGTGAGTTCAAACCTACTCGAGGAATCCAACAAGGAGATTCGCTATCACCTTACTTGTTTGTTCTATGCATGGAACGACTATTTCATCTTATTATTGCAGCAATTGATGCTCATTTGGAAACCAATCAAGCTCTCTAGAGATGGTCCTCCTCTCTCATCTTGCCTTTGCGGATGATCTAGTTCTATTTGCAGAAGCCTCTTTAGACCAGATAGAATTATCTAATCCTGTCTAAACCACTTTAGCGCTAGCTCTGGTCAGAAAGTAAGTATGGAGAAAACTATAATCTTTTTTCTCTAAAAATGTCCCTCATACAACCCGTGAAGAGATTAGTTACTCCTTTGGGTTTCAACATACTGACAACCTTGGAAGATACTTAGGCATCCCAGCCCACCATGCTCGAGTTCGTCGGAGTGACTACCACGAAGTCATCGAGCGAGTAAATAAGAAGTTAAGTGGATGGAAAGCTACTGCCCTTTCCTTTGCAGGGTTTCTTACTCTCTGTAAATTCGTGGTTGCAGCCATCCCAGCTTACACAATGCATCTACCGAAAAGTATATGCGCTGAAGTAGACCGCTTATGTCGTAATTTCCTATGGGGGGGAGTCTTCCAATCATAAAAAAAATACCATGTTATTGGTTGGAATAAGATCTGTTGTCCTAAAGAGGCGGGTGGGCTAGGCCTACGATCAATGCGTAATGTAAACACAACTTACATGATGAAGAACTGCTGGAATCTAATTCAAGATCCTCATAAGTTATGGGTACAAGTAGTTAGAGCAAAGTAAAAGTGTAAGAATGAAAACATACCTCAGGTAATGAAGACAAACAAAATGTCTAATTTATGGAAGGGTATATGTGCATCTTGGGACTTAATTAAACCACATATTCGATGGCATATTAATAATGGGAGAATTGCAAGTTTCTAGTATGATAAATGGTTGCCAAACCATATGCCAATTATCCATTATTCAAGCACCTTCATCCCCCCGGTGGAGCTGTTCAAGACGGTCCATGAATATACCTTAGGTCAGGGCCCGTGGCAGATTGACCACCTCCAATCATGGCTTCCTCAAATCATTTTAGAGAGTATATATCACTTCCCCCTTCCAACTAATGACTATCGGCAGGATGTCGTGCTGTGGGGGCCCTCTAAGGATGAATTTTTTACTACAAAGTCAACATTTACAATTGCATCCTCCTTTCATACAGTTTCTCACCCCCCGGCCTTTAAAGCAATATGGAGATGGAATGACCCAGAAAGGATACGTGTCCTCCTATGGCGAGTGGTGCATGGAAGTCTAATGATAAACAAAGTAAGGGTTGATCGAGGTTTAGGGATTGATCCAACTTGCCCAGTTTGCGTGCAAGGAACTGAAAACAACCTTCACGCCCTAAGAGACTGCAAATTTGCAGCAGAAATATGGTCAAGAGCCTCAGGGGATTCTCTGCCCAGACTATTCTTTGAAGATAATATTCATGATGGGTTCATGCTAACCTGAAAGAAAGAAGGCCATCTCACGTGAACTGGCCCATTTTGTTCGTTGTTACACTAGACTCCCTTTGGATTAGACGAAACAAAATAGTCTTCGACAATTCCTTCTCTTCATCTGAACAGGTGGTAAAGGGAATTAATGCTCGTGTTACGACAATAATCTCCAGCCACACAAATATTTCTTTACTAAGTGATCCTCTGTGTGGTCGCCAAGATACTCATTGGAGGTTTCCGCCTACAGGTCACATTAAATTGAATGGGGATGGAGTCGTGTCAAACGATGGAATTGGAGCTTGTGGAGGGGTTGTTTGTGATTCATCAGGCAACCTACTACTCGCTTTCTCCAAAAAACTAGGTCGCATTTCAATCCTCATGGCTGAAGTATGGGCCATATATCAAGGACTTCTTATCATCAAAGACCGTTATGCTAGAAGCCTTATCATTTGTGAATCAGACTCCGCTGAAGCAGTTGAACTAATTGAGGAAGCGTGTGCTTGTCATCATCCTTGCTTTGGTCTTACCCAACAATATCTTTACATTTTTCATCCTTTTTGTGTATTCACATTCCTAGAGAAGCCAACATTGTGGCAGATAGGTTAGCTAAACATAGTTTTTGGATAGAGGAGGAGCTAACAATATTCTCTTTCCCTCCTAGTTTCCTTCATTCTTTGTTATCCGCAAACCTTGTTGGTGTTGTTTAATTTTATTTCCTTTGAGCGTTTAGCCCCTTCTTTTACCAAAAAAAAAAAAAAACACTGATTTCGTGACTAGTTTTTATTTCTTTAATTATTTCTAGATTTGTTACTATAAGAGATTAAAACAAATATTTAAAAAATTAAACTAATCATTAAATTAGACAGGCTATTAAGATTATCAAATTGATTAGGACACCAATTTGTAGATAAAAGGTTAAATAGGTGAATGTATAATTAAATTGCATAATTCAATTTTTATTAACTTTTAAAAAAATATTTATATTTTATATTTATAAATTTAAATAAAATTAATGCAATGTGTTAAAATATTAAATTTCTTCTCCCTGCTCTATGCTTATATTCGTATGTGAAGAACACTTGAATTGTTTGATGTTTTTCTTCTACAATATTGGATTTCGTGTGTTGTTTCTCTCTTACTAATCTTTAAAATATTGAAATTATTCTCCCAGCTTTATACTTATATTCGTAAAAATTAATTGATATGAAAAGTACATGTGTAATAAATATATTTTATATTATTAAATATATTATCTTTAATGAATATAGTATTTGATAGTATTACCAAAATTAAATAGATATAAAATTTAATAACGAATTAAATTAATATTATATAAGGAAAGTAACTTTATTTTTCTGATTTTGCAAAATTCATATTATAATTAATAAATACTATAAATAATAATGTATTAGAATAAATGTGCCTATTAATATATTTAGAAATATCTTATGAATAATATTAAATGATATATTAATTTTTTTTCCTTTGAATATTTAATTTTAATCTTATAACATCTCTCAAATTTGATATTTCAATGATTACACTGCATGACACTTCAAATTCATATGGCGACACCACCTTTAAACATTCAGATCTCACCCTAGATAGTCCTTTTCAAGATCTCCGTCCTTTTCAAGATCTCCAATTGCTTTCAAGATCAACAATTGTCCACATATATCTACGCAAAACTTTTCAGCATACTTTATCCTCATTTATATACTTATTAGAAAACTTTTGTTACTCATCCTTAAATTATTCCAAATCAAACATGTTTAATTATAAGGTTCTTAAGTGATAAATTACTTGTGTGTATATATATATATAGAGAGAGAGAGAAACAAAAAAGGATCCGTTTACTCAAAGAGTAAGTTTATCTAGTCGACTTACTCTATTCAATAATTCATATTTTATATCAAATTTTAAATATCTAATTGTTAAATTTAAAGTTCTTAATACATAGATCAAATCTGTAAATTTTTCAAAATTTTGAAAATCATTTGATATTTGACAGATAATCATAAAATTATTTTATACATTGATTTGAATTAATGAAATAAAGTATCAAATGATTTTCAAATTTTTAAAAATTTGCACACTAGATCTATGCATTAAGAACTATGAATTCAATGGGTTGGATTATTGAAATTTGATGTAAAACATAAGTTATTGAAATTTGATTTAGACTTACTTCTAGAATAAACAAATCCCTTCTTATATATATGTGTGTGTGTACGCGCAGTAACGCGCACGTGTGTGTTTAGGGTTTAGGCCTAAATTCTAAATTCTAAGTGTGTATGCGTGTGTGTGTGTGATATCAAATTATAAGTTCTTAACGTATAGATCAAACTTATAAACTTTTAAAAAAATTTAAAAATTATATGACATTTCATTATATAGATTCAAATTAACATATAAATATTTTTAAAATTTTTAATTTAACAGTTTAATTGTTAAAATTTATCATACACCATGAGTTATTAAATCAAGAGTTTTTCTTAAAATAATATATATATATATATATATATATATATATATATATAGATAGATAGATAGATAGATTATAATGATATAAATATTTAATACAAGTAATAAATGTATATTATTTTATTTTATTTCATCAATATATTATATTTATTTTCTAGTATTAATAAATTTATTTGTATAATACTTTAAAAAATAAGTTACTTAATAATATATAAAGAAGAAATCACTTTATTTTTTTATTCACTTTATTGTATTATAATTAGTAAATAATAATATTTAAGAAAAAAATTCATATATTTATAAAACATTTTATTAATAACATAAAATATTATATTACTTTTATTAGTACGAAAGGATAAAGGTAGACTTTAATGAATGTCAATAATAATCTTATTTTAAAGTAATTTTTTTTAATGATTAATATTACATATACAATAAAAATTGTATATTAATTTATACAACTTTTTCTTTGTATCTATTCCTTTTTGATCACTTCATTTATTTTAGAAAAATATTTATTAATAATAGAAAAAAAATGAGGTTATATAACTTATTGTTCTAAATGTAATATATATATATATATATATATATATATATATATATATATATATATATATAGATATTATTAGTTTTGCATCATCTTTCTTATTTTATTGACCATTTATGATAATGTTTGAGGATAATTTCAACGTCAAATTTTCATTTATGCCATCACATTTTTTACTAAAACTTACACATCTTTTAATACATAGAAAAATAAATTAGAAAATCAATCAGTTAATTTGTTCCATAAGTCAAATAAAGAATTATTCGGATATCTAGCCATTAATCAAAAGTTTTATTTATCCTTTTTCATCCCTCCCTACTTGTTAGTCTCTAATTTGTCTAAAATTCATTCCCTCTCTCTTCTATATTTTGTTTATATTAGGTGTCAAATAAAAGGGAAAGAAAAATAAACTTGAAGAAAAAGAGAAGAAAAAAAATAGAAGAAAAAAAATGTGTTTGGGTTACATTAATAAAAATAAAGAGGCCGGAAAGGAGTGAAGAAATTGATCTCTATTTATTGGAAAGAGTAGAAAAAAAGAAAGTAATAATAAATAAATAAAATATTTGCAATGTATTTTTACATTAATTAAAAAAATTAATGTGTTTACTACATTATTTATTTAAAATGAAATGATTTATTATATTCTCTATTTTTCTCTTAAAAAGTTATTTAATTTGTATAAAATGAAAACAAAATAAAAAAAATGAAAAGAGAAATGTCAATTTGGATATTTTTTTTTATAATCCTAGAAAATCTCTTACTTCCTTAATTATTTCTCCTTTATATGGTGAAAATATGACATTTGTATCGACACATTTTTGTCCAAGTAAAATTGAGGTTTAGAATTTAAGTTTTTTAGATGAAATGAATATGTTTATTTCATTTAAGATATTAGTTAAATTTTTTAACCAAAATTAATTAATAAATATTTTGCACCAATAATATGATGACTAATAAATAAAATACTTGACATATTTATTTAATTTTTCATTTTCTTCCGCTTTATTTTTACGTAAACAAACAAAATAACTTGCACATAAACCACATTGCATGCATATCATGTGAAAAAAATTGTTTATCACCTTTTTCTTAATTTAATAAGAAATTTGATATGGCCTGCCAATTATATTCGAGTCTTTTGGACAGAATAAAGTGTGTCTACTTTATAAATAATAACTAGTCAACTTTCTTAATATAAATAAGTCAATTAACAAAATTATAAATATTTTACATTAATAATATGATAACCAAATGAAATACTTGACAATTTTATTCAATTTCTTCTTTTCTATTTCCTTCCACTTCATTTCTACCCAAACAAACAAAATTACTTGAACATAAACCACATTGCATATATCCATGAAAATAGATCCTCCCGTAAATTTCTATATACATATCTTGTAAAAAATTGATTATCACTTTTTTTAATTAATTAAAAATTTAATATGGCCATCCTATTATATGAAAGGATTCATTCACCTGTGTATCTATAAATTAAATTCTTCACATCAAGGCCTTATAGCTATTATTCATCCAAGACAGGCCTTAGTATTCTCATCACCCAAAGGTTTATGGGTGACATTCTTTCATTTCCATGATGGAGCTCCAAAACCATTCCGAGTCTATTGGGTTTAGGTTTGATCCTACTGATGATATTCTTGCGGGTTACTACCTAAGGAGAATCTTAGCTCAATCACTCCCTAATGATGTCATTCAAGAATATGATGTGTTTCAAACTCAGCCTTGGGGGCTGCCAGGAGGTTTGTCAAGAAAATATAAAACTAAATGCTCTCTTTCTATTTAATGCTTTGTGAAAATCCTAAGATAAATTAAGAATTAAAATGATTTTTCTTTTTACCGGTGTAAAAGAACACTCTCGTAATTTCTAATGTAATTATATTATAATCTTTAATAAAACTTTTTTTACTATTGATTTCCTAATCATTCTCTCAAGGATATTGACTAGAACAATTTTTTTTTTTTTATAAACTTGACCCAGGAAAAAATGTGTCTTGTCTAAGAAATCACATTCAAATTTCAGTGTCCCTTGTATGCTTATGTGTGGGAACAAATAAATGAGCAAAAATAATATCATCACATTCTTGAAATAAAAAAGGTTAAAAACTTAATTTGGTCCCTTATAATATTTTTAGTTTCAATCAAGTCTCACTTTAATTTTTTGTTTCAATTTGGTCCCTAATAATTTAAATTACTATAATGTCTGACTTTTCGTCCAAATTTTTTAAACTGAGTTAACTATTGGTCACGTGGATGCCATGTAGATGCATAGGTGACATGGTCCCATACGTCTTCTTTAATGCATCTGGAACGGCCCGTTCTGAAACCAGAACGACCTCCATTTTGATTGCTCTCATTGTGTATTAATTTTGCATCTGGAATGGCCCGTTCCAGTTGCATTATTTAACACACAAAGAGTAAAGGCAGAACGGGCCGTTCTGGATTTAGAACGGGTCGTTCTAGAACGCCCACCACGTCTGTATGTTCAACAAAATGCAGTAATGTGATTCAAAGATTGAAAACAAAAATTCATAACATAACATAAATTCAAATACTGCAATATGGTTCAGAAACAGAAAACAAAAATTCATAACATAACATATACTAAAAAATTTCAAAGAAATTACTAAGGAGGGAAATAAAATCATGTCGTTTCATTCTTGACTGTATAGTGTCGATTTAGTAGTAAGTGGTTCACTCCAGTTTGACTAATAATGAAATAAAACCTATCATCATTGTCCTTAGTGATACACTGCATTGCATAACAAGTATTATAATTAATACTTCTAAGAGCTCCTATATCATGCAATTGGTCCAAAAAAGGTGTATAGCCCAAATGTTTAGCAATTGAAGTTATCAATCTCTCATTGACAATATTACCAAATTCAGTGTTTGAAATGCTTTGTACCTTGGGTTTTTTTTTCCTTACACGATTCATAACCGTGATTTAGAATCATGGGCGTGAACTATAATCATTGACCGTTTACAGTTGGCGTTCTGGAACCAGAATGACCCGTTCTGATTGCACTCTTTGTGTGTTAATTTTGCATCTGGAACGGGTCGTTCTAGAAGCAAAATTAACACACAGTGAGTGCAAGCAAAACGGGCTGTTCCGGTTTCAGAACGGGCCGTTCCAGATGCATTAAAGAAGACGTATGGGGCCTTGCCACCTACGCATCTAAGTGGCATCTACGTGGCATCCACGTGGCCAACAATTAACTCCATTTAAGAAATTTGGACGGAAGGTCTGACATTGTAGTAATTTAAATTATTAGGGACCAAATTGAAATAAAAAATTAAAGTGAGACTAAATTGAAACTAAAAAATATTATAAGAGATCAAATTAGGTTTTAACCTAATAAAAATAGTGTTTGTTTTCCTAATTGTGTGTGTTCCAGGTGAGAAGCATCTGAATTGGCTGAAGTTTTTCTTCTACAATATTGGGGCTCGTGTGTTCGAAAACCCTGATAAGAGAGTTGCTGGGAATGGCCAATGGAGAATAATGGAGAAAGATGAAGATTTTCAGCTCCCTACCAAACTGCAGTGGATTGCCAAGAGAAACATTTTGGTTTTCTGGGAAGCCAAAGGAAACCGTTTTACTGAAACAAATTGGATGATGCATGAGTTCCACCTTGCCCCAAAATCAAATCCATCTCAGGTAAACATTATCATTAATACAATTGTGTCCACCATCATCACTATCAAAATTGTTCAACAGCTAGCTTAAAAGTAGTAATGCCTTTTGTGCTCAGTTGAAACACTAATATGATTATATGAGTATTGGATTTTCTTGAAAATATTCTTAGAGGTCTTATTAATCAATAAAACACACAGAAGATTAAATATTAAAATTAAAGTTGGAGGTAATTGTACTGTCTCAAAACTATCTTGAGAGAGACTATCCAATTATATAATAGTCAAGTTAGCATTGAGTTAAGATATTTATTGAGATAAGAGATTTAATCCAGAATTAATACCACTAATGCATATATTAAATCTCATAATATAACATTAATTATTTTGATGTTTTAAAATAGAAACTACATAAATTATAAAATTCATAAATTATGATAACTCTGATATAAATAGATAAAAAAAATTACATATTTTTTAATGATCTAGACTTAGATTCTAACTAAGTATTTTCTAGTGTGTTTTCCATTCTAGAACAAGTATGGTGCCATATATATATATATATATATATATATATATATATATATATATATATATATATATATATATATATATATTCTTTTCTTTCTTGTTTACTAGTATCTGATCACTCCTATTTGAATGCTAATGTAGATGACAGATTGGGCTGTGTATCGCATATTCAGCAAGGGGGCAAAAACACAAAAGATTGCAAAAAAGTATAGTGGGGAGACCTCGAATATAAACAATGTTGGAAAATCTGAGGATGTCACACAAAGTCATTGATTCCACAATGGACAAATGCAGTGTCTTTGCCTTTCCTCTCTTGTGTCACTTTCAATCTCATGTTTTAGTGAAGGCAGACACTACCTAAGATTAGGGGTGGGCAAAAAAAACTAAACTGAGCTGAACTGGTGGTGAACTGTACTATAAAAAACTGAACTGTTTGTAAAAAAAACTGAACTGAACTGTTTAAAAAAAACTGAACTGAACTGAACTGTTGTAAAGTTGAACTGTACTGAACTATATAAACTGAATTGAATTATAAAAATTGAACTATTTTTATAAAAGAATAAAAATTAAATGTGTTTAACATGTTATGTCTTAATAGATTAGCTCGATAGTCTAATAACCAAAATTTTAGAAAAAAAGTGATTTGAAAAAAAATTATATCAATTTTGTTGAACTTAACGGATCAATTGAGCTATGTTGAACTACTTATTTTTAGGCTTAAAATTCACTGAGTTTGTTTGACTTAATTTTATATTTTTTTCCTTTAAAAAATTTAAATAAAATGGAAAATAAAGTAAAGTTGACAAATGTGTCCTATTTTGATAGATCAATGAGTCAAAATTGTTCAATTCAAAATATCATAACAGTTTAGTGCAGTTTAAATTGCAGTTCAGTTCAAGTTTTTATAGTATAGTTCAGTTCAGTTCAATGACACAAAAGAATAGTTCAGTTCAGTTCGTCTGAACTTATATTTAGTTTAGTTCAGTTCATATGAACTACTTTTAAGTTCAGTATAGTTTTTATAAGTTCAGTTCAGTTCAGTTCGTTTTGTCCACCCCTACCTAAGATGTCGTTACATACTGTTGTTATTATCTTTTAATGTTTTTTCAATAATTATCCAATAACATTTGGACTTATGACCGATTTGTAAATTATCGAATAATATCAATATGTTAATATTTCATGCGAGTTTTAATTACCAATTAGTAATTTTCCACTACTACGTACATTTAACATATAATAACATTTTTTAATTATATTTATTAAAATATTACTATAAATTAAGATATAATAAGTTATTGTAATTTTTTTTTTTCAAAAAATGTTCCTATAAATAGACTGATATTTTTAATTTCAGCATTATTTTTTTAATTATTTTTCAAAATTAAGTCGCACATAAAATAAAAAAAATAATAGATAAAGAATATGTCTCTTTAATATCTAATTAATTATTTT